>NC_059103.1:48227732-48527732 GCF_020740685.1 Jaculus jaculus | reverse complement strand
AGATTAAAGCAGAAATTAATGAAATAGAAACCAAAAAAAAAAAAAAATCCAAAGAATTAATGAAACAAAGAGTTGGTTCTTTGAAAGGATAAACAAGATTGATAAACCCTTAGCAAATCTGACCAAAAGAAAGAGAGAAGAGACACAAATTAATAAAATCAGAGATGAAAAAGGTAATATCACAACAGATTCCAGAGAAATTCAAAATATCATAGGGACATACTATATACTCCACAAAGTATGAAAATCTGAAAGAAATGGATGAGTTCCTTGATTTATATGACTTACCAAAATTAACTTAATATGAGGTTAATCACTGAATAGACCTATAACAAGCATGGAGATCCGAACAGTTACGAATAATCTCCCAACTGAAAAAAGCCCAGGCCCAGATGGATTCACTGCTGAATTTTACCAGACCTTCAAGGAAGAGCTAACACCATTGCTTCTTAAGCTTTTCCAGGAAATAGAAAAAGAAGGAATTCTACCAAACTCCTTCTATGAAGCCAGCATCACCCTGATACCAAAACCAGGCAAAGATAGAACAAAAAAGAAAATTACAGACCAATCTCCCTCATGAACATAGATGCCAAAATTCTCAACAAAATATTGGCAAACAGATTACAAGAATATGTCAGACAGATCATTCACCCTGACCAAGTAGGCTTTATCCCAGAGATGCAGGAATGGTTCAATATACGCAAATCTATAAATGTAATACATTATATAAATGGGTTGAAGGACAAAAGTCACATGATCATCTCATTAGGTGCAGAGAAAGCATTCGACACAATCCAACATCCCTTCATGATAAAAGTCCTACAGAGACTGGGAATAGAAGGAACATATCTCAATATAATAAAAGCTATTTATGACAAGCCTACAGCCAACATATTACTAAATGGGGAAAAACTGGAAGCTTTTCCACTAAAATCAGGAACAAGACAAGGGTGTCCACTGTCCCCACTTTTATTTAATATAGTACTGGAAGTCTTAGCCATAGCAATAAGGCAAGAGTCACACATAAAAGGGATACAAATTGGAAAGGAAGAGATCAAGTTATCATTATTTGCAGATGACATGATTCTATACATAAAGGACCCTAAAGACTCTACTAGCAAACTGCTAGAGCTGGTAAAAATCTACAGCCATGTAGCAGGATACAAAATAAATACACAGAACTCAGTAGCCTTCTTATATGCTAACAACAAACACACAGAGGGTGAAATCAGAGAATCACTCCCATTCACAATTGCATCAAAGAAAATAAAGTACCTTGGAATAAACCTAACCAAGGAAGTAAAGAACCTCTACAATGAGAACTTTAAGACACTCAAGCAAGAAATTGCAGAAGACACTAGAAAGTGGAGAAACATCCCTTGTTCCTGGATTGGAAGATTCAATATTGTGAAAATGGCAATCTTACCTAAAGCAATCTACACATTTAATGCAATCCCTATCAAAATTCCAAAGGCATTCTTCATGGAACTAGACAAAACAATCCAAAAATTCATTTGGAATCACAAAAAAACCTCGAATATCTAAAATAATACTGAGCAACAAAAGTAAGGCTGGTGGTATCACCATACCTGATTTTTACCTATACTACAGAGCCATAGTAACAAAAACAGCATGGTACTGGCACAAAAACAGACATGTAGATCAGTGGAACAGAATAGAGGACCCAGATGTAAGTCCAGGTAGCTATAGCCACCTAATATTCGATAAAAATGCCAAAAATACTCATTGGAGAAAAAAACAGCCTCTTCAGCAAGTGGTGTTGGGAAAACTGGATATATATCTGTAGAAGGATGAAAATAGATTCTTCTCTCTCTCCATGCACAAGAATTAAGTCCAAATGGATTAAAGACCTTAACATCAGACATGAAACTCTGAAACTGCTAGAGGAAAAAGTAGGGGAAACCCTTCAACATATTGGTCTTGGCAAAGACTTTCTGAATACAACCCCAATGGCTCAGGCAATAAAACCACAGATTAATCCCTGGGACCTCACGAAATTACAAAGATTTTGCACTGCAAAGGACACAATGAAAAAAGCAAAGAGGCAACCTACAGAATGGGAAAAAATCTTCGCCAGCTATACATCTGATAAAGGATTAATATCTAGGATATACAAAGAACTCAAAAAGTTAAATAATAAGGAAGCAAACAAGCCAATCAAAAAATGGGCTATGGAGCTAAATAGAGAGTTATCAAAGGAAGAGATACGAATGGCATATAAGCATCTAAAAAGATGTTCTACGTCACTAGTTATCAGAGAAATGCAGATTAAAACTACATTGAGATTCCATCTCACTCCTGTCAGATTGGCTACCATCATGAAAACAAATGATCAGAAATGCTGGCGGGGATGTGAAAAAAGAGGAACCCTCCTACACTGCTGGTGGGAATGCAATCTGGTCCAGCCATTGTGGAAATCAGTGTGGAGGTTCCTAAAACAGCTAAACATTGATCTACCATATGACCCAGCTATAGCACTCCTAGGCATATATCCTAAGGACTCATCTCATGTCCTTAGAAGTAGGTGCTCAATCATGTTTATTGCTGCTCAATATATAATAGCTGGGAAATGGAACCAGCCTAGATGTCCCTCAACTGATGAGTGGATAATGAAGATGTGGCACATTTATACAATGGAGTTCTACTCAGCGGTAAAGAAAAATGAAGTTACGAAATTTGCAGAAAAATGGATGGACCTGGAAAGTATTATACTAAGTGAGGTAACCCAGGCCCAGAAAGCCAAGCACCACATGTTCTCTCTCATATGTGGATCCTAGCTACAGATAATTGGGCTTCTGTGTGAGAATGAAAATACTTAGTAGCAGAGGCCAGTAAGTTAAAAAGGAGATATAAAGGGAAGAAAAAGGAAGGGAGAAGGGTACTTAATAGGTTGGTATTGTATATATGTAAGTAGAATGATTGAGATGGGGAGGTAATATGATGGAGAATGGAATTTCAAAGGGGAAAGTGCGGTGGGGGTGAGGAGGGTATTACCATGGGACAGATAGATAGATAGATTTTTTTTTTTTTTTTTTTTTTTTGGTTTTTCGAGGTAGGTTCTTACTCCAGCCCAGGCTGACCTGGAATTCACTATGGAGTCTCAGGGTGGCCTCGAACTCATGGCAATCCTCCTACCTCTGCCTCCCACGTGCTGGGATTAAAGGCGTGCGCCACCATACCAGGCGGATATTTTTTATAATCATGAAAAATGTTAATAAAAATTGTGAAAAGAAAAAAAGAAAGAAAGAAAGAATGTAAGAGCCAAAGAAAGGGTAGGACTCCTTACAATGTGCTCCCTCCAGACATAAAGTGGCCTGACACTACCTACACAAGACCATCATAAGAGGAGGAAAAGGTCATGACACCAAAATAACAGACAGACTGATTGAGAGGGGGAGGGGACATGATGGAGAATGGAGTTTCAAAGGGGAAAATTGGGTAGGGAGGGTATTACCATGGGATAATTTTTTTTAAATATTTTTTGTTCATTTATTTATTTGAGAATGACAGACGCAGGGAGAAAGACAGATAGAGGGAGAGAGAGAGAACGGGCACGCCAGGGCCTCCAGCCTCTGCAGACGAACTCCAGACACGTGCGCCCCCTTGTGCATCTGGCTAACGTGGGACCTGGGGAACCGAGCCTCGAACCGGGGTCCTTAGGCTTCACAGGCAAGCACTTAACCGCTAAGCCATCTCTCCAGCCCCCATGGGATAATTTTTATAGTCATGGAAAACATTAATAAAAATTGAGAAAAAAATGAAAATAAAATAAAATTCAAGTTCTAAAGCTTAAAAAAACAAGCTGGATGTGAAGTGGTGCATGCGTCTGTGATCTAAAAGTGCCTACAACAAGGGGAGGAAGGACCAGGAGAATCCAAAGCTTCTTGTTCGCAGGAGACCCCCTCTGACAGATGATGGAACATAAACACTTTGAACTTGTCCTTTGGCCTCTATAACGCTCTGTGGTAGATGTACACATGCACACACAAATAAAAAGGTTTTTTAATTTTTTTGTTTATTTTTATTTATATATTTGAGAGTGACAGAGAGAAAGAGGCAGATAGAGAGAATGGGCGTGCCAGGGCTTCCAGCCACTGCAAATGAACTCCAGGCACATGTGCCTCCTTGTGCATCTGGCTAACGGGGGAGGGAGAAAGGCCGGGGGAAGGCATAGGGAATCGAGTCTCGAACCAGGGTCCTTAGGCTTCACAGGTAAGCGCTTAACCACTAAACTATCTCTCCAGCCCAATAAGAAGTTTTTTAAAAAGACAAAATATGGGCTGGTGTGATGGCTTAGCATTTAAGGGGCTTGCCTGCAAAGCCTAAGGACGCAGTTTCAATTCTCCAGTATCCACATAAGCTAGATGCACAAGGGAGTGCATGCATCTGGAGTTTGTTTGCAGTGGCTAGAGGCTCTGGCATGGTCATTCTCTCTCTCTCTCTCTGTCAAATAAATAAATATTTTTTAAGACAAAACAGCCAGGAATGGTGGCACACACCTTTAATTTCAACACGGGAGGCAGAAGTAGGAGGATCACTGTGAGTTCGTGGCTGGCCTGGGATTACAGAGTGAGTTCCATCCAGGTCAGCCTGGGTAAGAGTGAGACCCTACCTCGAAACAAACAAAAAGACAAAGTAAATAAGGTGAAAAGTGATTGAAGAAGATGCCTAATGTTGACCTTTGGCCTCCATGTGCACACATGTGCATATCCACATAGGTGTGCTCACACACATAAAATATCCATTCATACATCCACACACACCATACACACAATAAAAAAATTTATATAACCTTGAATAAGAAACATGTGGGGTTTCATTAGTCTATTCTCTAATATGTCTGTTTATAATATTCTACAATGGGGGGGGGGGGGCAGAGAGATAGCTTAGCGGTTAAGGCACTTGCCAACAAAGCCAAAGGGCCCAGTTTTGATTATCCAGTGCCCACATAAAGCCAGATGCACAAAGTGGTGCATACATCCGGAGTTCATTTGCAGTGGCTAGGGGCCCTGTTGTGCCCATTCTCTCTCTCTCTCTTTCCCTCTGCTTACAAATAAATAAGTAAAAATATTTTTAAAGCTGGGCGCCGTGGTGCACGCCTTTAATCCAAGCACTTGGGAGGCAGGGGTAGGAGGGTCGCCATGAGTTTGAGGCCACCCTGATACTATATAGTTAATTCCAGGTCAGCCTGAGCTAGAGTGAAACACTACCTCAAAAAAATAAAAAATAAATAAAAAGAATATTCTAGAATGGATTGTTTTTCATTTAATGCTTCCTCCCTCCCAGAGAACTGTGAGCAAGTCCTTTCATCCACAACTCTAGTGACTGTGACCTCTCAGGTAACCTCATCTGTGGCCACAGACTGTGTCAAGCTGGGCCGTAGGAACCATAGGATCCTTTCACCTCATGAAGCCCAAGGCTGTCTACAGACACATTTCTTCTTCAGGGTGTTTTCCTGTGAGGTCAGCAGTAGTTGAGTTAGCGAGACCAGCTGGCCGTTGTACTGGACTCATGCTGTGCCCAGGCCTCCTTGCACCCAGGAAATAGGACAGCACACTGTCCCGCATCATGAGGAACCCAAGCACCCTTCTGCTGCTCTGTGCTCTCAGCCAACATTGCCAGTATCCCTAGATCTATGGTCCCGGGTAGGGCTGGGCTCCTCAGCTATCTCGGCGTCCCCACCTGCTCTGGGATTCTTCAAGCCTGTTGCTGCCTGTCAGACCTGGTCCTGATGGCAGGTGGTCACATAAAAATAGTCAGAGACGCCTTGAGGGCCCATTTCTCCAACTGCTCTTTTCTGTGGAGTAGGGACATCCCTTGGCTGGGCCTCGAGGTGGGGCCCCAGCTGCTTTGGGTGTTGGCACCATGGGCCGGTGCAGGCTGCACCCAGGTAAACGCTTCTGAAGGGCAGGGCCGTGGAGCAGATCTCAGCTAACCAACAAAGCATGACTCCAGCCTTCCCTGGCAGAATTCCTCCTCCAGGAATTGTCCCTGGACCATTTCTAACCAGCTTCATTGCAGCTGAAAGGGTTGGAGGGGTGGGGGGACTCTGCCAGCATAAATAAATGCTGCCTAGCACTCCTGACCAGTGGTTTGTGTTGTTTTGTTTTGTTTTTTTGTTGTTGTTGTTTTCAAGGTAGGGTCTCACACTAGCCCCAGGCTGACCTCTGTAGTTCCAGGCTGCCCTCGAACTCACAGTGATCCTCCTACCCCTGTCTCCTTGAGTGCTGGAATTAAAGGCATGCACCACCACGCCCAGCTAGTGTCTCTGTTTTGCTCTGGAGTGTGTGCATGATGTGTGTGTGTGTTCATTTGTGTGAGTGCAGGGTGCACGCATGCAATGATACACATATGGAGGTCAGAAGACAACTTGCATGATCCATCGGGTCTCATTTCCACCCGGTTTGAGGCTGGGGCTCTGGCTGCGCGCCGCCGCATTCACCAGGCTAGCTGGTCCACCAGGCTCCACCTCCCTTCTCAATGCTGGGATTGCAGATGTCCACTACTGCATTTGGGGATCTGAACCCGGGTACTGATGCTGGTGCAGCAAGCCCTGCAATCCTCTCCCAACCCGCATTGTTTCTTGTTCCAGAAGCTGGGGGCTGGGAGTGTGGCGCAGTGGTAGAAAGCATACTTTTCATGAATGAGACCCTGGGGGGGGGGGTCCTTCTTCAACACGAAAACCAAAAACAAACACAGATCAGGCATGGTGGCACACGCCTGCAATCCCAGCACTCGGGGGACTAAGGAAGGAAGATCACCGTGAGTTCAAGGCCAGCCTAGGACTACAGAGTGAGGTCTAGCGCGTGCATCTGGGGTCCAAATGCTTGACTCAGGACAGCTTGCTTGGCCCCTCCCAGACTAGATTTTCCTCATCTGAAAATCACGAAGCCACCTCCTCGGACAGAACAACCTTCAAATGAGGTGCACACTCGGCACACATGGCTTCGCTTCCCCCTCGGTGCAGTCTGCAGGCCGGGTAGGAACCGTGGACTGGGGAATTGGTAACAAATGTAGTAGGGAAGGGTTAAAGAACTGAAGGATGAGAGATGTAGAGTGGGTGGGGAAAGATGTTTTCTGAATCACTGGGCCAGCTGAGAGCCAGGGAGTGGCTGCCGCAGAATTCCGAAGAACAGCTGAGACAGCTGCGGAGGAGGTGCGCTCCTGCTGGAGCTGACTTCCACTCTCCAAATAGCTACAGCTCTACCTTAGAGAAGGAAGAACAAGAATTTCACACCACTTCCGTTTGGCTAGTTTATCCCAGCGAATCTACTAGGCAGAGGAGGGGGCGGGGAGCGAGAGAAACTCATTCCAGGGCCTGTTAGGGGAAGGGCAGGGGCTCAAGGACCCTGTCTTCCACCTCTCTCCACCCGCACAGTAGGGACCAGGTAGGCCTAGACACAAAACTCAGCTCCTGTCTCAGCCAATGACAGGAGGCCAGGCGATTCGCTGGCCAGCCATAATCATTGTGAGCCATTCCAACTGTCTTGGGAATACTGTCTGAATTTGACCCAGCCAAAACCTCGTTGTTTAGGCAGGCATTGTTACATTGTTTTTTGTTTTTGTTTTCCTCACCGTCAGAGTCTAGATCCTTCTTTGAGTAAAGGAAAATCCTTCCATGCTGCAAATTTTCTATCATTCCATTTTCTCCACTCACAGCAATTTACTGAGTGCATTTCCATATTAGATACTATACTGAGAATTATGGGCAACATACAAAAGACCTAATACACACACACACACACACACACACATTTATGTACACACACACATATATATACATACACACACACACATACATACACATATGCATATATATATATATATATGTATGTATAATTTACGATTTGCGAACAGGGAGAGAGAGGGTAGGAATGGGCACTTCAGGGCCTCTTGCCTCTGCAAAGGAACTCCAGATGCATGTGCATCTGGCTTTATGTGGGTACTGGAAATCAAATCCTAGACCTGCAGGTTTTGCAAGCAAATGCCTTTAACCACTGAGCAATCTTCCCAGTCCCTAAGAGGTAAGACGTTTAAGTGTGAAATATGTAGACAGTCTGATAGGACAGCACCCAGGAAATAAATGATAGGAAGGGAAGTACACACATACAGGGGAGACAATTCTGACAGAGCTGTGTGGTTGTTGCAGTCAGGTTCGCATTGCTGGCAGAAATCACCCGATTAAGAGCAGCCTTCCAAGGGGGGGGGGGGAATGAAGGTTTATTTAGACTTACAGACTAGAAGGGAAGCTCTATGATGGCAGGGGAAAACGATGGTGTGAGCAGAGGGTGGACATCACCCCCAGGCTAACATCAGGTGGACAATAGCAACAGGAGAGTGTGCCAAACACTGGCATGGGGAAACTGGATATAACACCCATAAGCCCGACCCCAACAATACATGGCATCTAGGAGGTGTTAATTCCCAAATCCATCAGATGGTAACATAGCATTCAGAACACATAAGTTTATGGGGGACACCTGAATGGAACCACCACATTCCGCTCCTGGCCCCTATAAACTGATAACCATCCATGATGTAAAATGCAATGCATTCAGTCCATCTTTAAAAGTCTCCATAGTTTTTGTTTGTTTGTTTGTTTTATTTTTATTTATTTATTTATTTGAGAGACAGAGAGAAAGAGGCAGATACAGAGAGAGAATGGGCACGGCAGGGCCTCCGGCAACTGCAAACGAACTCCAGATGCATGTGCCCCTTGTGCATCTGGCTAACGTGGGTCCTGGGGAATCGAGCCTTGAACCAGGGTCCTTAGGCTTCATAGGCAAGCACTTAACCGCTAAGCCATCTCTCCAGCCCTCCATAGTTTTTTTTAATCAATCCTAATGATGTTCAAACATCCCCATAACCCAAGATCTTTTAACTGAGCTATAATACCAAAAAAAGAACCTCAAAAAATCCATATGGCACAAAATACACATTCACTGCAAAGTATGGCACTGGGCATAGCAGAGAAATATTCAACCAATACAAGGGTTATTTTGTTGTTGTTGTTTTGTTTTTTTTTGTTTTGTTTTGTTTTTCAAGGTAGAGCCTCACTGTAGCCTAGGCTGACCTGGAATTCACTCTGTATTCTCAGGGTGGCCTCGAACTCATGGTGATCCTCCTACCTCTGCCTCCAGAGTGTTGGGATTAAAGGCATGAGCCACCACACCCGGCTTCAATACAAGATTTAAACAAGGCAAACATCAAACTCTGTAGCTCCAAGTCCAACAACTCTAGTTAGTGTGAAATATCCAAATCCGTTAATTCTAACCAGCAACAAGTCTCTGGAGTTCCAATTCTGCCCCGCCAGCTAGGCTACTCACAGTCCTGGAAAATTTCATCAGAGCCAGCATCTCTCCTTAGCAGCCATCTCGTGGGCCTGGCATCTCCACTGGGTCTCCACTACAATCCATGGTTCATCCTCATGGCTCCATCAGGTCTCCATGCAGGCACCCAGCAAGCCTGCTTCACACTGCCCATGGCTGTTTTCAAAACACAAGACCGTGCTGCCAATTCAATGACCCTCTCTTTCCTGCATTTTTTTATACACCACAATACCAGGTAGGGTGGCAATTTGTTAATCCAGGGGGAAATAAAACAGACTTTGAAGAACAGGACACTCCTTGAGCACTCAGGCCCCTTCAAAACAGTCTACATTCTTCCTGTTGTCCCAGTACAGGTAAACTGGCCCAATCTCAAATGCTGTAAACTCTCTTATAATTGCAGCTGAATGGGCAGAACTTTCAGCCCAAAGATGTCATTTTTTCTGTGCCATATACCTCTGCTCACACTGGTCCATTTCTACGCACTGCAACCCTGCACAACTTCTCAGGACAAGGCCATAACAGCAAGCCTCTCACACAAACTGCTTCTAGCCCAGTCCAGGCAAAGCTCTTCCTCACCCTCATAAGTCACCCTCCATAGTTCTTACTGCATTCATGTCTCAAGTCTGACCAGAATAGTCCATCAAACTGTACTGACAGCACTGCAAGGCGTCTCTTAGGTCGAGGCTTCAAATCCTTCACATTCCTCTTGAAAATCAACTACAAAAGATCAAAGCCACACAGTCAGGTATCTAGCAGCCATTCCACTCCTCTGGTACCAACTATACTGTTGCAGTCAGGTTCTCATTGCTGGAAGAAATCACCCGACCAAAAGCAGTCTTGGGGGAGACAAAGGGGGTTATTTTGGCTTACAGACTCGAGGGGAAGCTCCATCATGGTAGGGGAAAACAGTGGAATAAGCAGAGGGTGGACATCAAGCCCAGGCCTGCATGGAGACCTGATGGAGCCATGAGGATGAACCATGGATTGTAGTGGAGACCCAGTAGAGATGCCAGGCCCACGAGATGGCTGCTAATAGCAACAGGAGAGTGTGCCAAACACTGGCATTGGCAAAATGACTATAATACCTATAAGCCCGCCCCCAGTAATACACCACCTCCAGGAGGCATTAGTTCCCAAATCTCCATCAGCTGGGAACATAGCACCTGAATCAAACCACCACAATGTTAATGTAACATGACATGATTAGAACCTGGGGCCAGAGCTGGGGAGATGGCTCAGTGGTTAAAGGCACATGCTTGCAAAGCCTAATGGCCAAGGTTCGATTCCCCAGTTCACAAATAAAGCCAGTTGCGCAAGGTGGTGCATGCACCTGGAGTTCATTTGCAGTGGCAAGAGGCCCTAGTGTACCCCTACCCCCTCTCTCTTTTGCAAATAAATAAATAAAAATATTTTTAAAAATAAATAATAGAACTTGGGTCAGAAAAGGAACACATCAGACCATTCTAGCTGGAGAAGTAGGGCTGATGCCGATTAATGTGATTTAATTCAGTCCACAGGAGTCAGTAGTGTCGAAACAAACAACAGGCTGAAAAGGTGGCTCAGCGGTTGGGTGTACTTTCTGTGCAAGCATGAAGACCTAGGGGGCGTAAGACTGCCTCAGTTCAAACCTCCATGCCTATCACCCCAGTCCCACAGGGGAGCAGATACTTGAAGATCAATGGAGCCCTGCAAACTCCCAAAACAGTAAAAAGAGAGATTCCGGCTCAAAAATAAGACTAGGAGGAAGAGCAAGAGCCCAGCGTTTCACTCTGGCCCCCACAGGTGAGCAAGCAACCCTCTCCTCAAGGGCACAAACACTTGTATACAACCACACGCACCACATTATACACACATATGCACACAAGCAAAAAATAAAAATCAAGGGCTGGAGAGATGGCTTAGCAGTTAAGGCACTTGCCTATAAAGCCTAAGGAACCAAGTTTGATTCCCCACTACCCACGTATGCCAGATACACAAGGGTGCACATGCATCTGGAGTTCGTTTATAGTGGCTAGAGGCCCTGGTGTGCCCATTCACTCTTAAAAATTAAAAAAATATCCGGGCATAGTGGCACATGCCTTTAATCCTAGCACTCAGGAGGCAGAGATAGACAGATCACCATGAAGTCAATGCCAGCCTGAGACTATATAGTGAATTTCAGGTCAGCCTGGGCTAGAGCGAGACCCCCTACCTTGGAAATCTTTAAAAATATAAATAAATATTTAAAAGCCAGGTGTGGCGGTACATGCCTTTAATCCAAGCATTCAGGAGGCAGGGGTAAGAGGAACACTGTGAGTTCGAGGCCAGCCTGGGCTAGACTGAGACCCTACCTTGGAAATACAAAAAAAAAAAAAAAAAAAAAACTGAGCCGGCCATGATCCTAGCACAAAGGAGACCAAGGTAGGAGGATCTCCACGAGTTTGAGGCCACCCTGAGACTACATAGTGAATTCCAGGTCAGCCTGGACTAGAACGAGACCCTACCTCAAACAAAACAAAACAAAAATCTGATTTGTGTTTTAATTGTGAATATTCAACACAGCTTGAGGTATCTCCATCAAAACCTGTTCACTTCCTAACAATGGGTGGAGGAAAAGGAAAACATGCCCAAATGATCCAGGACAGGAAGTAAACCTTTTTCCTCCCATACACTGCTTCTGGTTAGGTCTGTTGTCCCAGCAGTGAGAAATGGCTAGCATGACACCTGGTGTTAATCTCTGCCCTGCACACGCATGCCCCTCACTGTAGGTCGGGGCTATGGTCCTACATAAAAACTGTGGTCAACAGAGATCAGAGGCCATCCTGCTTAGGGCCCTCCCTATCTCAGAGGGAGCCTTTGCTTACTTTTGCCTGAATAAAAACTGCTGGCTTTACTGTATTTCCTGCAGGCTGACTTTTTTCATTGTGTGGAAAGAATCCTTGAATTCATGAGCCAAGGTGTTCCCCTCCGCAATAACAAGATCCTGAGTCAAAAAAAAAAAAAAAAAAGCTGGGCATGGTGGTGCACGCCTTTGATCCCAGCACTCGGAAGGCAGAGGTAGGAGGATCGCAGTGAGTTTGAGGCCACCCTGAGACTACATATTGAATTCCAGATCAGCCTGGGCTAGAGTGAGATCCTACCTCAAAAAAATAAAAAATAAAAAATGCAGGAGGGGTGTGTAGCTGGAGAAATGGTTCAGCGGTTAAGGCACTTGTCCATAAAGCCTAACAACTGGGGTTCGATTCCCCAGTACTCACATAGAGCTAGATATACAGAGTGGTGCATGCAGTGGACTAGAGGCCATAATGCCCATTCTCTGTCTCTCTCTCTCTGCTTGCAAATTAATTAATTAAAATTTTTAAAAATGATGGGGAGGCTGGGGAGATGGCTTAGTGGGTAAAGACGCTTGCTTGCAAAGCCCGACCACCTGGGTTTGATTCTCCAGTAATCTACAGAAAGCCAGATATACAAAGTAGTGAATGCATCTGGAGTTCATTTGCAGTGGCTAGAGGCCCTGGTGCTCCCATTCTCTCTTTCTCTCTCTATTTGCCTTTCTCTCTCTCTCTCTCTCAAATAAATAAATAAATAATTTTTAAAAAGAAAGCCAGATGTAGTGGCACATGCCTTTAATCCCAGCACTTGGGAGGCAGAGGTAGGAAGATCGCTGTGAGTTTGAGGCCAGCCTGAGACTACATAGTGAATTCCAGGTCAGTCTGGGCTAGAGTGAGATCCTTCTTCGAAACACCAAAATGAAAATATATATATATATATTTTTTGGGGGGACTGAAGAGATGGCTCAGGGGTTGGAGGCACTTGCTTTCAAAGCCTGGTGGCCTCGGCTGAATTCCCCAGTATCCACATAAAGCCAGATACACAAAGTGGTGCATGCATCCGGAGTTTATTTGTAATGGCAAGAGGTCCTGGCACACGCATACTCTCTTTTCAAATTAATTAATTAAAAAATACTTTCTGCACAAAGATGTTTGCAGAAGGATTATAGCGGCATTAGTAGAAAATTAAAAACACTCCAAGGGAGCAATGAAAATACACGCAGGTTGCAAATTTGTTTCAGTTGGTAGAGTGTTTGCCTAACATGCAAGAGACCCTGGATTTAATTCCAGCACTGCATAAACTAGGTGTGAGGGTGCATGCCTGTAATCCCAGCGCTCAGGAAGTGGATCCAGTAGGATCAGAAGTTCAAGGTCATCCTTTGCTCCATAGCGAATTTGAGACCAGGCTAGGCTGTGTGAAACCCTTTCTGAATGTGTGTGTGTGTGTGTGTGTGTGTGTGTGTGTGTGTGTGTGTTACAGATGTGTGTGTACAAACAATTAATGGTGATATTATCTTTTTGTTGTTATTTTTCAGTATTTCCTACCATGGGGGAAGTTCATCCCTTATTCCTGCCTCCCCTTTAAAATTATGACAAAAGGGCTGAAGAGATGGCTTAGTGGTTAAGCGCTTGCCTGTGAAGCCTAAGGACCCCGGTTCGAGGCTCGGTTCCCCAGGTCCCACGTTAGCCAGATGCACAAGGGGGCGCACGCATCTGGAGTTCTTTTGCAGAGGCTGGAAGCCCTGGCATGCCCATTCTCTCTCTCTCCTTCTATCTGTCTTTCTCTCTGTGTCTGTCGCTCTCAAATAAATAAATAAATAAAATTTAAATAAATAAATAAATAAATAATAAAATTATGATAAAAAGCACGTAACATAAAATTTACTGTGTTGGGCTTGGGTATATCTCAGTGAAATAGAACATGTTTAGCATACACAAGGTCCTATATTCAAACCTCAGCACCATAAAATAATTGTTTTTGCTGGTGCTGTTTTGAGATAAGGTTTCACTGTGTTGCCCAAGCTGGCCTTGAACTCATGATCCTCCTCTCCCAACCTCTGAGTGCTGGGGTCATGGGTACGTTCCATCACACCTGGCTAAAACAACTTAATTTAAAATTTGCACAGGCCTGGAGAGATGACTTAGAGGTTAAGGCACTTGACTGCGAAGCCTAAAGACCTATGTTTGACTCTCCAGGTCCAATGTAAGCCAGACACACAAGATGATGCAAATGTGCAAGGCTGCACATGCACACAAGATGGCGCACATGTCCGGAGTTTGATTACATGGGTTGGAGGCCTTGGCACACCAATTCTCACCTCCTCCTCTCTCTCTCTCTCTCTCATAAACAAACAAACAAAAAAAAACTTAAAACAGCTAAAGATTGATCTACCATATAACCCAGCTATAGCACTCCTACGCATATATCCAAAGGACTCATCTCATTTCCTTAGAAGTACATGCTCAACCATGTTTATTGTTGTTCAATTTATAATAGCTGGGAAATGGAACCAGCCTAGATGTCCCTCAACAGATGAGTGGATAATGAAGATGTGGCACATTTATACAATGGAGTTCTACTCAGCGGTAAAGAAAGATGAAGTTATGAAATTTGCAGAAAAATGGATGGACCTGGAAAGGATTATACTAAGTGAGGTAACCCAGACCCAGAAAGCCAAGCGCCACATGTTCTCTCTCATATGTGGATCCTAGCTACAGATGACTGGGCTTCTGCGTGAGAATGAAAATACTTAGTAGCAGAGGCCAGTAAGTTAAAAAGGAGACATAAAGGGAAGAGAAAGGAAGGGAGGAGGATACTTAATAGGTTGATATTGTATATATGTAACTACAATGATTGAGATGGGGAGGTAATATGATGGAGAATGGAATTTCAAAGGGGAAACTGTTGGGGGAGGGAGGGAATTAACATGGGATTTTTTTATAATCATGAAAAATGCTAATAAAAATTTAAAAAAATAAAAATAAATAAATAAAATTTAAAAAGAATTGTTATTAAAACAGAAAAGAAAAGAAAAAAAGGCCAGGCTACTGGGCTTGCCTCAAAAAAAAAAGCGAAGGAAGTTTGCTAAAAAAATTGCATCTTAGGAGAAATTTCCATCTGTAAATGTATCTCCCTTTCTGCTGTTTAGCTCCTAAAATGGGAAGAGATGTCAACTAAGGCTACATTACAAGTTTTATATTTTGAAAAAAAATACAGCTGGACATAGTGGCACATGTCTTTAATCCCAGCACTTGGGAGGCAGAGGTAGGAAGATCTCTCTGAGTTTGAGACCACCCTGAGACGACATAGTGAATTCCAGGTCAGCCTGGGGCTAGAACAAAACTGTACCTTGGGAAAAAAAAAAAAGATTCACAGCCAGGCATGGTGGTACACGCCTTTAATCCCAGCACGTGGGAGGCAGAGGTAGGAGGATCACTGTGAAATCAAGAGGACCCTGAGACTACATAGTCATACAGGTCAGCCTGTATGACTAGAGAGAGAATGGGCTAGAGAGAGAACCTACCTCAAAAAAAAAAAAAAAAATTACTGCCTGGGCCTGAGAAGATGGTTCACAGGTAAAACGCTCGTGGCAGAAGCCCGAGGACCTGACTTCAGACCTCCAGCACCTATGTAAAATGCCAGGCATGGTGGTACATACCTGTATTCCCCGTGTCAGGGAGGCAGGGATAGGAGGATTCCCGGGACTTGCTGATTACCTTGCCTAGCTAACTTAGATAATTACAGCTTTGGTGAGAAATCCTGTCTCAAAATAACATGGAGAGCAATAGAAACACTCAATGCTGGCCTCTAGCCTTCATGAGGACATGCACATACGCAGCTCCACACGCACACACATGTACACAACACAGCCAAACACTCACACAAATTACTAAAACACTGCATCGTTAAATCTGTTTTGTTTTGTTTGTTTGTTTGTTTTTTGGTTTTTCAAGATAGGGTCTCACTCTAGCTAAGGCTGACCTGGGATTCACTATGGAGTCTCAGGGTGGCCTTGAACTCATGGCGATCCTCCTACCTCTGCCTCCCGAGTGCTGGGATTAAAGGCGTGCGCCACCACGCCTGGCTCGTTAAATCTGTACTGAACTGCAGTCTAGTATCGATCATATTTCTATTGTTGTGAATCAGATCTGCAGAACATTCTCATCTTGCAAAATTCATCTATTATATCTTACTGATCTTTTTGCCTATGTATGTGGGTCTGTGCGCACGTGTGTAGACATATGTGTGCAGGAGCCTTTGTAGGTATGTGCACATGCAGAAGCCAGGAGTCAACATGGGGGTCTTCCTCAGTTGCTCTCCATCTTGTTTCCTGATGCAAGGTCTCTCACTTGAACCAGTGCAGCCAGTCCAGCTAGCCAGCTTGTCTGAGGGAGCCCCAGTCTCCGCCTCCTAAATGCTGGGATTACAGGTGGCCGCTATATCCACCCACCATTGGCATAGGTGCTGGGATCTGAATTCGGGTCCTCCTGTTTGCAGGGCAAGAGAGTCATTCACTGAGTCATCTTCCCAGTTTTGCTTTTGTGACAAGACCTCACTCCTGATGTCAAGCAAGCCTTCTGCCTCAGCCTCCCAAGCACCCAGGACCACAGATATTACCACCACACCCAGCTTCTATTACTTTGTAAAATTTTTTTTGTTGTTGTTGTTTTTTGTTTTTCGAGGCAGGGTCTCACTCTGGCTCAGGCTGACCTGGAATTCACTATGTAGTCTCAGGGTGGCCTCGAACTCTCAGTGATCCTCCTACCTCTGCCTCCCGTGTGCTGGGATTAAAGGCGTGCGCCACCACGCCCGGCTTGTAAAAATTTTTTACACGTGTTTATTGATTTTTTTTTTTTTTTTGAGGTAGGGTCTCACTCTAACCCAGGCTGACCTGGAATTCACTATGTAATATCAGGGTGGCCTTGAACTCATGACGAATCTTCCTACTCTCTGCCTCCCAGGTGCTGGTATTAAAGGCATGTGCACCATGCCTGGCTGTCTATTACTTTGTGATAGAAAAACAATGTAAAGATTATTGTTTTTTATTTTATTTTTAAAGAGACTGGGGTGGGGGGGAAGAGAGGGAGAATTGGTGTGCCAGGGCCTCAGACACTGCAATCAAACTCCAGACGCTTGCACCACCTAGTGGGCATGTGCAATCTTGCGCTTGTCTCACCTTTTTGTGTCTGGCTAAGGTGGGATCTGGAGAGTAGAACATGGGTCCTTAGGCTTCACAGGCAAGTGCCTTAATCACTAAGCCATGTCTCCAGCCCATAAAGATTATTTTTATGTGTTTGAGACTCAGCTCAGTGGTAGAGTGCAAAAAGTCCTGGGTTCAATCCCCTCCCTACACACACACACACACACACACACACACACATACACACACTCACACACACACATCCTGAGGTAAGGTGCTTCTCCTTAATTCCTCTTCCTTCCACCTGATTAAAATTTTCCAATGGAGGGTTTCTTCTTGCCTGGGCTTCTGCCCCCTTCCTCTCCCGCAGCTCCTGCTTCAGCCCAGACCCACGCACTCAGTGTGTGTGTACGCGCATGCAAGATAAGGGGCCACAAAAGAGTCAGGAAGGAAAAGGGCCCAATTTTTATGATTAACAAAGCTTCGCTCAAGTTCAGAGGGGAGCTCCGCATGTGGCTTTGTTCAAGTGAGAACAAGTTCCCACCAGTCATAGGATGTGAGGGGATTCAAAGGTCAACTGGCCTTACTCACTAGCTAATGAGGAAACTGGTTTTATCTGGACCCACAACTTCCAGGATACGGGATAAAAAGGCCCTGTAAACTTTCCAGCTCACTTCCTCTGGTGTGTTTGGGATCCAGGAATTCCATAAACAGATAAACTTTCTGATTAGACCTCCCAAACCTGTCTGGACTCTTGCTTTCTTGGGCAGGACAGGTATATCAACCAGATCTGTTTATCTCCAACTCTATACAAAAGTGTCCTCAGGGGAAGCATGGGTCAGTGTGGCCCATTCCCCGAACATGGACATGGCCACTGTCCAAAGGAACCCAGCCATGAAAGTCATGAGCATAGGGTGAGGGGGTGTGTGCGTCTCACCCTCAGCT
This sequence comes from Jaculus jaculus, assembly GCF_020740685.1. Taxonomy (NCBI): domain Eukaryota; kingdom Metazoa; phylum Chordata; class Mammalia; order Rodentia; family Dipodidae; genus Jaculus; species Jaculus jaculus. The sequence goes on along the minus strand of NC_059103.1, from coordinate 48,509,486 downwards.
GTGCGGTTTAGCCCCTATCTCCTTCCTGGAGAAATCAACCAGTATCTGGTTAATTGCACAGCAGGATAAGAATCAGTGACAACAATTAAATATTTGAGACAGAGAGAGTCACAGACACGAAGAAATGATGCATATCTGTGATATGTCAGTAACACGGCAGTTGCCCTGATCTGATCGTCACACACCTTGTACATGTATGTACTGGAATGTTTGTTATTGAGGTAGTTTAAGTATGAGATAGCCCTCATTGCTTCATGGGTTTGTGATTCAGCCTCCTACTTGACCCCTAGCTGGTGGAGCCATGAAGGAGGAGGTACGTCACTGCAGCAGGCTTTGAGGTTTATTGGTTCTGCCCCGGGGGGGGGGGGGGGCCGCAGAAGCCACCTCACTCCCTCTCCTTCCTGCCTGTTGATGCGGAGATGCGACGCCTCGCTCCATGCCCGTTCTGCGCTTGCCCTGCCGTGACGACACTCCCCCTCCAAGCTAGAGCTGAAATAAACCTGTCCTGTTTATCCCAGGAATGAGAAGGTAACATGAAGAGCTGCATGGCTCATGTGCCTGCCACCATTTACACGTGTCACAGCCACAGTCCCTGTCACTACCTGAAGTGAAAGACGGTCAAGATTCTCGGGCCCAGAAATTGAAACACCGATGAGAGGTTTTAACCTGCAAGGGGAGCTGAGCCAGCAGCCCAGGGAGGAGAGAGAAGGAGATGCCAGGGTTGGTGCTCCTTGCATTTCAAGTGGACCTCTACGCGCCCCAAGTCATGACAGCTCACTGGGAACACAACTGCCCTTTAAGTCAAGCTGGGGATGAGGGGGTAGGGGAGGCCCTGTGCTAGGTTTCTACAGTCTGTCCCCCCGCCGCCCCCCACACACAGAGTGAGCGCTCAGCGAGGTCTACCCCATGCTATGATAGGTCCCTAGCCACACCCCTCAGGACAGACTTGCCCCAACATGCATGCACATGCTCTGCTTGCTGAAGGAGGGAAGTTCCCCTTGGATGCACAGGGCTGGATGTTCTCCATGTTCAAATAGGCTCTGAGGTGCCAAGAGGAGCTGCCAGGGCAAAGACAAGTAAGTCAGGTGCAAGGCAAGGCTCCAGTAGCTCTTTCTAGATCATCCCATCCCAGCAAAAGGTTCTGAACATCGTTTCTTTTTTAAAATATTTTTTATTTTATTTATTTATTTGAGAGAGAGAGATACAGAAATACAGAGAGAATGGGTGCACCAGAGTCTCCAACCGCTGCAAACGAATTCCAGATGTGTGCACCCCCTTGTGCATCTGGCTTACCTGGGTCCTGGGGAGTCAAACCTGGTTCCTTTGGCTTTGCAGGCAAGTGCCTTAACTGCTAAGCCATCTCTCCAGCCTTGAACATCTTTTCTTGAAATATTTATTTACTTATTATTTGTTTGAGAGAGAAGAAGGGAGAGAAGGGGCACTGGTACCTTCAGCCACTGCAAACGAACTTCAGACGCATGCGCCACCTTGTGCATCTGGCTTACGTGGGTACTCGGGAATCGAACCTGAGTCCTTAGGCTTTGCAGGGAAGCACCTTAACCACTAACCCAGCTTTCCATCATGGTTCAGAACATCTTATCAGAAAATCCCAAACTCAAACCTGGACTTCTGGAGCATCGTGACCCTTGTCAATGAATGAGAACAGATCATAATCTGAATCTTACATGATAACTGTAAATAATTTTCAGAAACAGTTGTATGCCATGTAGATCTCCATCTGTCCACTAATCCTAGACCCGGCAGATGTGCAAAGGTCCCTTCCTGTCTTTACCTCCACTTTACAGTCGGCCAGCTGTGGAAATGGTCGGTTCACAGACACCTACAGGGGAGCTTGTGTAACGTGCACACAACCCTAGGCAGTAGGTGCTCTCTGCTCCACGATGTAGACAACGGCCCTAAAGCACACACAGCAAGTCCTTAGCCCGTGACAACAATGCCGCTGGCTCCCTGTGGCAGCATGTCCACCCTGTGTTGCATTGTTTCCCAGCATATCTTTTGTTATTATTATTATTATTATTTTGAGAGTGAGAAAGAGACAGAGAGAAAATGGGTGTGCCAGGACCTTCAACCTGCTGCAAACAAACTCCAGATGTGTGCGCCCCCTTGTGCACATGTGTGACATTGCGCATTTGTATAACTGTGTCTGGCTATGTGGGACCTGGAGATTTGAACTTAAGTTTTTAGGCTTTTCAGGCAAGTGCCTTAACTGCTAAGCCATCTCTCCAGCCCTGGAAGCATATTTTGCACTGTGCTGGGCCCATCACCCAGGCTCAGCTCATATCCTTTTGGCCTGGGAGCATGGTGCTCTGGTTGGTTAAAAAAAAGGGGGGGGGCTGGAGAGATGGCTTAGCGGTTAAGCGCTTGCCTGTGAAGCCTAAGGACCCCGGTTCGAGGCTCGATTCTCCAAGACCCACGTTAACCAGATGCACAAGGGGGCGCACGCGTCTGGAGTGTGTTTGCAGTGGCTGGAAGCCCTGGCGCGCCCATTCTCTCTCTCTCCCTCTATCTGCCTCTTTCTCTCTCTGTCACTATCAAATAAATAAATAAAAATGAACCAAAAAAAATTTTTTTTTAAAAAAGTGGGAGGGGGCTGCTGCGGAGATGGCTTAGCAGTTAAAGTGCTTGCTGGCAAAGCCAAAGGACCCAGGTTTGATTCACCAGTACCCATGTCAAGCCAGATGCATAGGGTGATTCATGTGTCTGGAGTTTATTTGTAGCAGCAGGAGGTCCTGGCATGTCCATTCTCTCTCTCTTTTTCCCTCTCTCTCCTTATGACTATAAATAACTACATAATTTTAAATATTTTATTTATTTATTTGAGAGGGGAGAGAAGTAAGAGAGGGGAGAAGAGGCAGATAGAGAGAGAGAATGGGCACATCAGGGCCTCCAGCCACTGCAAAAGAACTCCAGACACATGCACCACCCTGTGCATCTGGCTTATGTGGGTACTGTGGGTACATGGTAATAAATTATTTAGGAAATTTAATTAAAAAAAAACACACCTATGTGCCTTAAAATGAAGAATTACAAATATATTTTGTACAGAAAGCCATCCTTTTTTCTCTGTTTACTTGCAAGAATGCTACTCACAAAACATCTTTTATTTAGAAATAATATACCTTTTATTGGCTTTCTTCATTATTTAGGAATTATTCTAGACTTCTCAGGCAAGCGACTTAACCACTGAATCATTTCTCCATCCCTAAATAAATAGATAAATTTTTTGTTTGTTTTTCGAGGTAGGGTCTCACTCTAGCCCAGGCTGACCAGGAATTCACTATGTAGTCTCAGAGTGGCCTCAAACTCACGGCAATCCTCCTACCTCTGCCTTCCAAGTGCTGTGATTAAAGGCCTGCACCACCATGCCTGGCTAAATAAATAACTTTAAAAAAGAAAGAAAGAAAGAAAATTACATTGAGCTGAATGCAGTCCCTATTACAAGGTCTACACTCTATCTTCATAAACTTTATTCCAGATTTTTAACCAAGTTATCTCAGGCAAATACACCTGAAATGGACCTTATCTATATTCATGGTCCCATTGACATTAGCCTGGCTGCCTCTTTGGGGGACTAGAAGATCTTGTGTCTTCTTTTTGGGGGAAAATAAATTTTGACATGCTTGTGTGAGGCACCAGGTAGCAGAAGAGCTTACCCCAAGCTTAACACAGAACTCACATGAGATCCCACTCTGACCCTGGCCAGCTGTTGGGGGCCAGAACCTGCGTGCCCCTGCCGGACAGCAGGCCCGCAGTCTGTTACTGTCATGGAGCCCAGATGGCAATACCCACGTGGTCCCAAGAGAGGACAAGTGCCCCACCCGCTCCCCAAGCACCTGCTCAAGGCTCCATGCCCTCCCCCGGCAAATGCTTCTGCTGCTGGTGGCAAGAGCCATGTCCACACAATTCCAAAGAAACTCCATTCTCTACCCACCAACACTAAGGTCACTTTGCAATGCTGTGGTCTGATGTGAGGTTTGAGGGGGAAATAATACCCCCAGGGCCGTCCCCGCCTGTTCAAGAACCTGTTGGCCACTGTCGGTCCCCTTCCCTGGGGCGTCTTAGCATTTGGAGGGGACAGTCTCTGAGCCTCCTGGAAGAGAGTAGGAGAGACAGGATGCCGATGCCCATCCCATGTGCCACGGGCCTTCACAGATCCCAGAGTTCACACCTGGGCAGCGTGCCCGGAATCCATGCTGGACGGAAGTGGGAGAAGTAGCAATGTGAGTTAAGCCACAGGAGGGTGCGTGAGGCAGGAGCTGGGGACAGAGATCTGTACAGAGGAGAGCTGGTGACGGGCTCCCACAGAGCAAGGCAAGTCTTGCTAAACCCCGTCAAGAAAGCCCTGCCCTTGGGCACACCCCTTCTCCCCGCACTGTGATAAGTGCATCAAGCCCTCACCACTGCTTCAGCCCCAGACCTGCCGCCTGGGCCACCTTTAGCCCACAGGTTGGCCTTGGGGTGGTGTTTAGGAGTGGGAAGACAGGCTGGGAGTATGTATCGAATATTCAGTATCATGGGAGAGACCTTTTCCAGTGTGGGGAGAGGGCGAAGTTGGGGAGGAAGGGAAGGTGAGTGGAGAGTTGGGATTGGAGGTGAGACACCAAGACTTGCCGCTCCCTGAGGCAAGTTCCCACGGAGCCTCTGAGTTCTAAATTAGAAACTGATTTTCAGATGCTCGGCTCGCATGCGGCCTCTCGCGTGTGAAATGCACGCTGTGCACCCGGGTACACCTCCAGCCTGGAAGGCATCTGTTTGAAGGTGGAAGAAGGGAATATGCTCTATGACTTTTTGTAAGCTTGGATTGTACCTTTGTGTGATTAGACAGACTGCCTAACAGACTTCCTCACTGATATTCTCACTTCTACTGTCCTTCCTCAGTATTCAGGGCAGGCCTCAGACATGGACGAGAGTTTACCCACCATTGTCAGCAAAAATGATGGCTGTGTTCCATTTTTCTCATCTGCATTAGCCCTTATCTTGGCTTATGATATTTCCAAACATTGCATATACAAGCATCCAGTAATGAGGGTCACATCTTACCCTCTCCCATCATGGTGTGTGTCCGGGTTGGGGACAGACTGAGGGACCTCCAGAAACTCCTGTAAGTCACCTTATCCCTGTTGGGATCCAGGGCATAGTGAGTTTCTAAAGTCACCCTGGCCCTACTTTCTAGCCTATTTGGAAACTTCACATTCCTATGACAGCCTCAGGTTCTCATTGAAGATCCACAGATGCTCTAGAAAGTGGACACTGTCCTTCAAACCACTTAAAGTGACCCAAGATGAAGGCCAGGCCCTCCAGGACCGCACAGGTCTTCCTTCACCACCTTCCACACTAGACACTCCTCCGACAGAAGGGAAGGTAGCATTTACGTGGAGGCAGTAATTACATTGAACAATGGCAGCAGGAACATAAACGAGAGTGTTGAAGGCCCCACAGTGGGAGCTGGAGAAGTTAGAGTTAGAGGGGCCTGGGCAAGCATGTGGCTGCTCTGCTTCTTCCCTGGGAAGACTGGGAAAAGAGAGAACTGGGGTCCATGAGAAGGCAGGGGGGCAGCCCTGTGGTGGAAAGCAGGGACTCAATGGATAAAAACAATCCTCAAATTTGAAGAGATATTTGAAAAACTCCAGAAGTAAAAAAAAAGATTTTAGATGCCTTTTACCCTGTCCAAATTCTCCCCCCCCCCCCCCACACACACACAAAATGAGGATTTTTCTTTTTAAGACAGGGTCTCACATTGCTTGTGTACTGGCCTCAAATTTGCTTATGTAGCAGAGGATGACCTTGAACTTCTGAATATTGGGATTACAGGCTTGTGCTACCACACCCAGCTTTATGGGGTCCTGGGGATCCAATCCAAGGCTTTGTTCAGGCTAGACAAGCATTCTGCCAACTGAGCCATATCCCCAGTCCCACATTAGAGTTTCCCCCAAAGTTTTCATCTACCTAAAGAGAGGCAGCTGGTGCAAATTACAGATCATGGCTGCTCACCCACGGTGCGGCCTTTCTGCTGCCTTGGGTCAGGAGGATACAGCAGGAAGTTTCCATATTCCCCCTCACTGGAAGTGTTCCCGCGAGGAGACCCAGGAGTCCGTGGTGGATCCATAAATTGTGGGTGTGCACAGATCCCAGCATTTGAAAGCGTGTTATGTGGTTCCCAAGATAAACCTTTCATTTTACAGATGAGTGAAAGAGAAACCCGGAGAGATGGAGCGGATGGGAGCCTCAGAATTTTAACAGCAATCCTCCCAGACACCAGCTAGTGCTCGTTCTTCTCTCCCCGTGTTCCTACGGTCACTTTGACTTTCATCGCCCCCCTCCCACACCACCACCCCCCGGGGTATGAATGAATCTCTGGCCAGATGGACTTCCCATTTCACTCCAGAGTTCAAAGTGTCCTGGTGGCAGACGTGGGGAAGTGAAGGCATCAGAGGAGTGTGGAATCCCACTGCAACCGGGTGGGACTACCTCCTGCGGGCGTGCGGGCTTGCGGACAGGTTCCCGGGCTCAGAGGCCCGATTTGGGAGCCACACGTGGGGTCTTGTTTCCACACCACGCAGTTATCTCCTCGTGCCCAGGGGAGGCTGAGTTCATTCTGTAAGGCAGCCCCGAATCTGCAGGTGGCCCCTTTGCCTCTGATGAGAGTAGGAAGACAGGCTCTGTAAGGGTCCCCTGTCTTCTTTGTGTTTTCCCCTTTCAGCGTGTGAACCTTCCCCCAGACAGCGAAGCGGAGAGAAAGGTCAGCTTAGGGACTGGGCGAACGCAGCAGTACCGGGCCAACGCTTTTTTCAACATTCATTGCGGGCCGGAGGCTCACAAATGTTCAAATGCCTCAAGAGCTCAGGTGGCACTGGAGAGGTGCGACCACAGAACGCATGCCCCCGGGATCCAGACACCCTGGGAATCCACACACCTATCTAACGAGGGGGGAGGGGAGAGTGAGGGTGGCTCTCCATGTCACCCCAGGCGGTGGGTAATCCCTCCCCCCCAGGGGTCCAGTGATCTCAGGGGACCAAGAGCACCGCAGGATGGCCAAGTGTGATGAGTGAGGCTGGAGTCTTATGTCTTCCCCAGTGCGTCCTCCCTCTGGAGTCCCCAGGGTCCAACCGGGCTCCTCCCGGGTAGCCCGCCCAGCTGTCGGGGTCTGCGCTCCCGGGGGCGAGGGGAGGTACCGCGGACGAGGGGCGGGGCCTGCGGGCGGGCCGGCGGACGGGGCGGGGGCGAGGGCCGGGCCCGCTGCTATTGGCTGGGGCGGCGAGGGCGGAGGGCGGAGGCCCGGCCCGCGGGGTCCCCGGAGCGCCGCGGGCGGCCGCGCGGCAGTCTTGCTGCGCGGCCGTCGGGACACTAGTGGCCAGCGCCCGAGCGGAGCGCAGACGCACGCGCGCGCGCCATGAGGGAGATCGTGCACATCCAGGCCGGCCAGTGCGGGAACCAGATCGGCACCAAGGTGAGCCGGGGCAGTGCCCGAGGGTGTCCTCTCCCCACCCCCAACCCCGCCCCGAGGATGGGCAGCGTGTGGGGTCCCGGGTCTCCGAGCCTGGCGCGCACCGCCCGCGCCTCTTGGGTCGATCCCTGGAGTCCACTCCCGTCTAAGGAGCGAGCGCGGGGTCCCGGCGGGTGTCCAGACTGGGGACCCTGTTCCCCCACATCCCATCCCCCCGATGGGGGGGTTGAAGATAGATGAGTGGTGGTGGTGGGGGTTCCCTGAACTCCACCGCTGACCGTCTGCCCCTTCGTCCCCTTCTCCCCTCCCCCGTCCCCAAGTTTTGGGAAGTGATCAGCGAGGAGCATGGCATAGACCCGGCCGGAGGCTACGTGGGCGACTCGGCGCTGCAGCTGGAGAGGATCAGCGTCTACTACAATGAGTCATCCTGTGAGTAGCGAGGTCCCCCCCCCCCCCCGGCATGCCGCCGTCCCCAACTGCACCCCGGCCTTTCCCCCGGGGTACCCCTGGCACGCCCTGACAAGGACCTCCGGGCCATCCCCTCACCCACCCGTACCCAAGCGGAGCCACGCCCCGGCCCTGGCCGAGGGTGGGGGTGGGGGTGGGGCGGGGTGGGAGGGCGCTGCCTCAGCACTGAGTAGCGGAATTTGCTCAGGGAAAAGTTCTGGCGGGATCCCACAGGATGAGGGGCCACTCCCTCTCTCCCCCCGGGGGCGGGAAGCCCGCCCTCGGTTTATTTAAACTTGGGGATGCAGCCTATCCCGAGGTTCTGAGGTCTTGAAACGAGACGATCCGTTGATGTTGTGAAATTCACTTGGCTGGGCCTGGCCGTCCTTTTCTGTCTCTTTTCGAGAATGGAGCAGGTCAACAGCATAGAAGACACAAGACGATCCTTGAAGAAACACACCTTCCCCCCCCCCTACTTTAAGACAGATCTCTTATTAGAGATGCTTGGCTCACATTTTGCAAAGCACTTGCTTCAACAATTTCTCTGGCCCTTCGCCTGAAACTACACTCCCCGGGGTTCTGAAACTTCAGGCAGTTCTGAGTAACTAGTGGAAGAGTTTAAAATGAGACTGTGACTTAAGTTTGGGAATGTCATTCCTGCCCTGATAACTCGTGAACACGTGTACACTGTTACACAGTAAGATATAAGAGTGGGACAAGACATGGAACGTAACCCCGGGAAAATGGCAGAGGCCCTCGTGGCACACGCGGGGTATGTGTACCCAGGAGAACTTTTCTTAGTGGTTTGGAGTCACCAGATTTTTTTTTTTTTTTTTGAAACTTCCTTCCTGTCTGTGCGGAGCTGGGAAGCGCCTTGTACGTGAATCATGGGATGTTATTCTTCTTATCAGCTCTGACAGATGGCTTGGAACACCTGGACCGATAGAATTTCAAGGTGGCACTAAAAGAATCTCGGGGGTACACTGTGTTTCATGTTAAACCTTGGGCCAGCTTGATTGACACTCTGCTCAATCTGAGCTGGGCAGAGCCAGCAGGAGTGGTAGAGCACTTCCTGTTTGGGACCATTGCCCATCTTCGCTGACAGCAAGGACTTCCCCGGTTGTTATGAAATGTTACCTAGGTACACTTACTCATCAGTGAGCCTGTTTTGGGGGACGTAGCTCCTGGATGGGTCCCGGCAGGGGGAGCTCAGACTGTAGCTTGGGATGGTATATGTTTGTGCATGGAGCAGGTACCAAAAAGCAGAGAGAACGCCAGTTTGTTTCCATAGGCGCAGTTTATTTCCGTGCAGCCTAAAAGAGAGAGAGAGAGAGAAATACATTTGTCCAACAGGAAGGAAGTGTTGGGGTAAACTGGAAAATACAGGAAGCAGTCAAGAGAGCTGATTTCTCACCAGGCCTTGTTGTTGATGGCTGGTTCCTCCTCCCAGGGTTGAGACCAGTGATTCTAAGAGAGTCATTGTGCCATCCCCGGAGAGACGCCGCTCATGCCTTCCAGGAAGCTCTAGTGATAGGAGTTGCTAGAAGGAAGTCAGTTGCTCCAAAAGTCTGGAAGTAACACTTTTTTTTTCTCCTTCAGCTCAGAAATATGTGCCTAGGGCTGCCCTGGTGGACTTGGAGCCGGGCACCATGGACAGTGTGAGGTCTGGGCCTTTTGGGCAGCTCTTCCGACCTGACAACTTCATATTCGGTAGGTTCCATCTTCCTTCCATTTTTAACTATTTTATTTATTTATTATTTGTGTGTGTGTGTGTGTGTGTGTGTGTGTGTGTGTGTGTGTGAGGGGGAGGTGTAGGTAGATAGAGAATGGGCACACAGGGCATCCAGCCACTGCAAACGAACTCCAGATGCATGTGCCACCTTGTGCATCTGGTTTATGTGGGTCCTGGGGAATTGAATCTGGGTCCTTAGGCTTCACAGGCGAGTGACTTAACCACTAAGCCATCTCTTCAGCCTTCCTTCCATTAAAAAAAAAAAAAAGTTTATTTTTTTTTTAAATAATTTGTTTTGTTTTCTATTGTGTTACTGAGGTTTGAATCCAGGGCCTTGGCCAAGCTAGGTATAAGTTCTGTAACTAAGCCACACTCCATGGCCATCTGCTTTTTAAAAAAGTTTATTATTTCAAAACAACATTCATTTGCAATCAGAGAGAGAAAGAGAATGCGGGGGTGGGGGAAGTGGTTGCACCAGGACCTCTTGCCACTGCAACTGAACTCCAGGTGCATGTGCCACTTTGTTCATCTATCTTTATGTAGGTACCGGGGGATTGAACCCAGCCTGTCAGGATTTGCAAGCAAGCACCTTTAACCACTGAGCTATTCCTACAGCCCCTGGGTGTTTTTTGTTTGTTTGCTTTTTTTTTTTTTAATTTATTTATTTGAGAGCGACAGACACAGAGAGAAAGACAGATAGAGGGAGAGAGAGAATGGGCGCGCCAGGGCTTCCAGCCTCTGCAAACGAACTCCAGACGCGTGCGCCCCCTTGTGCATCTGGCTAACGTGAGACCTGGGGAACCAAGCCTCGAACTGGGGTCCTTAGGCTTCACAGGCAAGCGCTTAACTGCTAAGGCATCTCTCCAGCCCGCTCCTGGGATTTTTAAAAAATATTTTAAATATTTTATTATTTAAGAGAGAGAGAGAAGTACACCTGGGTACACAAGGGCTTCTAGCCACTGCAAGCAAATGCTAGATGCATGTGCCACCTTGTGCAACTAGCTTATGTAGATACTGGGGAATCGAACCTGGGTCCTTAGGCTTCACAAGCAAGCACCTTAACCACTAAGTCATCTCTCCAGCACCCCTGTTTTTAATTTTTATTTTTTTATTAACAACTTCCATGATTATAAAAAATACCCCATGGTAATACCCTCCCTCCCCCCACTTTCCTCTTTGAAACTCCATTCTCCATCATATCCCCTCCCCATCTCAATCAGTCTTTCTTTTATTTTGATGTCATGATCTTTTCCTCCTCTTATGATGGTCTTGTGTAGGTAGTGTCAGATACTGTGAGGCCATGGATATCCAGACCATTTTGTGTCTGGAGGGAGCATGTTGTATGGAGTCCTGCCCTTCCTTTGGCTCTTACATTGTTTCCACCACCTCTTCCGCATTAGACCCTGAGCCTTGGAAGGTGTGATAGAGATATTGCAGACTGAGCACTGCGGTCATTTCTTTCCATCACCATGATACCTTCTGAGTCGTCCCAAGGTCACTGCCATCTGAAAAGAGAAGATTCTCTACCAAAAGTGAGAGTAGCATTAATATAAGGGTGTGAACATTAAGAGAAGTGCTTACTGGGCAGTTTGATAAACATAGTATGCTTAACCAGATGGCAGCAGATGTTACAACCCCAGGACTCATGACTTATCTGTTTTAGGTGTTCAGTATCAGGGATGTATTCCCTCCCATGGAGCGGGCCTCCAGTCCAGTTAGAGGGCAGGTGGTTTCCCTCATAACAGACGTGCCACTATTGCACCTGTTTGCTCATTTGGCCTGGCTGGCCAAATATAAGGCTTGCAGTGTCCACTGTTGAGTATCTTCATTGGTGATTTCTCTTTCTCCCATTGAACTGCATGCAGAATGGCTTCTTCCAGCTTTCTGTCAGCTGTTTCTTTTTTTTATTTTTTAAGTCAAGTTCTTCCTAGGTAGCTCAAGCTGGGCTTGAACTCAAAATCCTCCTGCCTCAGGCTTCTGAGTTCTGGGCTTAAGAAGTCTTTGTCCCCCTGCTTGGCTCCAATCTGTGTGAATTCCTAAGAGAAAGACATAAAACGAAATCAAGTGGTTCTTCAGGATGGGTGAAGATTAGAAGGTTTCTTATTTGTATTAGTTACCTTTCTCGTTGCTGTGACAAAACACTTGACAAAAGCAGCAATACAGCTTGTCGCTGTAGAGAAGGCAGGATGGCAGGGACAGGAAGCATCTGTTCATGTGTAGTCCACAGTCAGGACGCAATGCTGCTTATCCATTAGCTTTCTCTTTTCTTTTCTTTTCCTTTTTTTAATTTATGAGAGAGGGAGACAGAGAGGGGGGGGAGGGAGAGAATTGGTAGGGCAGGGCCTTTATCCACTGCAAACGAACTTCAGACACATATACCACCATGTGAGCATGTGTCACCTGTACTTGTGTGGCTTTTGTGGGTTCTGGAGAGTCCTACCTGGGTCCTTAGGCTTCACAGGCAAGCATTAACCCCTTGTCAACTAATACTCTAACAAACCACTTTAAAAAAAATTATCTATGGGCTGGAGAGATGGCTTAGCGGTTAAGCGCTTGCCTGTGAAGCCTAAGGACCCCGGTTCGAGGCTCGGTTCCCCAGGTCCCACGTTAGCCAGATGCACAAGGGGGCGCACACGTCTGGAGTTCGTTTGCAGAGGCTGGAAGCCCTGGCGCGCCCATTCTCTCTCTCCCTCTGTCTTTCTCTCTGTGTCTGTCGCTCTCAAATAAATAAATAAATAAATAAATATCTATTTATTTATTTGAGAGAGAGAGGAAGAGGTAGAGAGAAAGAGAGAATGAGAATAGGTGTACCAGGGCCTCTAGCCACTGCAAACAAATTCTAGATGCATGAGCCACCTTGTGTACCTGGCTATATGTGGGTAATAGGGAATTGAACCTGGGTCCTTTGGATTTGCAGGCAAGCACCTTAACCACTAAGCCATCTTTCTAGCCCACATACTATAAAAGAACATTTTATTTATTTTCAAGGAAAGAGAGAGAATGGGTGCATTAGGTCCTCCAACCACTGCAAACAAATTCCAGATGCATGTGCAACTTTGTGCATCTGGCTTTACATGGGTTCTAGGGCATCAAACTTAAGTTATTAGGCTTTGCAGGAAAATGCCTTAACTGCTGAGCCCAGCCTTTTTTTTTTTTTTAAATTTGTTTATTCATTTGAGAGAGGGGAGGGAAAGAGAAAGTGACAGCCAGCTAAAAACAGTAAGTATAGGTGCACAAGGGCCTCTTGCCCTTGCAAATCCTTTTTTTTTTTTTTTTGACCATTCTGAATAAACTGGAGTTTATTTGAATTTGGAAAACAGATAAATTAGGAGGCCATCATTTGCATTACAATAGGATTCTTCACTTGAAGGGAGGATTCCTTGCGGAATTCTTTTATTTTTTATTTTTTTATAATTTTTAAAATTTTTATTTGCATTTTCCATGATTATATTTAAAAAATCCCATGATAATTTCCTCTCTCCCCACCCCCCCCTTTTTTTTTAAATCAGGGTCTTGCTCTAGCCCAGGCTGGCCTGGAACTCACAGCAATCCTCCTATCTCTACCTCCTGAGTACTAGCTGGCTCTGGGCATTTCTTTTGACTTGAATGCTCTCCTGTTTAGCTTAACTCTCCCTAAATTAAATCTCATAATTTATCTTTAAAAAAAATACCACCGCAAAAAAAAAATAAATAAATAAAACCACACACAAGTTACATACTTCCAACATATAGTCCCATTCCAAAAGGGAAGATTGGGGGTACAACAAGTAAAGATGAGACCAAAGCAAAAATCAGAGCCCAGCAGGACAAACTCCAAGCCTTGCAGCTCCATACCTGGCATCTGGGAATGACCTGGTCATTGATGAGCTGAAGCGGCCTCCTCTTTCTAGCTCTGCTGCTTGCAGGACACACAGCCTCTCTCTGGTGCCGGCCCGTCGTCATGCTGCAGTTTTTCTCAGTGGAGAGCCCGTAGTTCTGGCATCTCCAGCATCCTGGGGTCTCCACTGCAACTGTAACTTCACAGCTTCACACGGTGACCTCTCAGGCCTTCTTGCAGGGACTCTAACCCTGACACACATTGCCTGGCCTGATCGGCTCTCTGGAACCGTGGCACAAAATTGCATGACGCCCTCCATCTCGCACATGTCATGGTTATCAAACCAGCACCACATGGACAATGCTGTCAAGCTCTGCTGCCAGCTTCAGACGCAGCCTGTTCCCTTTCAACTACAGTTGAGGGTTGCCTCTTTCTGCCTAGGCAGCTGTTTTCCAGCAAGTAAACCCTTCAGCATTCTAGGTCCAGGCTCTGTTTCTTCAAATATGTATCTGCATTCTCACAATCAGCCTTCAACAGGTGGAATCTTACCCTCTGGGGATCTTTCTTGTCCCAGAAGAGCATGAAGAGGTCATGCTTCTCTTTAGTAGCTGTAGTCTCTTTTTCAGCATGTGCTTTGGCTGCAAAAACTTACTCAGGCTCTTTTCCTTGACAAACTGCACATTTTTTCAAATACTTTTTTGTCCACTTACTGCTATTATTCATTGTATACCTGGTTGGGTAATAGTGTTGAGCAATAACCATGCCACAGCCTGAGTGCTTACCTGCCTTGAAATTTCCTCAGCCAAGCAAATTAGTCCATTACCTTTAAGTTCAGCCTTACTCAAGTTCTTGGGACATTGGGCACTGCCTACAATTTTTGTTTTAATTTTTAAAGTAAAAGGGTCTTTTAAAAATTATTTATTTATTTGTTTAGTTGAGAAAGAATGAGTGGGGCTTCTTGCTGCTGCAAATGAACTCCATATACATGTACCACTTTGTTCATCTGGTTTAATGTTGGCACTAGGGAACTGAACTTGAGTCTGAAGGCTTTGTAAGAAAGTACCTTTAACTGGTGAGCCATCTCTCCAGATCCTCACATTGAGGCTGGATCTTTCCATTTCAATTAGCCTAATCTAGAAAATTCCTCACATGCTCAGAAATTTTTCCAGAGGTGATTCTCAATCCTTGTCAAATTGACAACTGTGATTAACCACTACATCATCTGACAAGTTTATCTCTAAAAAAGATTTTTTAGGGGTGGAGAGATGGCTTAGTGGTTAAGGTGTTTGCCTGCAAAGCCAAAGGATCCTGGTTCAATTCTCCAGGACCCACAAAAGCCAGATGCACAGGGTGACCCATGTGTGTGGAGTTCATTTGCAGTGGCTAGAAGCCCTGGCATGCCCATTCTCTCCCTTTCCCTCTCTCTATCTCCCTCTCTCTGCTTCTTTCTCTCTCAAATAAATAAATAAAATATAGTTGAAAAAACCTTTTTAAAATTTATTTTATTTATTTTAGAGAGAGAGAAGAGAGGAAGAGAGAGAGATAATGGGCACACCAGGGCCTTCAGCCGCTGCAAATGAACTCTAAATGCATGTGCCACCTTGTGCAGCTGGCTTTTGTGGGTCCTGGGGACTCAAACCTGGATCCTTTGGCTTTGCAGGCAAGTGCCTTAGCCACTAAACCATCTCTCCAGCCCTGACAAGTTTATCTTAATATTAGTTAGATATTACATGTAATTCTTACTGTTTCCCAAAAATTACCATACTAACTATTAAGAAACATGCCTGTAGGGAAAAGTATCAACAGGTTCTTTAACTGAAATGCTTAAAGTTTGATTTTTTTTTTTTTTTTTACTTTTTCAAAGTAGGGTCTCACTATAGCCCAGGCTGACCTGGAATTCACTCTGTAGTCCCAGGCTGGCCTCGAACTCATGGTAATCCTCATACCTCTGCCTCCCAAATGCTGAGATTAAAGGCATGTGCCATCACACTCAGCTTGAAGTATTTTTTTATTTTTATTTTTTAAAGAGAGAGAGAAAGAGAAGTGGCACACCAGGGCCTCAGCTACTGCAGTCAAACTCCAGATGCTTGCACCACCTAGTGGGCATATGCGACTGTGCACTTGCCTCACCTTTTGTGCATCTGGCTTACATGGGATCTGGAGAACCAAACATAAGTCCTTAGGTTTCTCCGGCAAGCGCCCCAACTGCTAAGCCATCTCTCCAGCCCTTGAGGGTTTTGTTTGTTTGTTTGTTTGGTTGGTTTTGTTTTGGTTCTGGTTTTTTGAGGTAGGGTCTCACTCTACCTCAGGCTGACCTGTAATTCATTACGTAGTCTCAGGTGGCCTTGAACTCACAACAATCTTCCTACCTCTGCCTCCCAAGTGCTGGGATTAAAGGCATGTGCCACCATGCCCAGCTTTGAAGTATTTTTTAAAATATTTCCATAAATACAATGAAATATTTTTTCCTGGGACAAAATATGAACATGAAATTGGTTTAGGATTCATATACATCTTATATGCACAAGCTGAAGGTGATTTTCTTTCCTTTTTTTTTTTTTTGAGAGAATGTGTCATGCAGCCTAGGCTGCTTCAAACTTGCTATGTAGTTGAGGGTAGCCTTGAACTCCTAATTTTCCTGCCTCTACCAGAGTCCTGGTCTTATAGGTACTACCAGGCCTAACTTGAAGGCAATTTTGTTTTTAATGCCTCTGTGGTTTATTTATTTTTAAGGTAGGGTCTCGCTGTAGCCCAGGCTGACATGGAATTCACTATGTAGTTTCAGGGTGGCCTTGAACTCTTGGTAATCCTCCTACCTCTGCCTCCTGATTGCTGGGACTAAAGGCATGCACCACCATGTCCGGCTTGCATCTGTGTTTTAATGGTGACCATCACATGAGGTGAGATGTATGATATTTCTACCTGTGACATCAGGTCACCATTCAAACATTTTCAAATTTGGGAGCATTTTGGGTTTTGGATTTTCAGATTGGGAAAGGCAGAGTGTCTTCCATAAAGATGGTTGATTCCTTTCCTGAAAGCACCTGAGCCTGAGTATAGAGATTGAATTTATCATCAAAGGTTTTTATCCCAGCCCTTTCCTCAAAAGACCCCATGCAGAGTTGGGCGTGGTGACACACACCTTTAATCCCAGCACTTGTGAGGCAGAGGTAGGAAGATTGCCATGAGTTTGAGGCCACCCTGAGACTACAGAGTAAATTCTGGGTCAGCCTGGGCTAGAACAAGACTCTAACTTGAAAACAAACAAACAAACAAATGACCCCAAACAGACACAGTTTAATTTAGAGTTATCTAAATCACTACTAAGAAGAAATGATGGAAAACGTCCCAGTATTTTCTGTGGGACTAAATAGCTTCATTAGGACACAGTATGGGAAAGCTGTAGACCAAACTTACTTAAAAATATAGATGTAGGGCTGGAGAGATGGCTTAGCGGTTAAGCGCTTGCCTGTGAAGCCTAAGGACCCCGGTTTGAGGCTTGGTTCCCCAGGTCCCATGTTAGCCAGATGCACAAGGGGGCGCACGCGTCTGGAGTTCGTTTGCAGAGGCTGGAAGCCCTGGCGTGCCCATTCTCTCGCTCTCTCCCTCTATCTGTCTTTCTGTGTCTGTCACTCTCAAGTAAATAAATAAATAATTTAAAAATATATATATATATATAGATAGATGTAGGGCTGAGGAGATGGTTCAGCGGGTAAGGTACTTGCTTGCAAAGTCCAATGACTCAGGTTCAACTTCCCAGTAACCATGTAAAGGCAGTTACACATAGTGGTGCATGCATCTGGAGTTCATCTGCAGCAGCAAGAGGCTGTTGTGTGACCATTCTTTTTCTCTCTCACATGAATAAATAAAAAAACAAGAAGAATATATATGGATGTAGAATTCCCAAACATAATATTTAGAACATCAACTGTATTTGTTTAAAAAAATGGGGGTGAGGGCTGAAGGGGTGACTTAGCAGTTAAGGCATTTGCCTGCAAAGCCAAAGGACCCAGTTTCGGTTCCCTAGGACCCATGTTAGCCAGATGCACAAGGTGGCACATGCATCTAGAGTTTGTTTGCAGTGGATGGAGACCCTGGCATACCCATTCTCTCTCTCTCTCTCTCCCCTTCTCTGTCAAATAAATAAAAATAAGATAAACATATTTTTTAAATTTTTTGTTTATTTATTTATTTGAGAGTGACAGAGAGAAGGAGGCAGAGAGGGAGAGAGAGGGAGAATGGGCGCGCCAGAGCTTCCAGCCTCTGTAAACAAACTCCAGATGCGTGGGCCCCCTTTGTGCATCTGGCTAACATGGGTCTTGGGGAATTGAGCCTCGAACCGGGGTCCTTAGGCTTCACAGGCAAGCGCTTAACCACTATGCCATCTCTCCAGCTCAAAATAAGATATATTTTTAAAAAAGAGAACAAATAGAATATTGCATGGTGTGGTGGCATACACCTGTGATCCAGCCCTAGGGAAACAGAGGCAGGAAGATGGACATAAATAAGTTTCAGCCATCCAGGGCTACAGAGCGAGACCCTATCTCAAACAAACAAGCAAGCAAACAGAAATTTAAAAACCAGCACATCAAAAAAAAAAAAAAAAGCAGTACATTATAACTGAGTCAGAATAGGGCAGAAAAGGTCATGGTTGGTATGCTGCCATGTTCCCTGCACTTGAATCTTCCAATTTACTGTATGACCTTGGAATTATCCAGTGGGACTGTCTGTCCATTCCTTAGTGAGACAGGATCAGATGCTTAGGTATGTAGGATGCCTGATACACATTTAATGCTTATTGAGTTACCAACATCCTGAGAGGGCGTGGATAAATCAATACCACAATGGTTGGTAATGAAAACGTTTTAAAATGGTGTGTGTGTGTGTGTGTGTGTGTAAGAGAGCAAGGTCTCTTGTTTGCTGCTGTGCTTAGAACGCCAGGCTAGCTGTCCTGCAAGCTTCCAGGATTCTCCTGTCTCTACCTTCCGTTCACCATAGGCAAACTGGGATTAGTCACTTGTGCGACCATGTCCTGCTTCACATGGGTTCTGGGGATTTGAACTCAGGTCATTATGCTTGAGCAGCAAACATTTTGAGCCACTGAGCAATTTCCCCGGCCCGAAAACATTTTATTAGATGCCAAAAATATTTGCTAAATCTATGTATTGTTCCTGATATATAGAGGACAGGAAAAAAGTTTGTAAGTGGAATGGGGTGTACTTGCCTGGCATGTTCGATGGCCTTCATTCAGTCCCCAGCCCCACAGAAGGCAAAAGAAAACCTATTTAAGCTACAAGTACAAGTTAACTTCCTTTATTTAAGGATTCGTTTTTTAACATATTTATTTATCTATTTGAAAGAGAGAGAGAAAAAAAGAGGCAGAGAGAGAGGGAAAGAGTGAGAGAATGGGCGTATCAGGGCCTCCAGCCACTGCAAGCAAATTCCAGCTGGGCACAGTGGCACATACACACCCCTTTACTCCAGCACTAGAATGAAACCCTACCTCGAAAAAACAAAGAAACATCAAATTCCAGACACATGTGCCACCATGTGCATCTGGCTCATGTGGGCACTGGGAAATCCAACCTGGGTCCTTTGCCTTCACAGGCAAGCACCTTAATTGCTAAGCCATCTTTCCAGCCCAAGGATGAGTTGCAATGTCATGCGTTTTGAATGTTAAAAATATTCCCAGGCTGGAGATGGTGCAGTGGTTAAAAGTCCATGTTCACAAGCTGGGTATGGTGGCACACGCTTCTAATTCCAGCACTTAGGAGACAGAGGTAGGATGATCACCGTGAGATCAAGGCCATCCTGAGACTGAATTCCAGGTCAGCCTGGCCTGGAGCAAGACCTTACCTCAAAACCCCTTCTCCCCACAAAAAGTGCTTGTTTACAAAGTTTTATGGCCCAGATTCAATTCCCAAGTACCCACATAACCCCACAAAGTGGCACGTGCACCTGGAATTCCTTTGCAGTGGCTAGAGGCCCTAGTACACCCATTATCTCTCTCTCTCTCTGTTTGCAAATAAATAAAAATATTAAAATAACATAAAAGTATTCCCAATAAAATTAGGTGTGAAGAGTCTATGGTGTCTGCTATTATTCGATGTTCTGAAAACTCTACCCAGTAAACAAAAGCCAAAGAGAAGTAGACCAAGCCTATAACATCTGGGCACCTAGGGAGGATAATTATTGTCCAAACTGTTGCGTTTTTTTCAACTTTTTATTGACAACTTTCATAAATACAGACAATATGCCATTATCATAATTCCTTTCTACCACTCCCCTTTGCTTTTTGTTGTTGTTTATTTTTACTTATTTGAGAGCAACAGACAGAGAAAGAGGCAGGTAGAGAGAGAGAGAAAATGGGCAGTCCAGGGCCTCCAGCCACTGCAAATGAACTCCAGATGCATGCACCACCTTGTACATCTGGCTTATGTAGGTCCTGGGAAATGGAGCCTCGAACCAGAGTCCTTAGACTTCACAGGCAAGCACTTAACCGCTAAGCCATCTCCAGCTCCTGCTTTTTTTTTTTTTTTTTTTTTGACACAGGGTCTTGCCCTGGCTAGCCTCAACTCAGTCCTCCTGCCCCAGCCTCTCTAGTGTCAGGAAAATTATATGCGTGAGCAACACCTGACCTCAAAAGCTCATGTCCATTCCACAGTGCAAAATGCATTCAGAGTCTAGTTGGGTGTGGTGGTGCACACCTTTAATCCCAGCACTCAGGAGGCAGAGGTAGGAGGTTCACTGTGAATTGGAGGCCATCCTGAGATTACATAGTGAATTCCAGGTCAGCCTGGACAAGAGTGAGACCCTACCCTGAAAAACAAAAAACAACAACAACAAAAAATCACCAAAGTGAAAAATTGCATCTTTCTAAATACAATTCCTTCATGCCCCTGGGCAGTGTCTTAGAAGGCCCGAGCTGCTGCCGTTCCACCAGGTAAGGACGGTCTGCCCAGTCACACCTGGAGAAACCTGCAAACCTAGTGGTTACCGGGTGTGGTGGGAGGCGCAGAGGCAGGAGGATCGCCATGAGTTTGAGGCCACCCTGAGACTACATAGTGAATTCCAGGTCAGCCTGGGCTAGAGCAAGACCCTACCTTGAAAAACAAAAAACAAACAAACAAAAAAATGAGCTGGCTAAACACACTCCCATGGTGGTGAATCACAGATACATCCTCCCTCTTGCCATTTGTTGAAGAAACAGGAAGATTGCATTTAGCTCTGCAAATTGCTTATGCTGGTCAAAGGCAAAACATTAGTTTCTCTATGTCTTCCCTTGTGGCCCGGATGTTGTGCCACAGGCAGCACCCCCTAGGATGGCAGCTCTGTGCTTAGAACTTGGTGAGGTTTCAGAAACAGTCATATCCCTGAGTTCACAAAATTGGGTGGTCCCAAGCTATTGGTATTTCTTTGGCTTAATTTATTTGAACTCAAAATTGGAAGTGTTTAGAAGGACCTGCACTTATCTGTCTAGCTATTTGTATATGGATCAAGAAAATTAAGCAGAGCCTGGAGAGATGGCTTAGTGGTTAAGGCACTTGCCTGCAAAGCCTAAGGACCCAGGTTCGAATCCCTGGTGCCCACATGAGCCAGTTGTGCGTGGCAGCACATGCATCTGGAGTTCGTTTGCGGTGTCTAGAGGCCTTGGTGTGCCCATTATCCCTCTCTCTCTCAAATAGACAAATAAACATTAAATATTATTAATAAAAGATTAACAGATGCACAGATAACAGATACACAGACCAACCTCTGTGTAACCATTTAGATTTTCAGTTTTCCCCATAAGTCCTCAAAAATGATAGAAAATGCTCAGCATGGTGGCACACACCTTCAGTCCCAGTACTTGGGAGGCAAAGATAGGAGCATCACCATGAGTTCAAGACCACCCTGAGACTCCATCATGAATTCCAGGTCAGCCTGGGATAGAGTGAGACCCTACCTTGAAAAACAAAACAAAACAAGATGTTAGAAAATAACGCTGTCTTCAGAATTTCTTGCATCTTTACAATTTAGTCAGGAATGCATTAGAATAACAAGTTGTAGTGACATGAAATACCCGTCATTATAATTGTAGAAGTGGACATCTTAAATTATGGATCTGATTTGTTTAGATTAGGGTGATGCCTGTAACTGCAGCACTTGGGAGGCCAGAGCAGGGACATCACTGGGGATTTGAAGCCAGCGTTGAATGAGATCTTGTCTCAAAAACAACAAAAAAGAATTATGAGGTTTTGTTGTTATTGTTTGAAGTAGTGTCTCACTTTAGCTCAGACTGACCTGGAACTCACTCTGTAGTTTCAAGGTGGCCTCGAACTCACAGTGATCCTCCTACCTCTGCCTCCCAAGTGCTGGGATTAAAAATATGCACCTTGTTTAAAATGAATATACTTACTTTATTAAAATAGTATGTGTCTGTTCTGGAGAATGGAAGGTTATCTTAGAATGTACAAACATACTATAGTGTTTGGTCAAAAAGTTGTTTTTATTTAACTATTTTATTTATTTATTTGAGGCAGAGAGAGGGAGAGAGAGAGTGAGAATGGACATTGCAGGGCCTCCAGCCACTGCAAATGAACTCCAGACACATGTGCCACCATGTGCATCTGGCTTACATGGGAAATGGAGAGTCAAACCTGGGTCCTTAGGCTTTGCAGGCAAATGCTTTAACTGCTAAGCCATCTCTCCAGCCCAAAAGTTGTTTTTAAATCATTCCTCCACTAGTGAAAAAGGCAGAATTGTCTCCGTTATAGCTGGTTCATGAGGTGATTCACCTCTCACAGGCTCACAGCTTTTGGTTAGAGCTGATAAATGAAGATACACTATTCAAGGATTATGATCATAGTATATGCTCTATGTTTATGGAAGTTGTGGATAAAAAGTAAAAAAAGCTGTTTTTTAAAATTTTATTAATTACTAGACAGAGAGAATGGGCACACCAGAGCCTCCAGCAAATAAACTCTACCATGTATATCTGGTTTACGTGGGCTCTAGGGTGTGGAAGCTGGGTCCTTAGGCTCCGAAAGCAAGTGCCTTAACCACAAGGCAATCTTTCCAGTCCTGGTTGGGAGCTTTGATGCCTGGTTCTTTGATGGCTTTGCCTTTCTCTGTGTGGCCTAAGGCAAGTCACACAGCCTCTCTGGGATGCTGTAAAATGAGCCCTCAGGCTATATTGAAGCTTCTTAAACTGTAGCGCATGATCTCAAATGGGGTCACATAACTGAAAGTGGGATTGTGACAAATTTGGCAGCAGTCTAAGATTTCTGAAGGTGCAATAACCAAAAATTAATTCGAAACCATATGCGTCACAGATCCAAGGTATTTGTGGCAGCATTCACCCCGTTGTATCCTGTGACTTCACTGCAGCCTTGGCTACGGACACACAGCACGGACACCACTGTGCATGAGGCCGTGGCAGGCAGTGCTGATGAACACTACCTCAGCCACCTCAGTTCAGCTTCAAGACTATTCTGTGCTACAGTTTTCAGTGGTGTTTTTTTTTTTTTTTTTTTTTTGGTTTTTGTTTTTTTGGTTTTTTTTTTTTGGTTTTTCGAGGTAGGGTCTCACTATGGTCCAGGCTGACCTGGAATTAACTCTGTAGTCTCAGGGTGGCCTCGAACTCACAGCAATCCTCCTACCTCTGCCTCCCGAGTGCTGGGATTAAAGGCGTGCGCCACCACGCCCGGCAAGTGTTTTTATTGTATTAAAGATTTGATAATGGTTTGATTATGGAAAACAAGGACTTCTATTGTTTTCCTACCTTCATTCCACATGCTGTATCAAGTTAGTATGTCTTGGGATTGAATTGTGTCATCCATCTTAGTAGTATGCAAATTTGCTTTTGCCTTTAATAAATTACACACACATATATAAACTATTTTATATTCCTATAAAAAAGGTAAACAAGCTGGGCATGGTGGTGTACACCTTTACTCCCAGTGCTCAGCTGAGGTAGGCGGATAGAAAGATTGCAGGGAGCTCAAGATCAGTCTGGTCTAGAGAAAGACTGCCTCAAACAAACAAAAAACATTACTGTTAGGCTGGAGAGATGGCTTAGCAGTTAAGGCGCTTGCCTGTGAAGCCTAAGGATTCCCTGGTACCCAAGCAAGACAGATGCACAAGATGGCTAGAGGCCCTGGTGTGTTCATTCTCTCTCTCTCTCTCTAACCCTCTCTATTTTTCTATCTCTCTCTCAAATCAATAAGTAAATTTTTTTTTTTTTTTTAAGAATGGTAGACTGGGGCTGGAGAGATGGCTTAGCCATTAAGGCATTTGTCTGCAAAGCCAAAGGATCCTGGTTCGACTCTCCATGACCCACGTAAGCCAGATGCACAAGAGGGAGCATGCATCTGGAGTTTGTTTGCAGTGGCTGGAGGCCCTGGTGTGCCCTTTCGCTCTCTTTCTCTCTGCTTCTTTCTCTCTCTCTCAAATAAATAAGTAAATAAAAATATATTTAAGAAAAAGAATGGTATACAGGAGAGATGGCTTAATGGTTAAGGCACTTGCCTCTGAAGCCTAAGAACTCATGTTCAAATCTCCAAATCCCACATAGCCAGACACACAGTGAGGCAAGTGCACAATGTTGTACATGTGCACCAGGGGATGCACGCGTCTGGAGTTTGTTTGCAGCAGGTTGAAGGTTCTGTTGTGCTCATTCTCCTTCTCTTTCTGCCTCTTTCTCTCTCTCTCTCAACAATGAAAATAATTTAGCCAGGCGTGTTGGCGCAGTTCTTTAATCCCAGCACTTGGGAGGCAGAGCTAGGAGGATCACCCTGAGTTCAAGGCCATCCTGAGACCACATAGTGAATTCCACATTAGCCTGAGCACCGGGCATGGTGGCGCACATCTTTAATCCCAGCACTCGGGAGGATTGCCGTGAGTTCGAGGCCACCCTGAGACTACATAGTGAATCCCAGGTCAGCCTGTGCTAGAGTGAGACCTTACCTCGAAAAAACAAAAACAACAGCAACAAAAAATTTTTTTTAAAGAATGGCAAAAAGCAGCACTGTTATCAGGCCAGAGTTTAGTCAGTGGTGGAGCACATGTGAGACTCTGCATTCTCATCGCCAGCGTCTAAAGATTAAATAAACAACTGTGGTGCTGGAGAGATGGCTCGATTAAGGTGCTTGCCTACAAAGCCTAATGTCCCAGGTTTGATTCCTCAGAACCCACATAAAGCCAGATGCACACAGTGGTCCATGCATCTAGAGTTCGTTTGCAGTGGTTGGAGGGCCTGGTGTACCCATTCTTTCTGCCTGTCTCTCTTCTCTATCTCTCTCTGCTTATAAATAAATAAAAATAATATTTATTGGGCTGGAGGGATGGCTTAGCAGTTAACATGTTTGCCTGCAAAGCCAAAGGACCCGGGTTCAATTCCCCAGGACCCATGTTAGACAGATGCACAAGGGGCACATGCATCTGGAGTTCATTTGCAGTGGCTGGAGGTCCTGGCATGCCCATTCTCTCTCTTTCTGTCTCTCTCCCTCTTTCTCTGTCAATTAAGTAAATATTAAGAAATATATATATATATTATTTATTTATTTACTTATTTATTTATTTGAGAGAAAGAAGCAGAGAAAAGGGGGCAGATAGAGAGAGAATGGGCAACTCCAGACACATGTACCACCTTATGCGTCTCGCTTACATGGGTCCTGGGGAATCAAACCTAGGTCCTTAGGCTTTGCAGGCAATTGCTTTAGCTGCTAATCCATCTCTAAGCCCAAATATTTTTAAACATATATATTTTTTAAAAAAAAACATTTTTTTTCATTCCATTTTCAGGTACAGTTTGAAATGCTCTAAGGAACAGGGTTGCCTAAATAACGTATAATTTTAAAAGTGAAAGTTACTTACATTTGAGTTTCCAACATGGAGATCATACTTTCGCAAAACTGCCTTTCTTAATTGCTGGCTGCATAGCAGTCAAGCCAATGCCATTGTGGGAAGAGAGTCACGAAGGCACTTAGTTTCCTTAAAGCCTCTTGGTGGATTTGTAAGTTCTCCTCTGGTCCAGGGTGGCCGAGGAGCACCCTGAGCCGGGAGCCTCATCTGTCAGAGTGGGGGCTGGAGGCCAGCGGGAGAGAAGGTAGCCTCCGGGGAAGCCCTGGGGCTCGGCCACTGCCTGCCAGGCCGGCTTCGAGCTTGCAGGCCGTGTTTAAGCTGGAGTCACTGATTAATGTCAGGAGGCATCACTGTAGATGTTCAACTTATGACCTCCAAATATTTAACCGGGAACGTCTGTTGCCATGAGACAGCCGCAAAATATTTTGAAAAGTCACCAGCTTCCCCTTATCACGGGCAGAGACAACTTCAGAGCTCACCATGCCATGGATGCGGGAGAAAGCAGAGTAGCTGGTGTGAGTGGAAGGAAAGCGTCAAGTTGAGTCTGTATACCTACCGTTTGCACAGGTTTGATTTATCAGGTTTTTATGACTGCCCGAAGCCACTTTCTTTCTTTTTTTAAAATATTTTATTTTTATTTATTTATTTGAGAGAGAGAGATACAGAAATAGGAAGGTAGACAGAGAGAATGGGCATGCCAGGGCTTCAGCCACTGCAAATGAACTCCAGATGCATGTGCCCCCTTGTGCATCTGGCTTACGTGGGAATCGAACCGGGGTCCTTTGGCTTTGCAGGCAGATGCCTTAACCGCTAAGCTATCCCTCCAGCTCTTAATTTATTTTTTTAATTTTTAGTTATTTATTCACAAGGAGAGGGAAAAAGAAAGAGAATATGCAAATGGGTTCAGCAAGGCCTCTTGCCAGATGAACTCCAGATGCATGCACCCACTTGTACATCTGGCTTTACCTGGGGACTGGGGATTTGAACCTAGGCTGTCAGGCTCTGCCAGCAAGTGTCTTAACCGCTGAGCAATCTCTCCAGGTCCACAGTGGCCACTTTTGAGTCTGCCCTCTGGGCTGGAGGAAAGAGAACTCTCACTCATGAGAGATGAGCCAGATACCAGACGATGTCCGGGTCCCGTGAAAAGCAGAGCAAGGAAGTAGCTACCTGAGAGGCTGGAGGTTGGACCCATGCCCTCCGGATGCATGGTAGTCATGGAGCAGGTATCTGCCCAGGCTGATCTGTGAACCATAGGATTGCCATGTCAATGGTCTTCATGCCCAGTAGGGCACAGGTGACAGGGAGAGAGGCTGGCGGAGGCAGAAATGGGGAAGCCACTGTGGTCAGTGTTAGCTGGATATTCTGCCCCCTGGAAACCTCAAACATTGAAATAGGCTTAATATTTTCAACACAGAGTTTACATTGAGAGCTTGAACATGCTGTGTTCAAACAATGCACAAGCATATAGTGCACAAATGGGAGCCCCCCAGCCCTAGGCGCCTTTGTATGCGTGCACACACGTAGAGTTCACTTTGTGTTTGGGAAATAGGATAGTGCTGCACATATTTTGCAGCCCCTTAAGAAGTTCACTCACGTCTCCCACACCCTTTCACAACAGTCACAGGATCTTCCTGTCATGTGTCATTTAGTGACATAAGCAGGGACTTAATGACGAGATTGAACACAGTTCCCTCAAAGGCATGTTTCGGCATTTTAATTTTCCTTGGATTTTTATAAAGTGGGTTTGTTGAGTTAAACTCTTACAAGCAACAGATAGTACTGAAATGACCATATCCTTCAGGAACTGCCTGGTCTTTCAAAACCATATACATATAAACATATACATGTGTGTGTGTGTGTGTGTGTGTGTAAGAGAGAGAGAGAGAATGAATGGGCATGCCAGGGCTTCCTGCCACTGCAAACCAATTCCAGATGTATGTGCCAATTTGTGCACCTGGCTTTACGTGGTTACTGGGAATTTGAACCAGGGCTTGCAGGCTTTGCAAGCAAATACCTTTAACTGTTGAACCACCTCCCCAAATCTACCATATAGACTTTAAAACTTTATTTAAATTTATTGCACACGTGTTGGGGGAGGTGTACCAGGGTCTCTTGCTGTTGCAAATTCACACCAAATGCATGCTCCACTTTATTTTTATTTATTTGAGAGAGAGAGAGAATGAGCACATCAGGGCCTCCAGCCACTGCAAATGAACTCCAGATGCATGTGCCACCTTGTGCATCTGGCTTACCTGGGTCCTAGGGAATTGAGCCTCGAACCAGGGTGCTTAGGCTTCACAGACAAATGCTTAACCATAAGCCATCTCTCCAGCCCCATGCTGCACTTTTTACATCTGCCTTTATATGAATGTTGGGGAATTGAACCTGGACTAGCAGGTTTTGCAAGCAAATGACTTTAACCACTGAGCCATCTCCCGAGCCCTTCAAAACCATATTTTAAAAGTTTTTCAAAAATTAAAAAATTAACATTTGGGGGCTGAAGAGGTGGCTTACATGTGAAGGTGCTTGCCTGTAAAACCTAAGGACCCAGGCTCAATTCCCCAGTACCTACATAAGCCAGATGCATAAGGTGGTATCTGCGTCTGGAGTTTGTTTGCAGTGGCTGGAAGCCCTGATGTGATCATATTCTCTCTCTCTCTCTCTCTTGGTCTCTCATTCTCTTAAATAAAAAAAAAAAATTTTTTTTAAATTAACTTTTGGGCTAAAGAGTTGGCTAAGTGGTTAAGGCATTTGCCTATGAAGCCTAAGGAAACAGGTTCGATTCTCTAGTACCTAGTAAGCCAGATACACAAGATGGCACATTTGTCTGGAGTTCATTTGCAGTGTCTGGAGGCCCTGGTGTGCCCATTCTCTCTCTGCCTCTCTCTCAAATAAAAATATATTTAAAAATTAACTTTTTGAGGGCTGGAGAGATGGCTTAGTGGTTAAGCACTTGCCTGTGAAGCCTAAGGACCCCGGTTCGAGGCTCAATTCCCCAGGACCCACGTTAGCCAGATGCACAAGAAGGTACACACGTCTGGAGTTCCTTTGCAGTGGCTGGAAGCCCTGGCGCGTCCATTCTCTCCTCTCTCTCTCTCTCTCTCTCTGCCTCTTCCTCTCTCTGTCTGTCACTCTCAAATAAATAAATAAATAAAAATTAACTTTTTGAGCCAGGCATGGTGGCGCACGCCTTTAATCCCAGCACTCGGGAAGCAGAGATAGAAGGATCACCATGAGTTTCAGGCCACCCTGAGACTACATAGTTAATTACAAGTCAGCCTGAGCCAGAGTGAGACCCTACCTCGAAAAGCCAAAATAAATAACTAAATTAATTAACTTTTACCAGATGGCCAGATAAAGCATTTCCATGCTACAAGATTCAAAAGCAGCACAAGGAGGGTAGGATGAAAAGTTGATTTCCTTTCTTCCCTGAACTTGTCTCTACATCCAGGTCCTTCCCAGAGTCAACCACTGCAGGGTTCTTATGTCATTTCCGATGTATTCAGTACATACATGTCACACACATACAGTGACAGCTATATACAGTATGTAGTGTCTTGTCTCCCTGTCTTTTGCCCCAGCAATATATTTTGAAAGCCTTGACTGAGTGGTTGCCTAGCATTGGTGAGACTCCAGGTTCAATCTCTAGTTTCAAAGTGGGGCAGGAGCCTGTGGGAGGAAAGACAACATCCCTATCAGAGCTAGGACCTCATCCTTGTGGATGGCTCATGTGTCTTTTCTTTCTTTTTTTTTATATATTATTTATTTATTTATTTGAGAGCAACAGACACAGAGAGAAAGACAGATAGAGGGAGAGAGAGAGAATGGGCGCGCCAGGGCTTCCAGCCTCTGCAAACGAACTCCAGACGCGTGCGCCCCCTTGTGCATCTGGCTAACGTGGGACCTGGGGAACCGAGCCTCGAACCGGGGTCCTTAGGCTTCACAGGCAAGCGCTTAACCGCTAAGCCATCTCTCCAGCCCTCATGTGTCTTTTCATAGGAAGCCGCCAGCATGAGCAGGGCATGGTGGCCCACGCCTTCGTCTCGTCTCAGTACCCAGAAGGCTGAGGCAGGAGGATTGCCATGAGTTCATTGAAGTCATCCTGGGACTGCAGAGTGAATTATAGGTCAGCATAGGCTAGAGTGAGACCCTACTTCAAAATACACAAACAAAAAGAAACCATCATGGACTTACCAGCTGCTGTTAATACATATGTTTTCCTTTTTTTTTTTCTTAACTGTTGTAAATTCAGTAGGTATTTGTGTATCTTTTACACACATGCAGATCTGCATGTGGAGGAAAAGGTACAGATGTTTAAAGATGAGTCTAACAGGGCTTGTAATAGATGTGTCTCAATCTATCTGTCAGAGGCTGTTTATATCTCCAGAGGAGTCCTTCCCCTAAACCCTCATCTCATAGCATTTCATTAAAAGTTAAGTGTAGGGTTGGAGAGATGGCTCAGCAGTTAAAAGAAGCTTGCTTGCAAAACCTGATGCCAGAGTTCAACTCCTCAGTACCCACATGAAGCCAGATACGCAAGAGTGGTGCATGTGTCTAGAGTTCACTTGCAGTGGCTAGAGGCCCTGGCATGCCCATTTTAATTCTCTCTTCTCTTCTCTCTTTTCTGCTTGCAAATAAAGAAAAATAATATTTTTTTTTTAAAGAAGGACTGAGGTCAGAACCAAATGTAGGCACATTTAAACTGGAACACCATTCTGCTGCCATCTGGGCTAAATGAACAGCAGGTGCATTTAGAAATAGAGGGCCTGCGGGCGTGGTGACGCACGCCTTTAATCCCAGCACTTGGGAGGCAGATATGAGGATCTCTATGAGTTTGAGGCCACCCTGAGAATATATAGTGAATTCCAGGTCAGCCATGAGTAGAGAGAGACCCTACCTTGAAAAAACAAACAACAAATAATAATAATAAAATAAATAAATTTATAAAAGGACTGAGCTAAAAAAAAAAAAAAAGAGTTAAGCTGGGTGTGGTGGCGCACACCTTTAATCCTAAATGCTCGGGAGGCAGAGGTGGGAGGGTCACCTGAGTTCAAGGCCAGCCTGAAACTACATAGTGAATTCCAGGTCAGGCTGGGCTAGAGCAAAACCCTAACGGGTCTCAGAGTGCTTACCACTTGAGCATGAGAGGCTAGGAAGGCGTAGGCCGTCTGTGTTTGGTTCCTCAGAACCCACCTAAAAAGCTGGGAGTGGCCACATATGTCTGTAATTCCAGTCCTTGAGGGATGGCACATCCAAAGAGTCTCTGGGGCTCACTGACTGAAGGAAAATGGCACTCCCAGGTGAGGGACACCCTGTCTCAAGGAAGCACACAAATGAGTAACAGAAAAGGTCACCTAACATGCTCTGGCCTCTGCCAGTACATGTCTGCACATCCATGCGTCTATCACACCACACATACTCCATACACAGTTTAAATCTGCAGCTAATTTTTAAACATTTTATTTATTTGAGAGAGAGAGGGGCAGATAGAAAGGGGAGGGGAGACAGAGAGAATGAGCGTGCCAGGGTCTCCTGCCACTGCCAATGAACTGTCCACATCTGGGTACCGGGGAATTGAACCTGGAACGTTAGGCTTCGCAAGTAAACACTAAGCCATCTCGCCAACCCCACACAAATTTTTTTTTAAGTGGAAAAGTTGTGTTAGAGTTAATATTCCAATTGCTCCTGCTACAATAAGAAAATGTCTTAAAGTGAGCATATTTAATAAGCCTTGTAAAGTCTTTTTGGTGTACTTCCAGGAACAAGAAAGCAATGACTAATATGAAATAATATGAAGCATTATTTTGCAAGTCAAATTGTTTCCAAGTTTGCTTTTCACAAATGTGAACTATTGACTGATAGGTTTTTTTTTTTTTTTTTTTTTTACTGGAGTGGAAGGGAGACAGGATCTGTGTATTTTAGGCTGGCTTTGAACTCCAGATCCTCTAGTCTCTGCCTCCCAGGTGTGGAGTTACAGGTGTGTACCATCATTCATAGCTTTGTGAATACTCTTTTTCTTTGCATGCATGTGTGTGTATGTATGTACAGTATGTGTGTGGTGTGCTGTGTGTGATGTATGCATGAGTGTGCAGGCGTGCGTGTCCCATGTGCGCGTGTGCATGTACCAGAGGAGATGCGGGGTCCCCTTCTCTTATTGCTCATCTGTGTATTTCCTTGAGAAGGTATTTCACTCACAACTCAGAGCTTTTGTCTATTAGTCACATCAATTCTCCAGTCTCTGCCCCCCGATGTTACAGATGTGCATGGCCACAGTAGCTTTTCAAATATTTTATTTATTTGAGAAAGAAAAAGAGGCAGGGAGAGAGAGAGAGAGAATGGGCATGCCAGGGCCTCTAGCCACTGGAAAGAAACTCCAAACGTATGTGCTACCTTGTCCATCTGGCTTTATGTGTTTACTGGGGACCTGAACCTTGATCCTTTGGCTTTTTTCAGCCCTCTCCCACCCCCCTTTTTTTTTTTTTTCCCAGGTAGGGTCTTGCTCTAATACAGGCTGACCTGGAATTCATTGTGCAGTCTTAGGCTGGCCTCAAACTCACTGCGATCCTCCTACTTAAGGCCTCCCAAGTGCTGAGATTAAAGGCTTTCAAGCAAGCACCTTTAAGTACTGAGCCATCTCCCCAACCAGGATGGGGAAGAGGCTTTTGAAGACGGGATGAAGAGGCCTTACCTCCCCCCCGCCGCCCCGCTGCCTTTTTTTATTTTCTCTCTTTCTCTCTCCTTCCTTCCTTCTTTCTTTCTTTTTCTTTTTTTTTTTTTTTTTTTTTTTTTTTTTTTTTTGGTTTTTCAAGGTAGGGTCTTGCTTGTAGCCCAGACTGACGGGGAATTAGTCTCAGGTTGGCCTGGAACTCACAGGGATCCTCCTACCTCTGCCTCCCAAGTGCTAGCATTAAAGGCGTGCACCACCACGCCCTCAGGCCCTCTATTTCTAAATGCACCTGCTGTTCATTTAGCCCTGATGGCAGCAGAATGGTGCCCTGGTTTAAACGTGCCTGTTGCGTTCATTTAATTTTTGCCACGAGGGTGCATATGCTCAGTGCCTTCCTCTAGTGAGCCGGGCCTCCCGCCCTCGCATCCATGATTGACTGTGTCTAAGAAACTCCTGATGGCTCTGCCGTCTCAGCCACCTGTTGCTTCCTTGGGAGCCTCCCCCTCCCATCCCATGTGGTCTCTCAGTAAGGGGGCGTGAGTGGGGTGAGCAGGCCGGACCTCCTTGCAGCTCCACTGACCCTGGGTCCGGGGGTGGGGGGTGGGGTCACATGTGCTGTGTTGCAGGACAGACGGGCGCCGGGAACAACTGGGCCAAGGGCCACTACACGGAGGGCGCGGAGCTGGTGGACTCGGTGCTGGACGTGGTGCGCAAGGAGTGCGAACACTGCGACTGCCTGCAGGGCTTCCAGCTGACGCACTCGCTGGGCGGCGGCACGGGCTCGGGCATGGGCACGCTGCTCATCAGCAAGATCCGCGAGGAGTACCCGGACCGCATCATGAACACGTTCAGCGTCATGCCGTCGCCCAAGGTCTCGGACACGGTGGTGGAGCCCTACAACGCCACGCTGTCCGTGCACCAGCTGGTGGAGAACACGGACGAGACGTACTGCATCGACAACGAGGCGCTCTACGACATCTGCTTCCGCACGCTCAAGCTGACCACGCCCACCTACGGGGACCTCAACCACCTGGTGTCGGCCACCATGAGCGGGGTGACCACGTCGCTGCGCTTCCCGGGCCAGCTCAACGCCGACCTGCGCAAGCTGGCCGTGAACATGGTGCCCTTCCCGCGCCTGCACTTCTTCATGCCCGGCTTCGCGCCGCTGACCGCCAGGGGCAGCCAGCAGTACCGGGCGCTGACCGTGCCCGAGCTCACGCAGCAGATGTTCGACGCCAAGAACATGATGGCCGCGTGCGACCCGCGCCACGGCCGCTACCTGACCGTGGCCACCGTCTTCCGGGGCCCCATGTCCATGAAGGAGGTGGACGAGCAGATGCTGGCCATCCAGAACAAGAACAGCAGCTACTTCGTCGAGTGGATCCCCAACAACGTCAAGGTGGCCGTGTGCGACATCCCGCCCCGGGGCCTGAAGATGGCCTCCACCTTCATCGGCAACAGCACGGCCATCCAGGAGCTGTTCAAGCGCATCTCCGAGCAGTTCTCAGCCATGTTCCGCCGCAAGGCCTTCCTGCACTGGTTCACGGGCGAGGGCATGGATGAGATGGAGTTCACCGAGGCCGAGAGCAACATGAACGACCTGGTGTCTGAGTACCAGCAGTACCAGGACGCCACTGCCAACGATGGGGAAGAGGCTTTTGAAGACGAGGACGAAGAGGAGATCGAGTAGAGAGAGGCCCTCTATTTCGAAATGCACCTTTAGCCCCGATGGCAGCGGAACGGTGGTCGTGATTTTAAACGTGTCACAGACACCCTCGTGGGCCAAACATGTTGAGCTTTTTGTTCCACATACCACCAGGAATAGAGTGCTTTTCCTTAGTGTTGAATCCGCAGTCCTAACCAAGCAGACCAGACCACACACCAGGGAGAATCGTTCTGGAGGCTTTGAAAGCAATAGGAGGGAGGGGCATCAGGGCTAAAGAGAGAAACCTCACCTTCCACTAAGTAAGTCTGTTAGCTGGAGGGTTACAACGGAGAGCTTTTCATCCTTGGTGATGAAAACCGAAGCCATGCGGGGTTGCCTTAATTGAATATGCAATATGGAACTTTGTGACAATCTATTCATAATAAAATGTTCAACTTGCTCATCAGTTCGCTTCTAGCTGTGTGCTTACTTAGCAGGTAAGGTTCTCTGCATGGGTACACTGAGTCACTGGTCTCTTCCTGGGGCTAACTGCACCCAAGAAGCAAAGGACTCTTTTTTTTGGATTTTTTAAGGTAGTGTCTCACTCTAGCGCAGACTGACCTGGAACTCACTCTGTAATCCGGGTGGCCTCAAACTCACGGTGATCCTCCTGCCTCTGCCTCCTTAAAGGCGTGTGGCAGCCATTATTTCCTTGAGCATGGAAGGAGTATAAATAAATACCTTTGCAGCAGTGCTGTGGGTCAATCCGTGGGCCTCACGTGCTAGATTAGTGTTGTACCGAGCACACTGCTAGTTACCCCTTCTGGTCATCTGCAGCCACCGTTAAATCTACCTATAGAATCACGTTTCCATATTAGGTCCTTGGGCACAGGGCTCAGCCTTGTCAAGAAGCCCCTGGTACACTTGAGCCTTCTGGAACTGGCTCCTCCCAGATGCATCCTGCGGGTCCCACAAGCGCTGAGAATGCACCAGGCCTAGGTTAGAAGGTGAAAGGCTCTCACACAGCTTCTACTCCACAGGACACCATCAGGTTAGCTCTACTTGCTACTGGACTTCCTGCTCACTATTTCTGGTTCATTGCTTCCAGCCTCTTGAAGTTGTGTGTGCCTTTGCTTTTGGTGGAGTGTCACTTCCAAGTGGACATGGTCTTAGCAAGACCTGCCATCTCTGGGCTGCAGAGGTGGATTAGCAGTTAAAAGACACTTGCCTGTGAAACTAAAGACTCAGGACCCACATAAGCCAGATGCACAAGGTGGCACAGGTATTTAGACTTCATTTGCAGTGGCTGGAGGCCCTAGCATGCTTATTCTCTGTATGTCTCTCTCTCCCTCTCAAATAAGTAAAAATATAAAACAAAGACCAGCCTTCTCTGTGTCCTTGGTAAGCAACCCCAGTCCTTCCCTGGAGCAATTGTGACAAAAGCTTTGTCATTTGGAGCCACTGCAAATTTGGATTACAAGGTGGTAAACTTTAGGCCCATGTTCCAAGCCCCACATTCAGTGACTTGCGGGAACACCCCAGCACTGGCAGATCGGAAGTTAGAACAGTGCAGCAGAAAGGCAGTGTGATAATCATTTTGCAGGTAACTTTTTTTGTGAGGCAACAGTCAACACCATCCGCCCATCCAAATGTAGCTGTTTGAAACTATATGGAAGGGGCTGCTGTGGGTCAAACTCCACCTACCACCAGATAAAACCACATTCCTCCCTGGACAGACTGGACATTTGTGCAGGGATGGTCTGGCACAGGGAAGTAAAGGGGGTGAGGTGTGTACCACTGATGTCCCATGTGCAGCTTTGGTGACTAAAAAAAAAATAAATTTTTAAATCTTTATTTGCTATGAAAACTCCAGACACATGTGCCACTTTATGCATCTGGCTTTATGTGGGTACTGGGGAACTGAACATGGGCCAGCAGGCTTTGCAAGGACGCATCTCTCAGAACTCCAGGTAATGGCTCAGGACAGCCTCACCCAAGTGGTGCAATCTCCATTTGGTCATGACAAGCTAAGTTGATGCAGTTATGGCTTCTCTTAACGACTGACTCTTGGAACCAACATGCACCATCCAGAAGGTACAAATCTAGGAGGTTAACCCTAACCCTATGGAAACAATAAGCCAATAAGATGAAAAAAAAGTTGGGGGAGGGGAGGTTTCGAGGTAGGGCCTCATTCTAGCCCAGGCTAACCTGGAACTCACTATGCAGTCTCAGGCTGGCGTCAAACTCAGAGCAATCCTCCTAGCTCTGCCTCCCAAGTGCTGAAGCTGAAGGCATGTGCCACCATGTCCAGCTCTGAAATTCTGAAGAATTAACCTGTAAAAAGAGTGCTTTGGGCTGGAGAGATGGCTCAGCAGTTAAAGGTGCTTGCTTATAAGTCTGCTAGATAAATGCATGAAGTGGCACATGTGACTGGAGTTCATCTGTACTGACAAGAGGACCTGGTATGCCCATTCCCTCTAGTTTTATTGCAAACAAAAACACTAAAAAAAGAGAAAAGAGTGCTTAATGTGCCACGTTTTCTAAAAGCAACCAGAGATTAACAGTGGCTCTTCATGTGGTCAGGGAGAAAGGTACAGTACTCATCTTTTATTTTTGATGTAAAGAAGCCATATGTACATAATACATTCATATTTTTAAATATGTTACAGTTCTCTATAGAAAACCATTCCATTAAAACAGCAACAAGTGATCTGGATTCAATCTTTAAAATATTAGGTTGGATCAAAATATTCTTTTCAGGACTCCAGCCAAATTTCACAGCGCATCTGCAGAGATATTCGAAGAAAACTAGGAATGAAGGGTGGGTGATGGAAGGAGCGAAGGATCACCTCTCACGCTGTGAGGTTCCACAGAACTGTCTCCACCACGGCTGCTGGGGTTCACAGAGGGAGACAGGCCAGGCCTTGGCATGTGGCACCGTTCTAGCCACTGTCTGCAAGAACAAGGCTGAGGGATAGGTGAGTCCCTCAGGGCTCTGGGTAGCTGCTGCCACTCCCACCCACCTCAGAGGTGGTGGAGGTCCTCTCTCCAGTCTGGCTGGGTCAGTAGCTGGCTGCGTCAACTTAGGGCCGTCATTCTTCTGAAGGCTGAAGCTATGCAAATCAAACCCTAGGTGCACACACTAAAGGGGCCTATAGCCTTGGATCTGGTTGGCAACTTTCTCCCCAGGAGGCTCTTCTTTCTCTTTCTCCTTCCCCTTCTCCCTTTCCTTATTCCAGTCCTTCAGGCCCTCTGGAAGCGAAGTGTCCTCATCCAAGCTGCCAGTGCCTTCCACAAATTCTTCATAGGTTGATTTTTCGGCAAATGGTCTGGGGCCCAGGAGTTCAACCATGTCACTCTTGTCTAACACTTCCTTTTCTAATAGCAGCAGAGCAACCTGAAATGCAAACAATTTCCATTACTCAGTCCATCAAAATGTTTTATTACAGATGACTTCATTCCAGAAAAAGGACCCAAGATGACTGAAAACTATCTCATAAATAAGGTCACATAATTTTAGAATGAGGTACAAAATACTGGAAATAATAAATGTCCTTCATAAGCAACAGGTATGTATTTTGTTACATGCATACAATTAAGGGTTATGTACCTGCAATATAAGAAGAAAGAGAGATCAATGTTCAGATATTCACATACTTTAATGAAAAAAAGCAAGACAAGAAAAGTAAAGTAGGCTACCTTGGCTTTTAGAAGCAGAGAGAAAGTATTCTGTGCCGTTCGGGACCCTTCAAGTTGTTTATTGTCTGGAACTCCTCACACAAGCAAACCAAAATTTACTCAGTGGTATTCCTCATAACCAACTATAGACAGCCCAAAACTCAATGGAAATATAACATGGCACTTCTCACACACCATGGCCAGTAAGGCCTAGCAGGAGCCAATCAAGTAACTGCATTCTGTGTCTGGGCTGGGCACACACAGCTGGAGCTCTTGATGCTGTCTCTTCTGATTCTGAATACCACCTAATTAGTGAACCTTTGTTTTTTCCTCTAATTAACTAATAAACTCTTTTTTTCTCTTGCTTCTTCATTTGAAGTTTCTCCTTTAATAGTGCTTGTCACCTGGATACACTGGTGGAGGCCTGCAATCCCAGCACTACAGAGGTTATTTAAGAAGGACCCCAGGTTTGACACCAGCCTGGGCTCCAGAGTGAGTTCCAGGTCAGCCAGGGCTTATCTTTAAAATAATACAACAGGCTGGAGAGATGGCTTAGTGGTTAAGAGGCACTTGCCTGTGAAGCCTAAGGAGCCCAGTTCTATTCCCCAGCACCCACTTAAGCTAGATGCACAAGGGTAGAACATGTTGAGTTTCTTTGCAGTGACTGAAGGCCCTGACATGCGCATTCTCCCTCCCTCCCTTTCTCTCTGCCTTTCTCTCTCTCAAATATAAGTTTTAAAAATATTTTTTAAAAATAATAATATAGCAAAATTTAAAAGATAAAGTTTAAATTTTTTTTTTTTTAATCTTACTTTAGGGCTGGCGAGGTGCCTTATTGGTTAAGGTGCTTGCCTGTAAAGCCAAAGGACCCAGGGCTCAATTCCCCAGGACCTACATAAGCCAGATGCACAAGGTGGCACATGCATCTGGAGTTTGTTTGCAGTGGCTGGAGGTCCTGGCACATCCATTCTCTTTCCCCCTCTCTGTGTCGATCCCTTTTGCTCAGATAAATAAATAAAATATATATTTAAAAAAAAAAAAAAAGCCAAGTGTGGTGGCACATGCCTTTAATCCCAGCACTCAGGAGGCAGAGGTAGGATTGCAAAGAGTTCAAAGACACCCTGAGACTACATAGTGAATTTCAGGTCAGCCTGAGCTAGAGTGAGATGGCTTAGGGTTTAAGCCACTTGCCTGTGAAGCCTAAGAAACCATGTTTGACTCTCCAGATCCCACGTAAGCCAACTGCATAAATGTGAGGCAAGCATAAGGCCGCACATGACCACTAGATAACACAAGCGTCTGGAGTTCAACTGCAGTAGCTGAGGCTCTGGCATACCAACTCTCTCTGTCTAAAGTTAGAAAAAGAAGTACTTTGGTTGCATGGATTCTGAACATATGAAGAGGTCATTGAAGGGAAGAATCCCACTGAATTCAGAAAGGGTCTTACCCTTGAATAAGTGCCTCAAAATAAGATACAACAGGGCTTACCAGTTAAGGCACTCCTCTGTGAAGCCTGAGGACCCAGGTATGATTGCCCAGAACCCAAGTAAGCCAAATGCACAAGGTGGCACATGCACCTGGAGTTCGTTTGCAGTGGCTAGAGGCCCTGGTGTGCCCATTCTCTCTCTCCCTTTGCCTCTTTCTCCCACAAATAAACAAACAAATAAATAAAAATGTTTAAAGATAAGGTACAACAATTAAACAAGCATGTTTTTTAATGCAAGGTCATAATCAAGATAAAGGTCTTCATAATCTAGATAATTCTTGTATTTCCCAATTATCTCTCATGACCTAAATTCCTATTAAGGAACTGTTTCTTGGAGGAGACTTCTAGCAGAGCACTGGTGGGAAGAGTGCTGACCTAACCATGCACTTTTGGTGATTTCTAGACTTCACGTAACGTATCTCCCTGTAGGAGAACATACTTCTGCCCCCTCCCCCCCGCTATAAACAGAGCCGACACTGGATTTCACTGAATGAGCCCAAAAAGTAGCCAGTGGGAAGGAACTCTTGACAGTCTGTGCACAGAAATGACTGCAGGTTCACATGCCTATAATTCCAGTGATCAGGATTGAACAGAAAGGATGAGAAGAACAGGCTAGTCTTCCTAGTGAGTTCTAGGTCAGTCAGGGAGCTACATAGAAAAACCCTGTCTCAAAAAAACAAACAAGAGCTGGGCGTAGACACACACACCTTTAATCCCAGTACTTGGGAGGCAGAAGTAGGTGGATTGCCATGAGTTCAAGGCCAGCCTGATACTACATAGTGAGTTCCAGGTTAGCCTGAGCTAAGAGAACTATAGAATGAGATCCTACCCTGTTTTTGAAAAACGAAAAACAAACAAACAACAGCCAGGTATGGTGGTGCACACCTTTAATTGCAACATTCATGAGGCAGAGATAGAAGGATCCCATGAGTTCAAGGACACCTAAGATTACACAGTGAATTCCAGGCTAGCCTGGGCTACAGTGAGGCCCTACCTTAAAACTCCCCCAAAAAACAAACAGGAAAAAACACATGTGACAGGCACCTACCTTCTCCACATCAGCTTTCTTCTCTGTGAGAAGAGTTACCGTTCTTTTATAAGCTTCGCTAATAAGTACCCGTACTTCATTATCTATCAGCCTCGCGGTGGCTTCACTGTACGGCTTCTCCAATACCATGTCCCCCTGACGCGGGAGGTCAAAGGAGATCTGCCCCACCTTCTCATTCATTCCAAACTGAACAATCTGAAAAGACACAAGACGGATGGTCAGACAAGGAACACCCTGGGCCTTGTAAGAGCTAGAGGCCGCAGCCAGCAAAGACACTCCACGTGGGTAGTGACAACGGTGGCACTGTGCTGTACTTTCCTCCCCTCAGCGAACAGCACAATCTGGGATCCCGCATAAAGATGCAGGGAATCTCATCATCCCCGAAGCCGGTGTGCCATTTATTACTATCAGCGGGAGGGACGCAGAGAAGTGAGAAGTAGCTGTCAGGACCAAGAGGCTATGAACCCCAAACTACCAGTAGATTTTCCCTGGAAAAACACATCAACCTAAGAACACAGGAAGGCATTACACCCTTCCACACCAAGTCCATGCAGCAGGGGACAGTCAGTGTGCGGAAGCTGACACGCCATGACTTGAATGAGGTTCCCAACCCAGACAGAACCACTTGAGGGAGAAGCTTCTGCAAGTCAAATTAGAAAACTGACTGAAAAGAGAAGGCCCAGATAAAAGTGGGGAGCAACAACAGTGGCAATCAGGGAAGCATGGCTTTCACAGCTTCGTACAGACAGGAGGGAATTCTGAAGCCAACACCCTGATGCTCCCCATTTCTGAGGCCAGGGAGACAAATTCCATGTTAACACAGGCAACAGAATGCCTTGTCGGGTTGCTGCAAGAAAAAGCAGCGTATTCAGAACCATGTCTCCAGAGAAAAGCTGAGGAAGAGCCAAGTCCACAACAGAGAGCAAAGTGCTCACCAAGTGTCTAGAAACAGCCCAAGGACAGTGACAGAAGACAGGAAAGAGTGTACAGTGTACAGTGTACAGCCACACCACCCCTACACACCACACCCAGTCTTGGAAGCTAAGCAGGGCCAGCCTGGTTTGTACTGAGATCGCAGAAGTTCATGAATCAGAATGAAGAAGATTCAGATGAGGTACTAGACTGCAGGAAAATTATACAGTAGAAAAATTCTTATTTTGGCATGTAGGTATGTGTGGTATGTGATGTGTGTGTACTGAAACATTGCATGTGGAGGCCAGAAGTTGACAATAGTATCTTCCTCAATCACGCTCCATTTTTAAAAGATTTTAAGAAAAGTTTTAGAACCACAAGGTTATCACTGACTGAACAGCAAGTTTCAGGCCAGCATGGACCACATGAAGCCCTGTCTGGTTCAAAGCCAATCAATCAAATGTTTAGAAAAACCTTTCAACTCCACATATATGTATACAGAACTCTTAAGGCACAAACTACTGCAATACAAAAAACAATTTCTGACAGTTTTGATGGCTTAAGATGGCTTAACAAATAATCCTTGGGGCTGAAGAGATGGCTCAAAGGTTAAAGGTGATTGCTTACAAAGCCTAAAGGCCATGATTTGATTCCCTAGTACCCACATATCACAAAGTGGTGCATGCATCTGGAGTTCACAGTGACAGAAGGCCTTAGCATACTCATTCTCTCTCTCTCTCTCTCTCTCTCTCTCTCTCTGCTTACAAATAAATAAAAAATATATATATCTAAAAAAAAAAAAAAAAAAACAGGTGAAATGGTGCACACCTTTAATCCCAGCGCTTGCAGGCTGAGGTAAGAGGACTGCTTAGAGGGCAGCCTGAGACCAGAGTGAATTCCAGGCCAGCCTGGGCTAGAGTGAAACCCTACCTTAAGAAAAAAAAAACAAAAAACTAAACCAAACCTGGGCTGGAGAAGATGGCTTAGTGGTTAAGGCGTTTGCCTGCAAAGCCAAAGGACCCTGGTTCAATTCCCCAGGACCCAAGTAAACCAGATGCACAAGGAGGCACATGCATCTGGAGTTCGTTTGCAGTGGCTAGAGACCCTGGCGTGCCCATCCCCTCTCTCTATATATATATGTATAATCTCTTTCTCACTCTCAAAAAAAATAAAATATATTTTAGAAAACAAAAACAAAACAAACAAACAAAAAACCCCTAAATTAGCCCCAACCATGTAGTTTCAGAATGAGTCACAAATGTTAATTTCTCATGAGAAAATGAAGCAGAAGCCCAGTTCCAAGGACTCACCTGGGCGTAGGCACTCTGGGTGACCTTCCTCAAGTCGTCCTGAGCACCTGTTGTAATTTTTCCAAAGAAGATCTCTTCAGAAACACGGCCACCTAGCGTCATGCACATCCTATCCAGCAGCTGCTCCTTGGTGTACAGGTACTGCTCTTTTGGCAGGTACTGAGCATAGCCCAACCCCTTGCCACGTGGGATGATGGACACCTGATGAGTAGGAAACACACACAACAATGAAGGTAGGTCCCACTACCAATGCAGTCCTAACCACTGGCTTCAGTGAGATGAAATCAGTGACTGTCAGGGAGGACAATCACCTCACCTCAGAGATTCAGAAAGCATTTCCTGTTTGTAAAACTCAACTGAAACTGTTCAGTCTTGATAAAAGGAGTCCTAACCATGCAGCAGACTCAACTCTGGCCATGGCCTCCTGGGGAGGACAGCAAGCCAAGATGTCTAAGAGCCTTCATATTCTTCTCTTGTCCTCTCCATGCAGTTAAGTAAGTTCCTTTAATCTTCCACTAGCTTTATGGAGGGATGTTTTCTATAAAGCACACCTACTTTAAAGCTCAATGAGCTGATAAACATAAAAATGTTAGGGGGCTGGAGAGATGGCTCAGCAGTTAAGATGCTTGCTTGCAAAGCCTTAAGGACCCTGGTCCAATTCCCCAGTACCCATGTAAAGCCAGATGCACAAGATGGCACATATATCTGAAATTCATTTGCAATGGCTATAGACCCTGGTGCATACAGTCTCCCTCTCTCTCTGTGTGCAAAGGAAATTTTTTTAAGAAAAGATACAAGGCCAGGCAGGGGTGGTGGTGCATGCCTTTAATCCCAGCACTTGGGAGGCAGAAGTAGGAAGATCGCCATGAGTTTGAGGCCACCCTGAGACTACAGAGTAAATTCCAAGTCAGCCTGGGCTAGACTAAGACCCTACCTCGAAAAACAAACAAACAAAGATATAAGGACTGGAGAGATTTTTTAATGGTTACACACTTGTCTTTGAAGCCTAAGAACCCACTTTCAATTCCCCAGAATCCACATCAACCAGCCAGATGCACAAGGTGATGCATGTATCTGGAGTTTGTTTGCAGCGGCTGGAGGCCCTGGCATACCCATTTTCTCTACCTGCCTCTTCCTCTCTTTGTATCTCTCAAATGTGTGTGTGTGTGTGTGTGTGTATATATATATATATATATTTATTTATTTATTTATATATATACACACATACACACACATACACACACACACACACACATACATACATACATGTATATTTTTTAAAAAAAGGTATGTCAGGCTGGGGAGATGGCTCAGCAACAAAAGGCACTTGTTTACAAAGCCTGCTCACCGGGAGTTCAATTCCTCAGTACCCACAAAAAGCCAGTATGTTAAATGATTGTGGTATGATTACAGAAACCCTCTCACCATGTGTTCTCAATCCTCACCACTGCCAAAGCTGATTCCTGTGGGCCTGTAATCCCAGTTCCTTAGAAAGCTACGGCAGGAGGATTGCCAGTTCAAGGCCTGCCTGTACTGAGTAAGTTCAAGGCCAATTTAAGCAACTTAGTGAGTTCCTGTCTCAAAATAAAAAGAGGGATGGTTGTTCGACTCAATTGCAAAGGGCTTTCCTACCATGCACAAGGCCGCAGGTTTAATCTCCAACACAGAAAATAAAAAAGCTTTCTGTCTAAATTCTCGAACTCATTCTCATCTGCAGAAAGGTTTGTGTAATGACTTTGTTCAACCATCACTAGTTGTTTCTAAATTCCTATAATTACACCTTTTATCTAGTTATCACTTGTGTAAGTCCAGCGCCATTCTCAAGTCACTGCTCACATGAGCTGGCTTGCCCTCTGCGACACACACTGCAGCACCTTTAAGAGTGGGTCTGCATGCTCCAGATACCAGCCGGCAACTGCATGCCCTGCTTCATGGTAAGCCACAGTCTTCTTCTCCTCGGGCTGCAGAACCTGGGTTTTTTTCTCCAAGCCTAATAAAATAATCACAAACCCCCAAACCACTGTTTTAGCAACAACAACATTAAAAGACAGTTATACAGTGCTATACACTCCTTATCCATAATGTAAATTAGAGCTCTACCACATGCATTATATGTCTCCTAGTCCCCAAAAGAAGCACTTCTTACTTATCTGAAAAGAAAACAATCTGAACAAGTAACCAAACAAGACTCTTCTCCACAGATGACAGTTGTTCTAGTCCACAGGCATGCTGAGTGCCTGAGCACTGCCTGGGTCCCTGCTGCTTTGCTGTTGGTTTTGCGTTGGTTTTGCGGCACTGGCCGGGTGGTGGTGATTTATCTCTGCTTGGATCTGTGAAGGGGGCCAGCTTCTTCCACCATTATGGAACGTCCCCTGGATCTGTAACCCTGAAGTAAATCCCTTCTCCCATAATCTGTGTGCTGGAGGCTCATCGCAGCAGTGTGCTGTCTAGGACACTCGGCATGCTGCCTTGGCTTTGGTTCTGGCAGCAGCACGGTCAACAGGCACAGGAGCAAGAAGACGAGGCACAAGAAAGCAGAGAGCTGGATGTGGTGGCGCACACCTTTAATCCCAGCACTCAGGAAGCAGAGGTAGGACTGCCATGAGTTCGAGGCCACCTTGAGACTACATAGGTCAGCCTGGGCTAGAGTGAGATCTTACCCTGAAAAGCAAAAAACCAACAAAAAAAGCAGAGGCCTGGAACCAGCATGGAGAGCCAAAAGCTGGCTGAATAAACTTTCTTTGTAGATATTGCCAAACTGAAAAAGTGAAGGCTTCCAATTCATTTATCAGCTTCTTTTAAA
Organism: Jaculus jaculus; assembly: GCF_020740685.1. Classification (NCBI taxonomy): domain Eukaryota; kingdom Metazoa; phylum Chordata; class Mammalia; order Rodentia; family Dipodidae; genus Jaculus; species Jaculus jaculus. The sequence continues at coordinate 48,464,632 of NC_059103.1, read as the reverse complement.
AGAACTAAGTTGTGGGCTGGAAAGATGACTCAGCAGTTAAGGTGGCTTGCCTGTGAAGCCTAAGAACTCATGTTTGACTCTACAGATCCTACATAGCCAGACACACAGAGGATACATGCATCTGGAGTTCGTTCACACTAGCTGAAGGCCCTGGCACACCTATTCTCTTTCTCTCAAAAAAACAAAAATAATAAAAATAACCAAGTTATGCTACATACCTCAGGCTAGCCTCAAACTCAAGATCACTCTCCCTTAGCCAGCCCAGGGATGGAATTATATCCATATGCCTCCTAACACCTCGAACCCTATCAACCTTTTCATCTGAGTTCCATTCAGCAGCCTTACCACCAATCACTCGTTCAATTGCTTGTTCAAAGTGCTTTTCGTTGATCGAATCTGAAAGGTGTCTTGCAGCAATCAAAGCAGCTTCATTACAGACATTGGCAACATCAGCTCCTACAAAGTGAGCACATGAACAGTTTATTTACCTCCAGATGCTCAAAGTGACTAGCAACTCACTAGGGAGTTCCAAATACATCTGATCTCAACCACCAGGTTACTGAATAAGTGTTTTAAGGGAAGACAGTGTTATTTATAACAACCATAAGTTAGCTAGGCTAGAACTGAACAGAGGCCTGTATAATCTTGAGCCTCTGAACTTAGATGAAAGCATTAGTACTAGACAATTCCAGACAGCTACTTACCTTAATAGGTGGCATGGCCCATGAAACAACATACTAAGACAGTATTTTCATTGGAATATTGCTAGTGTTTTTTCAGGAATATTCTTTTAAAAAATTTATGTATTGCAGCTGGGTGTGGTGGCACATGCCTCTTAATCACAGCACTCAGGAGGCAGAGGTAGAAGGATCATCATGAGTTTGAGGCCACCCTGAGACTACAGAGTGAATTCCAGGCAGGGCTAGAGCAAGACCCTACCTCGAAAAACCGAAAAACCAAACCAAACAAACAAACAAACAAACAAACAAAACCCTGAATTACAGGGCTGGGGAATGGTTCAGTGGTTAAAGGTGCTTGCTTACGAAAGCCTGATGGCCTAGGTTTAATTCCCTAGCACCTACATAATGGCAGGTGCATGAAGTGGGGCATATACATGGAGTTCATCTGCAGTGGCAGGAAGGGGCCCTGCCATGCCCATTCTCTGTCATCTCCTTGCAAATACATGAAGACTAAAAAGAACAACTGGGGCTGGAGAGGCAGCTCAGTGATTAAAGGTGCTGGTTTGCAAAACCTGATAGCTTGAGCTCACTTCCCCAGTACCCACATAAAGCCAGATGCACAAAGCAGCTCACACATTTTAAATTTATTTACTGTGGCAAGAGGCCCTGGTGCACCCAATCTCTCTCTGCTTGCAAGTAGATAAAAATTAAAAAGAAAAACTTAAAGGTTAACTTTCACATTCAGCACTTAACTAAAAAAAAACAATCCTGGATCACCTTAGGGTCTGGGGACACAGAACACAAGTCAGGACCTGAAGTTCACCTGCCACAGCTCTAGGGAGAGCACCTCTCTGGAGGCAGTTGTGGAGAGCAGGAGGGTCAGATGGTGACAAGCCAAAACTGCAGGCGGCAGGAGGATCAGCTCAAGCAACAAAGTACAAACAGAACGTAGCCCCTTCCTCTGGCTGGGAGCAGGCCTCTTCAGCTGAGTGTAACTCTGGAGACTAACAGCAGTGAGCCTGCAGTCAACAGGTAGATCAACCTCTGGACCCACTTATCTGCCGAGCTGGGAAACACTGAAGCTTCAGGGAACACCTGACAGACACAGCTGGGTCACTCCAGCAGTAGGAGTCATACTCTGCCTGTACGGATCCCTGACTCTGGGGCCCAATCCAAGAAGTCTTCAGAGGGTAGGTGAGCCAGCCCCGCCCACACACTGCAAAGCTAAGTGTGGCCAGCAGAAGCCCATGCTATACCAAGAGAAGCTACTAAAGTGAAGACAACTCTTGAGGGACAATGGACACTCCTCCACTGCAGGTACATCACCAACAAAAAATTACACGTAAAAGCCCATGAGTTCACCCACCACCTGGTGTATATAACTGGTACTCTCCCCTTTCTGAAGACCCAGGTTTTTAGCTACTCCATCTTTTCTGTTGGGAGACCATATCTCTCATATGTAACCCATTTGGCCTGAAATTTCTTTTTTTTTTTTTTAATTAATTTGAAAAAGAAAGCAGGGAGGGGGTGGGGAAGGAATAAATTAAGTATGGGCATGCCAGAGCCTCCTGCCACTGCAAACAAACTCCAGACATATGCACTGCTTTGTATATCTGGTTTTATGTGGGTACTGGGGAATCAAACACAAGCTGTCAGGCTTTGCAAGCAAGCGACCGTAGCCACTGAGCCATCTCTGCAGCTATGACCTAAAACTTGTGGCTCTCCTGAGTTCTGAGGTTACAAGTATAAGACACTGGGCTCAGATGATTTTTTTCTTTTGTTTTTCAAGGTAAGGTCTCACTCTAGCCCAGGCTGACCTACAATTCACTATGCAGACTCAGGGTGGCCTTGAACTCATGGTGATCCTCCTACCTCTGCCTCCCGAATGCTGGGATTAAAGGCATGCGCCCCCACACCCAGCTTCAGCTGATTTTTAATTCTGTTCATATGCTTTTGCTTTTCAACTTTTTTTAAAGTATGTATTTTATTTATTTATTTGAGAGTGAGAGAATGCACACACCAGGGCCTCCAGCCACTGCAAACGAACTCCAGATGTGTGCGCCACCTTGTACTTATGTGAGTCCTGGAGAATTGAACCGGGAACCTTTGGCTTTGCAAGCAAATGCCACAACTGCTAAAGCCATCCCTCCAGACAAACTTTTATAAATTTTTGTTTTTTGGGGTCTTTAGAGACAGGTCTCATGATTCTCTTAAACTGGCTTCTAATGTCCATGTAGCCAAAACTGACCGTGGATTTATATTCATTATTTTCGAGGTAGGGTCTTTCTAGCCCAGGCTGCCTAGAATTCACTATGCAGTTCCAGGGCAGCCTTGAACTCATAGCAATTCTACCTCTGCCTCCGGAGTTCTGGGAGTAAAGGAGCGTACCACCACAACCAACCACCTTGGCTTTATAATATTACTGCCCCCACCCCAACTGCTGGGATTACAACCGTGTGCCACTACATCCAGTTTATGAAGTACTGGGATTGAACCCATGCCTTTGTGCATTTAAGGCAGGCACTCCACCAGCTGAGCCATATCCTAAACCTTTAAGTAATTTATTTACTGTATTTGAGAAAATTTTTTTATTATTTTTTACCCTCCCTCATATGTGCATTTCCCTTTTGTTCTCGTGTGTGTGTGTGTGTATGTGTTTTGCACCAGTGTATGCACAGAGAAAGACACAGGGTGGTCTCCTGTAACACTTTTCTACTTTATTTCCCACAGACAGTCTCTCTCAATGAACCTGGATTCCCTGCTTTTCAGTTAGACTGGCTGATCAGGGAGTCCTGGTGGTGCTCCACCCTCCCTCAGCGCTGGAGTCGTAGGCCTGTGTAGCCATGCATGACTTTCTATGTGGATGCTGGGGGACTGAACCCAGGTCCTTATGCTTGCATAGTAGGTGCTTTTACCTGCTGAGCCACCTCCCCACTCCTCTGTCTTGCAAAGTATTTTCTTATTTTATTTTTTACTTTTTGGTTTTTTCGAGGTAGGGTCTCACTCTAGCCCAGGCTGACCTGGAATTCATTATGTATCTCAGGGTGGCCTCGAACTCACAGCAATCCCCCTGCTTCTGCTTCCCGAGTGCTGGGATTAACGGTGTGCGCCACCACGCCCAGTTGGCCAAGTATTTTATTGTTTTGCTTGTGTATGATATACATACACATGTGCATGTCTGTGCAGCACCCATGAACCTGTTTGAAGTGGGATGCACTTATTTTATCATAAATCTTGTGTTTTCGTTTTGCCTGTGTGTGGTGGATGTTGTATCCTGCACGTGTGTGTGGCCATGTGGCACCCTGTGACCTTGCCTGCGGTGGCAGAAGCAGAATATCATGTGTCTCCTTTAAGTATTTTTTAGTTTTATTTATTTATTTGAAAGAGAGAAAGAGGGAGGGAGGGAGGGAGAGAGAGAATGGGCATGTCAGGGCCTCCAGCCACTGCAAACGAACTCCAGACACATGTGCCCCATTATGCATCTGGCTTACATGGGTCTTAGGGAATTGGACCTGGGTCCTTTGGCTTTGCAGACAAGAGCCTTAACTGCTAAGCCACCTCTCCAGCCCCTCTTCCACTTGTTTTCATTTGAGCTGATACTGATACTGGACACTGGCCCTTATTTATTTATTTTTATTTACTTTGGCAAGCTCTGGCAATTTCTGGGTCTTAACTCCCCTACAGACTGGGGTTAGAGATGCACACGGCCATGCCCAGCTGTTTACGTGGGTCCTGGGGATACAACTCAAGACGTCTCTCAGGCATTCTCATGCTTGTACAGGCAGTGATTCATGCTTGCGTGCTTGCTGGCTTATTTACAGAAGAAGCAAAGAGAAAGAGGCAGAGAGTGAGTATGGGCATGCCAGGGTTTCCTGCCACTGCAAATGGACTAGAGACCCATATGCCACTTTGTCTATCTGGTATTATATGGGTAATAGGGGTCTATCTGGTATTACATGAGTACTAGGGAATCAAAGTAGGTCATTAAGTTTACAATCAAGTGCCTTAACTATTTGGCAATCTCTCCAGCCCTATTTTCATTTTTTTCTTCGCCTTATTTACCTAATTTTAAAATATATATTTATGTATTTAAAGTAGAGAAGAGAGGCATACCAGGGTCTCTAGTCACTGCAAATTCCACATATATGCACCACTATGAGCATCTGGCTTTATGTGGGTACTAGGGAATTAAACCCATTTCATTAGACTTTGCAAGCAAACACCCTTAACCAATTGGCCACCTATCCAGCTCATCATTTTTTTTTCTTTTTGTTTTTGCAAGGTAGAATAACACCCAGGCTAACCTGGAATTCACTATGTACTCTCAGGGTGACCTCAAACCCATAGCAACCCTCCTACCTCTGCATTCCTACTGCTACGATTAAAGGTGTACACTACCACACCCGGCTCATCTTTATGTTGTTGTTGTTTATTTTTATTTATTTATTTGAGAGCAACAGACAGACTGACAAAGAAAGAGGCAGACAGAGATAATGGGCACATCAGGGCCTCCAGCCACTGCAAACGAACTCCAGATGTATGCGCCCCCTTGTGCATCTGGCTTATGTGGGTACTGAGGAATTGAGCCCAAATAAATAAAAATATCTTTAAAAAAGATTAGCTGGGGGCTGGAGAGATGGCTTAGCGGTTAAGCGCTTGCCTGTGAAGCCTAAGGACCCCAGTTCAAGGCTCGGTTCCCCAGGACCCACATAAGCCAGATGCACAAGGGGGCGCATGCATCTGGAGTTCGTTTGCAGTGGCTGGAGGCCCTGGCGCGCCCATTCTCATTCCCCCTCTCCCTCCCTCGCTCCCTCCCTCCCTCCCTCCCTCTCTCTCTGCCTCTTTTTCTCTGTGTCACTCTCAAATAAATAAATAAAAATAAACCATATATATATATAAATTTGCAAGCAGAGAGACAAAAGAGAGACGGACAGGGATAATGGGCGTGCCAGGACCTCCTGCTCCTGCATATGGACCCCAGAAGCATAAATCACTTTATACATCTGACTTTACATGGGTACTGAGGAATTGAACTCAGGGTGCTAGGCTTTGCAGGCAAGCACCTTAAATGCTGAGTTCTCTCTCCAGCCTTCCTTATTTATCGAATTTTGTTCTTGAACTTTTCAATAGTTGATTTTTTTTAACTTTTTTTTGCAAATTTCATATACACACAAACACACATTGTATTTTGATCACATATACCCTGCTACTTCTCTTATCCCCCCACCACTCCAAATGAACCCCTTCTTCCTATTACAGAGAATTACTTCCCCTCCCCTAGCACACATTAGCAGTATTTCCATGATGATACTTGTGCAAATTAGCCACCTACAACAAATATATTTTAAAAATAAAGAACTATTAAGGATTGGGGGGAAAAAAAAAACAGTATTAACATCTGGGGGAGGGGAGGGGGAGGACCTCATAAGCCCCTCCTCAAGCCACAATGGAATGCTGACTGGCTACAATGTGTGCCAATAAACCACAGCTAGTGTGAGTGTGAGTGAGGTGCCTGTCATATCAAGTCCTATCCATTCCTCCCCATCCTCCAGCTTTATCCGCACTTGATCTTAAACAAAAAAGGTTGAGAAATAACTGTTTTGGTCTTTTCTCATTACAAGGAAATCCTTTTCTCATTTTTTCACTTTTTAAATGTTATTTTTATTTGAGAAAGAAAAAGAGAGAATGGGCACACTAGGGCCTGTAGCCACTACAAATGAACTCCAGATGCATGCACCACGATGTGCATCTGGCGAATCGAACCTGGGTCCTTAGGCCTCATGGGCAAACGCCCTAACCACTAAGCCAGCTCTCCAGCCCTTTTTTCACTTTTTAAAAAATGTTCTTATTTATTTGAGATATAGAAAAGAGAGAGAATATGGCACACCAGGGCCTCCAGCCACTGCAAAGGAATTCCAGATGCATGCACCACCTTGTACATCTGCTTTCAGTGGGTACTGGGGAATCGAACCTAGGTCCTTTTGCTTTGTAGGCAACTGCTAAGCTATCCCTCTAGCCCATTTTTCACTTTTCAGCCCTTCCTTCCTTCTTTTCCTCCTTTCACTTCCCCTCTCCCCCCTTCCATTCATCCATCCATCCGTCCAATCTATTTGAGAGAGAGACAGAGGAAGAGGCAGATAGAGGGAGAAAATAGGTGCAAGAGGGCCTCCAGCCACCACAGACAAACTCAAGACACATGTACCACCTTGTGCATCTGGCTTATGTGGGTCCTGAGGAATCGAACGTGGGTCCTTCCTTTGGCTTTTCAGACAAGCACCTTTAACTGCTAAGCCATTTCTTCAGCCCATTTTTTCACTTTTTAGTTTTTCTAATAATCTCGTGCTGTTTTTACTTCCATTAAATTCTTCTCTACCCTACTTCACCCTTTTTTCTGACCATACAGGAATTCAGAAGAAAGCAAACAGGGAACAAACAAAAAAGGATATTTTACATCAAAAAATGTTATCAGTTGGGCATAGTATAGCATGCCTTTAATTCCTGCACTTGGGAGGCTGAGGTAGGAAGATCACTGAGACTACATAGTGAATTCCAGGTCAGCCTGGGCTAGAGTAAGACCCTACCTCAAAAAATAAAAATGTTAGGGCCAGATATAGTGGTGCAAGCCTTTAATCTCAGCACTGGGGAGGCAGAGGTATGAGGATCACCATGAGTTCAAGGCCACCCTGAGACTACCCAGTGAATTCCAGGTCAGGTAGAGTGAAACCCTACCTCAAAAAAAAAAAAAGTAATGGCGTCAACGATGGCCCACATCACTTTGAGTTCAAGGCCAGCCTTGGACTTCAGAGTGAGTACCAGGTCAGCCAGAACTAGAATGAGACTGCGGAGCACATAGCAAAGTCCCTGAACTAAGGATATTCCTCGGTGGGTAGAGTGATCACCCTGGGTCTGATTCTCAGCATCATGTAACACTGACTATCCATCCAGAAAAACAAATGAAGTTCTGCTACCTGCTACCACTCCGATGAACCCTGGCAATAGTATGTACATGAACATAAACCGGGCAACATGGTCCACACCCACTTATATGAGATGTCCACAGACTAGTAGATTACAGGTGGACTCAGCATGAGGGTGGAAGGAAAGGTTGCTGATGAGATTCTTTGGGGAGGAATGAAATGCTTCAAATCTACATTACAGTGATGGCTGCAGTTTTGTTTTGTTTTGTTTTTTGAGGCTAGATTTCACTATAGCCCGGGCTGACCTGGAACTCACTCTGTAGCTGCCTGGCCCTGAAGTCACAGCAATTATCCTACGTCAGCCTCAGGAGACCTGGGATTATAAGCACAAGGCTCCATGCCCAGTTTTGCACTGTTATTTAAATACACTAAAAACCAGGCTGGAGAGATGGCTTGGTAGTTAAGGCCTACAAAGCCTGAGGACCCAGGTTCGATTTTCCAGTACCCACATAAGCCAGTTGCACAAGGTGGCTCATGTTTCTTGAGTTGTTTGAAATGGCCAGAGGTGCTGGCACACCAATTCTATCTGCCTCCTTCGCACTCTCTTAAATAAATAAAAAATATTTTAAAATACTGAACACCACCAAGTTGTACACTTTACAGAGATGAGCATTATAGCATGCTATTTATCTCCACATAACTGGTTAAAAAACAAAACCTTAAACCAGGTGTGGTGGTGTATGCCTTTAATCCCAGCACTTGGGGGGCAGAGGTAGGAAGATTGCCATGATTTCAAGGACATTCTGAGATTACATAGTGAATTCCAGGACAGCCTGAGATAGAGTAAGACTCTACCTTGGGGGAGGGAGAACCTTGTGATTAAATCCCGCAAGATTTATGGATAAAACAATGCACTCTCAGAGGGAAGGGGTTGGGGACAAAGGAGCAGCATCTGTTCCTGAAGCATGTCACACGCTGAGGGTTCACTATGCTATGTCCTCTAATTCTGTATAGATCTGAAATTCCTCATAACTAGTAGGTAAATTTTACTTAGGAAGCCCCTAGGTGAACTGGTAGCATCTGGTATTCATCAGTGACTGAAAAGTACTTAGAAAACAGTGGCAATTTTTACCTACCTGAAAACCCTGGGGTTAAGGATGCCAGTTTTCTGGCCAATTTCTCCTTTTCCAGGGCGCTGTCCAGTTTCAGTGGCCGAAGGTGAACTTTGAAGATAGAGGCTCTTCCCTTTATGTCTGGTGGTCCTTTAGAAATTATTTTTAAGGGGGAAAAAAAAGTCACAGTGAGACAGTCACACCTATATCATGAAACTGGGTCAAACCCAGGGAATACCATCTCACCAATAAAAATCTGCCTGTCAAAGCGGCCTGGCCGCAACAGAGCTGGGTCCAGGATGTCTGGCCTATTTGTGCCTGCCAAGATGACCACATTGGTAGTTGTATTAAAGCCTGAAAAGACAGTAATGAAAGGTAGTCATGATTAAATGGCATGTGACAGAAAAAGTGTCTGACAACGTATGATGTGTGAGTACCACAAAGCCATAGATGTATGAGGAGTTTATTTCTGTTTCTGTGGAGGTAGGCTCTTTAGCCCAGGCTGACCTGGAATTCACTATGGAGTCTCAGGGTGGCCTCGAACTCATAGGGATTCTCTTACCCCTGGCTTCCAAATGCTGGGATTAAATGCATGCACCACCACGCCTGGCTTAGGCATGCTTTTAAATTATTATCCAACACTTTTAAAGCAAAATTTCAAATTACTTTGTCTAATTTCTAAATAATTATTCATCTTGTCTTTAATGACAATCATCATTTATCAATGACTTTGTAACTTTTTATTTTTTGAGGTATTTTCTATTGTCAATGACACATACTTAAGCAGATTGAGTTTAGCATGTTACACTTGAGCACATGAACACAACAATGTGATCACCTGTCTAGGATAAGTGGCACATCACTTTCTTTATACATTAGTCATTTGTGTTGGGAACATTCAAATACCCTCTGCTAGCCATTTTGAAATAAACAGTTGTTAACTGTATTTACTCTGCTATGTAACAGAACACCTGAAATTATTCCTCCTGTCTCCATTACTTTGCTCTAGACTCAATTTTCTTTCCTTTCTTTCTTTCTTTCTTTTTTTTTTTTTTTTTTTGTTGTTGTTGTTTTTTTTTCCCCAAGGTAGGGTCTCACTCTAGTCCAGGCTGACCTGGAATTTACTATGGAGTCTCAGGTGCTCACAACAATCCTACCTCTGCCTCCCTAGTGCTTGGATCAAAGGTGTGCACCACCACACCCAGCTAAAAGACCAAAAATCAGATAATTAAATTTACTTAGGTACAAAGTTAGAAGATGCTGTCAACTTTTAAAAATGTTTGAAGGGCTGGGCGTGATGGCGCATGCCTTTAATCCCAGCACTTGGGAGGCAGAGGTAGGAGGATCACTGTGAGTTCAAGGACACCCTGAGACTCCATAGTGAATTCCAGGTTAGCCTGGGCTAGAGTGAAACCCTACCTCGAAAAACCAAAAAGAGGGCTGGAGAGATGGCTTAGCGGTTAAGCGCTTGCCTGTTAAGCCTAAGGACCCCGGTTCGAGGCTCGGTTCCCCAGGTCCCACGTTAGCCAGATGCACAAGGGGGCGCATGCATCTGGAGTTCGTTTGCAGAGGCTGGAAGACCTGGTGCGCCCATTCTCTCTCTCTCCCTCTATCTGTCTTTCTCTCTGTGTCTGTTGCTTTCAAATAAATAAATAATTAATTTAAAAAAAAAAGAAAAGCCAAAAAGAAAAAAAAAATGTTTGAAGGAACTAGGTATAGTGGTGCATACCTTAATCCCAGCATTTGGGAGGCCAAGGTTGGAGGATTACTGTGAGTTGAGGCTAGCCTGGTGCTACAGAGTGGGTTCCAGGTCATCCTAGGTTAGAGTGAGGCCCTACCTTGCGAAAAAAGCAATGTGCCGTTTGGAGCTGGGGAGAAAGTACAGAGGTTAAAGCACTTGTTTGCAAAGCCTGACACTATGACTTCGATTGCCCAGTAACCATGTAAAGCTAGATGCACAAAGTATCACATGTATCTAGTTTGTTTGCATTATCAAGAGGCCCTGTTGCACCCATTCTCTCTCTCTGTTCTCTCTGCTTATAAATAAATCAAATAATTTTAAAAAGCACTGTTTGTTTAAAAAATGGTCTTTTATTGTCTTTGTTGGTATCACAGTAACAATTCTCACTAGGTATGTGAGGCAGCATGGAGGTGTGGCTACTCACCGTCCATCTCCACGAGCAGCTGATTGAGTGTGTTTTCCTGCTCACTCTGCCCTCCAAAGTTGCCCCGGCCTCTCTTCCTTCCCACAGCATCAATTTCATCAATGAAGAGAATGCAAGGGGCATTCTTTCTAGCGAGGGCAAATAAGTCTCGGACCTTTACAAAAAGAGTATCAAAGTGAATGGGACCAGAATGCTAATGAAACTGAACCTCACAGCCTGGTATGAGGCGCACACCTGTAACCCTAGCACCCAGGAGATGAGGAAGGACAGCTGCAGGTGGAGGGCAGCCTGGACTACCCAATGAGACCCTGACTCTAAAGAAAAGAACAAGATGAATTAAACCTCATTCTTTCTGTGTTTCACACAAAATTCTTACTTAAGGAGTTACAAGTAACAAAGAGTGTAAAACAATAGTAGCTTGAGTAGATGACTGATTTAAGGTGCGCAAATACAATTCCCCTAACCCATAAATTACTGCAGATGTTCAAATTCTAAGTGCACCTGCTAGTACTATAATACCAACAAACTTTTATTGTACCATGTAGCACACTGGACAGCGGGCTTCACTAGGGCTGATATTTCATGCCAACACAGCTACTAACAAGCAATACATACAAAAGAAACGAGTCAGGCATGGTGGTGCATCCTTTAATCACAGTACTTGGGAGGCACAGGTAGGAGGATCACTGTAAGTTTGAGGGCACCTTGAGACTACACAATGAATTCCAGGTCAGTCTAGGCTAGAGCAAATCCCTACCTCAGAAAACCAGGTGAAAATAAATAAATAAATAAAAGAAAACTCAAGGGCTTCCCATGCCCCACAGCTGACCATCATAGGACTGATGATGGGGCCCTCCCACAACCCACATGACAGAGGGCAAGGTAGTCAGTCTTCTTCTGCAGGTAAGTAGGTAGGCCATAGGCACAAAAGAACACAGATGCCAATCTGACCCAACAAAACTAAAGGAAACTCCAGTCTGAACCTAAACCTGACTCATCAACACGGGGACCAGAAGCAGCTCCACGTTTCATTTCTTGATTCTTCCTCCTAGGAATTTTTTCCTGGTTTTTCCTTTGGGGGTGTGGGGGGTTACCAGTGAGTTCATTCTGAGTCTGCACTCTTCTCCCTGACCCACAACCAGTCAAAGGCCTCCACATACATTTGAACTTAACCATTAAAGTGCATCCCAACTCCATGTCTAATTGACAATACCCAAAGTGGTAAAAAGCCCAAGTCACTATGTACATTACCTGCTCAGGACCTCCTAACTTGGGGGCTTTCTGCTCTTTCTTTTCTAAAATAAGCCTTGCTTAACTTGCCCTTCTTCTGTGCCTGCACTTGCCAGTTCTTTGTGAGTCACAAGACTATGAACAAGACAGCCACTAGTGACCATTGAGTGTCTAGCACTCTAAGCCCTAAGCTATACCCGTCCAGAGCTGAAGTAGGGTCTACTGCTCTAAAAACTGGTACCACCACCACAGGATCCCCTAAGACAATCCCTCAGGTCACAACCTGTGAATGTCAAAGAATGATCCCAGGGTTTCACCATCAGCCATGTGTTCTTTCCAAAGGACACAGCCCAGCACGCCTTTAAACCCAGCACTCTGGAGGCGTGGGTAGGAGGATCACCATGAGTTCAAGGCCACTCTGAGACTACACAGTGAATTCCAGGTCAGCCTGGGCTAGGGTGAGACCCTACCTTGAAAAACTAAAAACTAAGGACACAGCCCAGCTTTGCTTCCCATGCTCTGAACACACCCCTACACAGAATTAACATATTCCCAGAGGCTTATCAGCCGGGTCCCTTGCCTTCTCAAGTCCATTCCTTCACCTCCTGGCATGAAATGCAACTTGGCGTCACTGTAAAGCTCTCAAGTAAAGGGGTTTCCATCTTCCTCTCCAAGCCAGCTGGGGCCAGGGTCTCACTACTACCATCAAAATAATTCTACCAAGGGCTGAGGAAATAGCTTTAGCAGTTAAGCCTAAGGACCATGGTTCAATTCCCCAGGACCCATGTAAGCCAGATGCACAAGGGGCACATGCGTCTGGAGTTCATTTGCAGTGGCTGGAGGCCCTGACATGCCCATTCTCTTTTTCTCTCTGCCTCTCCCCCCCCCCCAAATAAATAAATAAATAAAATATTTTTAAAAAGTAATTCTGGGCTGGACATAGATCATTGTTAGAAAATTTTCAGTGCCAGGGATGGGATACCTCCAGTTATTGGTCAGGGAGGTCCCTGATGCCCCCAAAACATTATAGGCCATTGCCGAGGCCCTTGGTTTCCCATCAGGAATAGATGGTAAGACGCTATTGCTGAAGACTCCACATACTTGGGCTGCAAGGCCACTGAGAAATCCTGCTGGAACTGAGCTGATAACCTCCTCCATGTAAACCAGCTGACAGAAAGCTGGAAGAAGCCATTCCGCATGTAGTTCAATGGGAGAAAGAGATACCACAAGTGAAGATACTTAACAGTGGACACGGCAAGCCTTATAATTGGCCAGCCAGGCCAAATGAGCCAATGGGTGCAATAGTGGCACATCTGTCATGGTGGAAACCAAGTGCCCTCCAATTGGACTGGAGGCCCGCTCCATGGAGGGGGAACACATCCCTGATACTGAAAACTTAAAACAGGGGTAGTCATGAGCCCTAGGGGTATAACATCTGCTGCTCTCTAGCTAAATGTATATACTATGCTTATCAAACTGCCCAGTAAGCACTTCTCCATTTATACCCTTATATTAACGCTACTCTCACTTTGGGTACAGAATCTTCTCTTTTCAGATGGCAGTGACCTTGGGACGACTCAAAAGGTATCACAGTGATGGAAAGAAGTGACTGGAGTACTGAGTAACATCTCGATCACACCTTCCAAGGCTCAGGGTCTAATGCAGAAGAGGTGGCGGAAAGAATGTAAAAGCCAAAGGAAGGGTAGAACTCCTTACAACGTGCTCCCTCCAGACATAAAATGGCCTGGATATCCATGACCTCACAGTGCCTAACACTACCTACACAAGACCATCATAAGAGGAGGAAAAGATGATGACATCAAAATAAAAGAAAGACTGATTGAGATGGGGAGGGAATATGATGGAGAATGGAATTTCAAAGGGAAAAGTGGGGGAAGGGAGGGTATTACCATGGGATATTTTTTATAATCATGGAAAATGTTAATAAAAATTGAGAAAAAATAATAATTCTGGGCTGGAGAGATGGCTTAGCAGTAAAGCGCTTGCCTGTGAAGCCTAAGGACCCCAGTTCGAGGCTCAATTCCCCAGGACCCACGTTAGCCAGATGTACAAGGGGGTGCACGCGTCTGGACTTCGTATGCAGTGGCTGGAGGCCCTGAGGTGCCCATTCTCTGTCTCTCTCTATCTACTTCTTTCTCTCTCTCTCTGCCACTCTCAAATAAATAAATAAAAATGAACAAAAAATTTTTTTAAATAATAATTCTACTGAACCCCCCCCCCACCCTGCCCCTCCACTTGCCTGATGCACTACCAGGTGCTCTTGGGTTGCTGCTACTCACGTGTGACTGCTGGTCTCTCAGCTCCCTGACCCACTTCCATCACCTCTGTTGTCAGCCTCAAGCCGCCCTCTCTGAGCACCCTCACTTGACAGACTGCACAGCCATGTACATCTTTTCTTTTTTTTTGGGGGGGGGGGTCCGAGATAGGGTTTCACTCTAGTCTAGGCTGACCTGGACTTCACTCTGTATTCTCAGGGTGGCCTTGAGCTCACGGTGATCATGCAAGCAAGACAACCTGAGTTTGGATTCCCAGAACCCACATAAAGCTGGAGGCAGTAGTGTCCGTCTGTAATCTCAGTGCTTCTACAGTAAGGTGGGAGAGGGAGACAGAAGCTCAGGCCAGCTAGCCTACTGTACACAGAGGCAATCAGTAAGAGATTCTTCCTCAAAGTAAGGCGGAAGGCAAGGACTGACACCAAAGGCTGTCCTCTGACCTACATGCACGTGCCAACCCCCCCCCCCAGCCTACCACACCCACACACAAAAAAGGAAAAACAAAACAGAATACATGAAGAGCTCTGACAACTCAATAACAAAGTACAAAACAAAAATACTAACCAGGCATGGTGGTGCATGCCTTTAAGCCCAGCAGTTGGGGGGCAAAGGTAGGGGTATCTTGGTGACTTTGTGGCCACCCTGATACTACATAGTGAATTCCAGGTCAGCCTAAACTAGAGTGAAACCCTACCTTGAAAAACCAAAAAAAAATTATACACATCAGGCAAGACAGGCATGGCTGTGCACACCTATAATCTTAACAACTGAGAGGCTGAGGCAGAAGAAAGGCTATAAGTTCAGGGCCAGCCTGAGCTATCTATAACAAGTGCCTAGGCCAACCAAGGCTACATAGCAAGACTCTGTCTTGACCTAGAAAACAAAAGTCCACATGACAAAGCTGGGCATAGTAATGAAGGCTCACAATCTTAATCCCAACACTCAAGGGGCTGAGGTAGGTGGCTAGGGAGAGGGCTCAGCAGGTAAGAATGTTTGCTGCACCAGGGTAAGACTGATTTTAATTCCTAACAGCCACATAAAAAGCCAACATGACCACAAATGCCCATAACCTCAGTGCTGGAAGGAGCAGAGGCAGGAGGGTCATGGGGCTCCCTGATTAATCAATTCAAGAGAAACTGGAGAGCTCTAGGCTCACTGAAACTCATAAATAACTAAATGAAATCAGAGCCTTCACATACTGCCGGTGGGGATGTAAAACAGCACATGTACTTTGGAAAATTCTGATGGTAGATGGAAAATGTGATAAGTCACAATAAAAGACCACATATTTTGGGGTACAAAGGTATATGCTGTGGTCCCATCTGCTCAGGAAGCTGATACAGTCAGATTACTTGAGCCCAGGAGTTCAAGGCCAGCCTAGGCAACAACATACGAAGAGCCCACATCAAACAAACCAAAACAGACCATATATCAAAAGAACTCCATTTTGTATGAACTGTCTGAAATAGAACAATAGACTGAAAGTACATTACAGTTGGCCTTTACGGCTGGGAATAGGGTAGAAGGGATGGGGTGACTGTTAAAGGACCTAAGTTTCAACTTCAGGTAACAAAAGTGTATAATGAACTGTGACAATTACCTAAAAGAAATGTAACTGTATACCTTAAGATAGCATGTCAATTAGATAAAAATAAAACTGTTACCAAAAGAAATTAAGTTCACAAAGTCAAAGGACTTCTTGAATTTTGTTGTTGTTGTTTTTGTTTTTTTTTTGAGGTAGGGTCTCACTCTGGTCCAGGCTGATCTGGAATTAACTATGTAGTCTCATGGTGGCCTTGAACTCATGGCGATCCTCCTACTTCTGTCTCCTGAGTGCTAGGATTCCAGGCGTGTGCCACCACACCCAGCTTGAAATTTTTGTAAGTAGAATTATCTTAGTCAATAGACTATATAATCCTGATCAGTGTGGGGTAAGATGGCTGAGGATTACACAGGCCAGGTTAGAAGCTTGGGCTTGGAAAAGTGCTGGAGGAGGTCACTCTGGGAACTCCAGGGATCAGAGCCATCTTCACTGAGTCCCCACCTAAGGGAAATATGGTAGGGTAAGGAAACTGTACCATCAAAAGAGAACAAGACTTACTCTGGCCGGCCCAACACCAACAAACATCTCCAGAAACTCAGATCCACTAACAGTGATGAAGGGGACATTGGCTTCTCCAGCTGTAGCTTTGGCTAGCAGTGTCTTCCCAGTACCCGGAGGACCGGTGAGAATGGCACCCTTCAGATATAAAAGGAAAGATTATGTCTCATCAGAGTTTCATTAAAGTAAACTGCAAATTCATAATTCCTAGGTATAGCTCTCTCTAAACCTTACTGATACACATTTGGGCATTTCTTAAAGATCTAAATTATGGTAGAACATTTTTATAGTAGTAAGAGTAAGAAAAAGATTATTAGAAACAATGTTTGTTGCTGTTTTCCAGGTATGGTCTCACCCTAACCCAGGCTAACCTGGAACTTACTTTGTAGTTCCAGGTTGGCCTCCAACTTACCCTCCTACCTCTGCCTCCCAAGTGCTGGGACTACCACCATGCCTGCCTATTACAGACAATTTTGTTTCAAAAAGTTTGATAACAGCCAGGCAAGGTGGTACACGTTTTTAATTCCAGCACTCAGAAGGCAGAGGCAGGAGGATCACTATGAGTTTGGGGCCAGCCTGAGACTACACAGTGAGACCCTATCTCAAAAAAACAAACAAACAAAAAAAAATCTTAAAACACTTCCCTTGAAAGAATTTTAGTGTTGGGCTATGGGTGCATACAGTGGTAAGAGGATTTGGTCCTGGTTTCTATCTCTAGCCCCACAAGAGATGGGAGGGACACAATCACTTTTATTGTTAATTTTTAAGCTTTTAGACAAATATGAAAAAATACACTTCAGCTAGGTTCTAATAAACTGTTTCTTTTTTAAAAAGTATTATTTATTTGACACAGAAAGTGGGAGAGAGAATATGGGTGCGCCAGGGCCTCCAGCCACTGCACATGGACTTCAGACATATGTGACCCCTTGTGCATCTGGCTAACGTGTTGTGTGTTCTAGGGAATCAAACCTGGGTCCTTTGGCTTTGCAGGCAAACACCTTAACCGCTAAGCCATCCTTCCAGCCCAAACTATTTCTTTTATCATTGCAATCACATGCCTGTCTGGCGTTACATGGGTATCTGGGGAACTGAACCCATGCCAGCAGGCTGTGCAGCAAGCATTTTGAACTGAGCCATCTCTCCAAGTTACAACTTTTACTTTCATGTACAAGTCAGTGAATGTTTGGCAAAGATGAATGTGTACATAAAGCCTAATTGTATGAATTCATTTCTTTATTTTTACAGTAAATTTTAAAAAGTTGTGCTAGCCTTTAATCTCAGAACTCAGGAGGCAAAGGTGGGAGATTACTGGGAGTTTGAGGACAGCCTAGAGCTACAGAGTTCCAGGTCAGCCTGAGCTAGAGGGAGACCTTACCCCAAAACAACTGTAAACAAACACCAGATGTATGTGTCACTTTTTGCACCTGCCTTTACAGGGATACTGGGGAATAGAACACAAACCAGGAGGCTTTATAAGCAAGTACCTTTTTTTTTTTTAATGCAAGCACCTTTTAACCAATAAGCCATCTCTCAAGTCCCTGATGTTTAGTTATTAAGTGACTAGCTATAAATAGTCCAAATATTGCATGTTAAGAGGCAAATAACATGGTCAAAAGACATATTTTCAAGACCCTATAATACAATGTTAAGGTATTTTTAACGACGTATTTCCCTTTACCTAGGTATGATGTGAGTGAGCATTAAGTACTAGTAAACCATGTAACATCATGATCTGTTGAAGCCATACAGACAGGGCATAAAAAAGAAGGAAATAACTCCCTTTGCTGGGGTTGGTGGTACCAATCTGTAATCTCAGCATCTAGAAGACTGAGGAAGAAGGATCTCAAATTCAAGGTCTGCCTGGGCTACACAGAGCTCAAGACAAGCCTAGGAACTTAGTGAGGCCCTGTATCCAAATCAGAGGTAAAGAGGACTGGTGATTTTGTTCAGTGACAGACATGTTACCATGCTCAAGGCCCTGCACCATGGGCAAAATGCTCACAAGAAAGGAATGAATATCACAAAAAAAGAGAAAAGTTGAGCCATTCAACAAATAGCATGTTTCTATTTTGTGCCAAGCCCAACATGGCAGAGGCCCAGCTCCAGCACAGCAGCTGTTAGATATGTGTTAGAAGGAGGGAAGGTAGCATTAGTGCTGTCTGTTTCTTCACCAAACTCCTATGCCACCACACTGCCAAGGGAGTAGACTGGAGGGAGGACAAAGGCAAATCAGGGAGGCGTGTGCTCGCACTCGCTCGCATTCTCTCTCTCTCTCTCTCTCTCTCTCTCTCACACACACACACACACACACACAGCCGGTCTGTTGGGCTTGCCTCAAAAAGGCGGCTTTCATGAGGAGAAAAAAATAAGCATTTTCAGGAAACACAAAGTTTGTGCAATGAGACACAAATCACATGCCAAAGACTCTAATTAGGCAGAACCAGGTTAAGGAGGAGGAAGGACAGAACTGCTTGAATAAGTAATTCGGCTTCATACAGTGACAGCTTCAGAGATCAGGAAACAAAGTAAAGATTTTGGTGTTAATCTTCTGAAAATACATTTTTACCTTTGGGATTTTTGCTCCTAGGTCTTCATATTGCTTTGGGTTTTTCAAGAAATTCACGAATTCCATTATTTCTAGCTTGGCCTCCTCACAGCCAGCTACATCTTTGAACTTCACATCTATCTCATCCTTTAAGACCTTGGCTGTGGTTTCCCCAACACTGAAGAGTCCACCCATCCCCCGGCCAGTCCGACCGATGCCGGCAGGCCCTCTTCTTATGGTGTAGAGCAGAAACGCGATAATGAGCACCGTGGGCAACATACTCAGGAGAAAGGAACTGGAGGGATGAGACACAACAGTAAGGCTTCTAAAGCTGACTGGAAACATTTTTGTTTCGTTTTCTCAAGATAGGGTCTCGCTCTAGACAGGTTAACCTGGAATTTACTATGTAGTGTCACAGTGGCCTCGAACTCATGGCAATCCTCCTACCTTTGCCTCCCAAGGGCTGGGATTAAAGGCGTGGACCACCACACCTGCCTCAGTTTTTGTTTTTAATGTTTCAAGAATTTAAAATTTTTCAAAAATATATTTATAAAAATATTCTAATATTTCATCTGGGTCACAGGAAGACTCTGAACTGTATTAATATCACTAATGTAAAAAATTACACAGTAGCATTGAGAAACCTGTTCTCTTGATCTCTTACTGCTCTCAACATGCAATTAGAAGGCTGCAGCAGCAGAATTGTAAATTCAAGGTCTGCCTGGACTACAGAGAGAGAGTACAAGGCCAGCCCAGGAACCTAAGATCAAAAGTAAAAAGAGGGGCTAGAGAGATGGTTTAGAGGTTAAACCACTTGCTTGTGAAGCCTAAGGACCCAAGTTTGATTTGCCAGTACCCACATAAAGCCAAATGTACAAGGTGGTACATGCACCTGGAGGTCGTTTGCAGTGGCTAGATGCCCTGGCAAGCCCTTTCTATCGGCCTTTTTCTTCCTCAAATAAATAAATAGAAGTATTTAAAAAAATAAAAGGTAAAAAGAGGGCTGGAGATTACTGCTCAGTGATAGAGTACTTGTCTAGCATGCCTTGGGTTCAGTCCTCCACAAGCAGCAACTTCCTACTTTGTGACAAGCCTGGGGTACACAGTTCAAATGGCACAGGCCTGGCACATCAGTTATGAGGCATGTGCTGGAAAGAGGGAGGGTGACTATTAGTGCTGAGTTTCAGTTCTTAAAAATTATTCACTTAGCCTGCTCCTGCCTCAGTCTAGGTAGAAATTCCAGTACATCAACCTAAATATAAAACCACTGTAAAGCTAATGCATACCAGTTTGCGAAGTAGTGTTAACATCTTTCTGGCCCAAAGTTGCACATGGCCCTCTTGTTCAAATTCACTGGACCTCAGGGCTCTTGTCCAGCAGAAAACTTCCAACAAGGCGCCTGCATGCATGACTAAAAGCCTGAGGATGCATTCTATCTTTTGTTTGTTTAAAAAAAAAAAAGCAAAAAAAACCTTTATTTCAACATACCTGTCCTACAGATTTGCTAAGTGTTTACCTATTACAGATATTTAAATGCTGTTAGAGTGAGCAGCAATAAGCATGAAGAAATTTACTTGTAATTTCCAGAAGGGAAAACAGGATGCACTGACTAAAAAGTTTTCAGGGGAACTTTTTACAGGTTATGCACATCCCTAATCTAAAAATCTCAAACCTGAATTACTTGAAATCTAAGCTTTAGTCAATCTGTATAATTCCAGTCCATAAAATTAAGTAACCAATCGAAAGCCTCAGGAAGGGTCAGACCATCACTTGTGTCACTGCCCTAGAGACAGACTATAAACTCCCATCAGTACAATGAATACACTACCTACCAGGCTAGTTGCTGTTTACATACAGAGACAAATTAAGTTGTTCCTACCTTCATTCCAGAACTGGTCATTTAATGAAAATGAGGTAACAGCCAAGGCTTGGAACCCAGAGCCTCACAAATGCTA
Organism: Jaculus jaculus; assembly: GCF_020740685.1. Lineage (NCBI taxonomy): Eukaryota > Metazoa > Chordata > Mammalia > Rodentia > Dipodidae > Jaculus > Jaculus jaculus. The sequence continues at coordinate 48,443,633 of NC_059103.1, read as the reverse complement.
GACAAGAACTCTACCAAAAAGCTACATTCCCAACCCAAATACTGCTGAGATACATATCTACCCAGATTTCCAGCGAGATTATTAGAGACAACTCCTAAGAAGAATTAGAAGTACCCAAGAGAGAGACTCACTTAGTCCTGGAAAACTATGAAATATAAACATAAATGAGCTACAGGTGGAAATGCTGCTGTGTAGAGACACAGCAGACGCTATACTAAACCCCTACAAGGACAGTACATCAGGTATTAACACTTCAAAACTATCAAAATAATGCTTAATGAAAATAAATGTAAATGTGTTGAATATGGTCATGTGTAAAACCTAAATTACTATTTTTTTTTTTAATCTGGCCAAATTGAGCAGACCTGTTTGAGCCTCTATTTTGCAACCCTCACACCTGATGTCAGAGGGCAGTGAACCAGGCAGGCACAGCACTGTAAACTGTATTCAAACTGCGCTTTCGTTCTTTTTCACTTTTCCAGTCTTTTGAGGCAAGGTCTTGCTACGTAGCCCAGGCTGGCCTTAAACTCATGGCAATCCTCTTTCCTAGGTCTCCAGAATGCTGGGATTAAAGGCATGTCCTACCACATCTGGCTCAAATGACTTATTTAAAATTACTTCTTACCCGTCACTTTCAGCAATGTAGACAACAGGCACTCGATTTTCCCCTTCTATGCCCAATTCTTGCTGCAAAGTTTCCAGATTCCGCTCAAAGGTGTCTACACTGCCAATATTAAACCAGACATATTGCTGTAAAAACAAAGACAAATATCCTAAGACTAAAGTACAAACAAAAATTTCAATTCACTAAGGAGTCCAATATTTTAAGAAGTTTTCAAAAATACCGAAATTTTAACTAAAGCAAAACAAAACAAAAACTGCCAGGTGTTGTGGTACACGCCTTTAATCCCAGCATTCAGGAGGCAGAGGTCATATTGCTGTGAGTTTGAGTCCACCCTACAGCTACATAGTGAATTCCAAGTATGTCTAGGCTAGAGCAAGACCCTACCTTAAAATAAATAAATCAGGGCTGGAGAGATGGCTTAGCGGTTAAGGCGCTTGCCTGCAAAGCCTAAGAAGCCATGTGTGACTCTCCAGATCCCAAGTAAGTCAGACACACGAAGGCAAGGCAAGCACAAGATTGCACATGCCCACTAGGTGGCACAAATGTCTGGAGTTTGATTTCAGTAGCTGAGGCCCTGGCACACCAATTCTCTTCCCAACCTCTCTAAAATAAAAAATAAAAAAGTAAAAAGTAAAATAAATAAACAAACAAAAGCTTATAAGACTGGGGAAGATGGTTCAGTGGTTAAAGGAGCCTACAGGCCTGAGGTCAATTCCACAACCACATATATAAAGCCAGACAGACTTCTGTTTACAACAGCAAGAGATCCTGACATACACACTAAGAATTTTAAACACAGATAGACTAAAACTTTAGTTTAATGATTTTCTCAGTGAGACACATGAATTGGAAGTAGACATATTCTTTCTTTTTCTTTTTTCTTTTTGTTTGTTTTTCAAGGTAGTGTCTCACTCTAGCTCAGAATGATCTGGAATTCACTATATAGTCTCAGGGTGGCCTCAAACTCATGGTGATTCTCCTATTTCTGCCTCCCGAGTGCTGGGATCAAAGGCATGCACTACCACACCCGGCTCATATTCTTTTTTTCTTTTGCCTTTATTTATTTCATTTTTTAATTTTTGTGCACTGTTAAGGACTGCACTGAGTCCTTGCTAGGCAAGTGCTCTACCACTGAGTTACAACCCTAGCCACAGTGGTTAAGGCACTTGCCTGCAAAGCCTAATGACTTGGTTTGATTCCCCAACGCCCATGTAATGCCAGATGCACAAAGAAGCACATGCATCTAGAAATGACAATAATAATAAATTAAATAAATTTATAAAAGGACTGAATTTTTAAAAAAATTAAGCCGGGCGTGGTGGCACACGCCTTTAATCCCAGCACTCAGGAGGCAGTGGTAGGAAGATCATGGTGAGTTTGAGGCCACCCTGAGACTCCATAGTGAATTCCAGGTCAACCTGGGCTAGAGGGAGACCCTACCTCGAAAACCCAAAAAATAAAAATAAATAAAATAAGATGATTACTAAAACTAAATGCCAACACTGACCCAATCTTGGTATACTGCCACACAGAGCTTATGCATACTGGTATCACTAACACACAGCACAGGTCAAACCTTCTATCCCCAATGTATATATCTACTGTAATGCAAGGGATATTTTCTTTTTGGTTCTAAATCTGAAAAACAATTATTTTACAACTAATTCACATCAATTAACAAAATGATTTACCCCATCAACTGGAGTTTTTCCTGGTGTAAAGGTCACACGAACAAAGCGTTTATTGACGACTTCCAGTCTGTCCACCTATAATTTAAAAAGCCAAATATAGAAATATAAATAGATAGAAAATACTTGATATAGTCTTTTACTCACTTAAAAGACATCTAACATTTTCAACATACAAAAAATAGTCATGGAAGGACACTTCTTAGGCTGGACAGGCAACCAGACATGCCTTCTCTCTCTGAGAAGAGGGAGGGAGCCAGCCAACTGAATGAGATGCTGAGTCCTACAACTGACGTTGGTGGGGCAAGCTCAGGTACACAGCCACAGGTAAGGCTCCTCTCCTGTGAGCCTCCCCTAGCTAGCTGCCTGACCAAAGCTACCTGACTCATCTCTCTCATTACAAGATGTAGAGACACATTTAAAATCGGTTACAGCTCACAGACACATTAACAATGAGCATGTAACTGAAGATGGCCAAACTGTGGAATATGCTACGAAGTTAGAAATTATTTGCAGTAAGTGTATAAATAGTAGATGAATGAGATAAAAAGGGAGATGGGAGAAAAAGGAGAAGCAAGGTTAAATAGATGAAAGAAAATAACCAAGATGGGGAGTAAAGAAGAGTGTTATGGAGAGAAGAGATTAGGAAAAAAAGAAAAACGAAAGGAAAAAATTTTTTTTTCAAAACTAAAGTTCAAAAACAAAATTAGATAAATATAAGAGAATAGTGACAAAAGCATCAGTATTAAGATCAAACCAATGAAGTAAAGTTGGAATATTACTAAGTTAAAGGGAAAGGGGAAGAAGTCCAAGGGGCAAGAAAGAACTACCTAATTAAGAAAGAAAAATTGTCTAACAATGGAAAAATGCACAAACAAAATCAGATGAATGTATGAAAGGGAATAATAAATAATATAAAAATCTTTAAAAAAAAATCTTTAAGCTACAATACAGTAACAATTCACCTGAATGTGTATGAGACTGAGAGAGATTTGGGGTTGGAGAGATGGCTTAGCAGTTAAGGCATTTGCCTGCAAAGCCAAAGTACCCAGCTTCGATTCCCCAGGACCCATGTTAGCCAGATGCACAAGGGGGCGCACGCATCTGGAGTTCATTTGCAGTGGCTGGAGGCCCTGGAGCGCCCGTATTCTCTCTCTCTCTCCCACTTTCTCTCTGTCAAATAAATAAAGAAATCATACAGAAAAGAAAAAATAGATGAGGTCTTTAAAGCACTCTTTTCAGGCCCTGGGAAATTGGGAGACTGGTAGTTTTATGTGTGAAGTGAGGAGGGTCAGTTAAATTTGGGGTTTTGGATTTTCCACTCTTATTTATTTATTTTGGTGTGTGTGTGTGTATGTGTGTGCACATGCACACCCCCCATGTCTACAGGTGAGGAAACCAGTGAACACACTGGCTATTGTCCGCTATTGCTCTTCCACTTAATTCCTTGAGATAGGGTCTCCAGCTAAACCTGGAGCTCAGCTGTCAGAGAGCCCCAGTGACCCTCCTGTCTCCACCTCCTTCAGCACTGGCATTACAGGCATGGTGGCTACACCTGTGGGGTATTTTATTTTATTTTTATTTACTTGAGAGACAGAAAGGAGAGATAGAATGTGCATGCCAGGACCTCCAGCCACTGCAAACAAACTCCAGATGCATACGCTATCTTGGGCATCCCGCTTACATGGGTCCTGGGGAATTGAACCTGGGTCCTTTGGTTTTGCAGGCAAGCACTTAACCAGTAAGTCATCACTCCTGCCGTTTTTTGGGGGGGAAGGTAGTTCGAGGTAGGGTCTCACACTGACCCAGAATTCACTACATAATCTCAGGGTGGCCTCGAACCCAGGGCAATCCTCCTACCTCTGCCTCCCAAGCACTGGGATTAAAGGCATGCACTACCACATCCGGTCAACTTTTTGTAATGATTTCATTTATTTGAGACAGAAAGAATGAGCATGCCAGGGCCTCCAGCCACTGCAAACAAACTCCAGATCCATGTGCTACCTTGTGCATTTGGCTTACGTGGGTCCTAGGGAATCGAACCTGGGTCCTTTGGCTTCACAGGCAAGCACCTTAACCACTAAACCATCCTTCCAGCACCTTGCGACAATCTTTATACATGTATATAATGTATTTTGATCATACTCCCATTATCTTTTCTCCCTACCTGTCACCAAACCCCTTCTTCTCCTTTGATGTTTTGCTTGAGTAAGTGGGGGAGGGGGGGACACTTACCAGAGCACGGTGCCTGGCTTTTTGTGTGTGTGTGCTGGGTATTAAATTCAGATCCTCATGCCTGTGCAGGAAGCACTTAACCCACAGAGCCATCTCCTCAGCCCCACTTCCTTTGTGTTATGATTAAGAATGGGAATGGGGGCTGGAGAGATGGCTTAGCGGTTAAGCGCTTGCCTGTGAAGCCTAAGGACCCCGGTTCAAGGCTCGGTTCCCCAGGTCCCACGTTAGCCAGATGCACAAGGGGGCGCACGCGTCTGGAGTTCGTTTGCAGTGGCTGGAAGCCCTGGCGCGCCCATTCTCTCTCTCTCCCTCCATCTGTCTTTCTCTCTCTGTCTGTCGCTCTCAAATAAATAAATAAAAAATGAACAAAAAAAAAATTAAAAAAAAAAAAAAAAGAAAAAAAAGAATGGGAATGGGCTGGGCAAGGTGGTGCACATCTTGGATTCCAGCACCCAGAAGGCAGAGGTGGGAGGATCACTGTGAGTTTCAGGCCACCCTGAGACTACATGGTGAATTCCAGGCCAGCCTGGGCTAGAGTGAAACCTTACCTTGAAAAAACACACACAAACAATAATAATAATAATGGGAATGGACTGCAGCTCAACTGGTAGAGTATTTATCTAGCATGCATAAATCCCTGGGTTCAGTTCCAGCAACACATAACATCAAACATGTTGGTAATCCCAGCACTGGGAAAGAAGAGGCAGGAGGATCAGTTTGAGGTCAACCTGAGATACATGAAACCCTGTTGCAAAAAAAAAAAAAAAAAAAAAGAGAGAGCAAGCAAACATGAGTTGGGTGTGGTGTCACATGACTTTAATCTTAGCACTGTGAGTTCAAGGCCAGCCAGGGACTAAAGAGAGAGTGCCACCTCAGCCCAGGCTAGAATGAGACCCTTGGGGGGGGGGGGGCAAGCATGAAAAGATAATCACATGATAACCTCACTTAACAACGTAACAATAAGAGCTGGAGAGATAGCTCAAAGGTTAAGACACTTGCCTTCAAAACCTAAATGACTCAAGTTTGACTCCCCAGAACCCACGTAGAGCCACATACACAAGGTGGCGCATGCATATGGAGTTTGTTTGCAGTGACTGGAGGTCCTGGTATGCCTATTCACACACGCTCTCTCTATTTGCCTCTTTCTCTCTCTCTCAAATAAAATAAAATACAACAAAAACCCAAACTTCAAAAATATTTTATGAGCTGGGCGTGGTGGCGCACACCTTTAATCCCAGCACTTGGGAAGTAGAGGTAGAAGGATCGACGGGAGTTCAAGGCCACCCTGAGACTACATAGTGAATTCCAGGTCAGTCTGAGCTAGCATGAGACCCTACCTTGAAAAACCAAAAAAAAAAAAAAATATGAGAGAGAGAATTGGTCGAAAAAAAAAGAGAAGAGCAAATGTGGTGGGCATGGTGACACACAGCCCTCATCACGGCACTTGGGAGGGTGAGACAAGAGAATCATTTTCAAAAGCCAGTGTGAACTACATAGGCAATACCACCTCAAAAAAAGAAAACAAGGGCTGGAGAAATGGCTTAACAGTTAAGGCACTTGCCTGCAAAACCTAAGAATCCAGGTTCAATTCCCCAGGACCCATGTAAGCCTGATGCACAAGATGGCACATGCATTTGGAGTTTCTTTGCAATGGCCAGGAGGCCCTGGTGCACCCATTCTCTCTTTCCCTATCTGCCTCTTTGTCGCTCTCCCTAAAATAAATAAATAAGAAAAAAAGGAAAACAACAAAAAAGGAATAGCGACTTATCACCAAGATGAAATCAAGAACAAGCTGTCATTTATAATCTATTCAGTTCTCCTCTGACTTCTGACCAACTATGACACAAACTAGAACAGGTTTTCAGTTTCGTTTGACTGTTTCCATCTCAGATGCTTTGCTGTTTATTTTCCTTTAACCAAATTCTGAAATAATTTAAGTTACTATAAAACAATTTTATAATGAAGTTTTTGAAAATACTTTTATTTTTAATTTATGCAAGAAAGACAGAATATGAATGGGTGTGCCAGGGCCTCTAGCCACCGCAAACAAAATCCAGATGCATGTGCCACCATGTGCATCTGGCTTACGTGGGTCCTGGGGAATCAAACCTGGGTCCTAAGGCTTCATAGGCAAATTCCTCAACTGCTAAGCCATCTTTCCAGCCCCTTAGAAAGAAGATTTTTGTTTAAGTGTGTTTTGAGTATGTTGTTCTGCTTGGGGAAGGGCCTTGCCATGCAGCTCAGGCTGGCCTTTAACCCATTCTTCTGTCTCCCCTACCAAGTGCTAGGGCTATAGGTGTCTGTCACCATTCTGGGCCTGCTTTAATCCCAGGACTCAGGAGGCAGACACAGAAGGATCACCATGAGTTTGAGGCCACCCTGAGACTACACAGTGAATTCCAGACCAGCCTGGACTAGAATGAGACCCTACCTCGAAACACAAACACACACAACACAATGTGAAACAATGACTTTACAACAAGTCTGGCTAGTGAGATGACTATTTACCACTTTCTTGGTCTAACATACTGAGTTCACCCTGACACACCAACCCCAGCCAATACTTACCACTCCTTTAGAAAGGTAGTTATTGACAAAGTCTTTCCATGTGATTTCTCTCCCGGAGCTCTTGAACAGAAAGTAAAACATGACTCCACCCCAAAATAGAGCAGTCCAGAGAAAATACATCCTGAAATCCTTGTCATCCCATGGAAAGTCACCCTGCATAAGGAGGAGACAGTTTCTGAGAAGAATGAAATTTTACAATATGATCTATGTCTGTGCTGGTTTCAATAAGATGTCTCCCATAAACTCATGTGCCCTGAATGCTTGGTCCAGCTGGTGGCCATTTGGGAGGTAGAGCCTTGCTGGAGGAGATGTACTGTTGGAGGCGGGCTTCGGGGTGTTGCAGCCAGCTCCCCCCTTGCTGGAGTTCAGCTCACTCTCCTGCTGTTGGTTTCCACTTGCTATGACAAAGACAGAAAGTCCAGCCTCTGCTCATTGCCATGTTTCCCCGTCATCATGAAGCTTCCCCCTTTCCTCCCACCAGCTGCTTCTGGTTGGATGTTGTTTGTTTGTTGATGTAGGGTCTTGCTCTAGCCCAGGCTGACCTGGAATTCACTGAGTCTCAGGCTGGCCTCAAACTCACAGCAATCCTCCTACATTTTGTCCCAGCAATGCAAAAGCAACTACAACACTATCCTATCAACGTATGTGCAATTTTCTTGGGGCCACCACCATGACATCAAAAATCAACACAGACTCAGAAGGTATCATGGTGATAGAAAGAAATGACTGCAGTGCTCAGCACTACAATATCTCTATCACACCTTCCAAGGCTCAGGGTCTAATGTGGAAGAGGTGGCGGAAAGAACGTAAGAGCCAAAGGAAGGGTAAGACTCCTTATAACATGCTCCCTCCAGACATAAAATGGCCTGGATATCCATGACCTCACAGTGCCTGACACTACCTGCACAAGACCATCATAAGAGGAGGAAAAGACCATGACATCAAAAGTAAAAGAGAGAGTGATTGAGATGGGGAGGGAGTATGATGGAGAGTGAAGTTTCAAAGGGGAAAGTAGGGGGAGGGAGGGTATTACCATGGATTATTTTTATAATCAGGTTGTTAATAAAAATTTGGAAGAAAAAAATCAACACAAAGCGGGGCTTGCAAAACTCAACATAAAGTTTGAAATCAAACCTTCTGGAACCTGGACCACCAGTGAGGATCATCTTTCCTGCCTCGGCGCTTTCCTCCCCCACCGCCACCTGCACCTCCAGAAGACCTCGAGGCAGCAGCTGATTTTGATTCTGTGATAAACAAAGACACACAGCAGGGCTGGAGAGGTGGCTTAGCAGTTAAGCATTTGCCTGTGAAGCTTAAGGACCCCAATTCAAGGCTCAATTCCCCAGGACCCTCATAAACCAGATGCACAAGGTGGTGCATGTATCTGCAGTTTGTTTGCAGTGGCTGGAGGTCTGGGTTTACCCATATTCATTCATTCATTCCTCTCTCTCTCTCTCTCTTTGTCATTCTCAAATAAATAACTTTTAAAAATACTTTATTTTTATTTATTTGAGAGAGAGGGATACATAAATAGGCAGGGGGAGGGGGAGAAAATGGGGCACCAGGGCCTCCAGCCACTGCAATAGAACTCCACGTGAGTGTACTCCCTTGTGCACCTGGCTTACATGGGTCCTGGGGAGTTGAACCTGGGACCTTTGGCTTTGCAGGCAAGCACCTTAACTGCTAAGCCATCTCTCCAGCCCAATAAATAAAATATTTTAAACATTTATTAAAAAAAAAAAACACCACAGCCAGGTGTGGTGGTGCACACCTTTAATCCCAGCACTCGGGAGGCAGAGGTAGGAGGATCACCATGAGTTCGAGGCCACCCTGAGACTACATAGTTAATTCCAGGTCAGCCTGGGCCACAGTGAAACCCTATCTCGAAAAAGAAAGAAAAGAAAGACAGACAGACAGACAGACAGAGACACAGCAGCTTGGCAGCACCTGGTAACTGTCAACAATGTTTCATGTTTCAGTAAAGGACTTATTGCAAAGTATATCACTCCTCTGATGAGTTACCAAAGATGACAGGCAAAAAGACATGAATAAGAACTAGAAACATCTAAGAGGCTCCACACTGCCTTGCCTACATTATCTCATAAAATACAATAGCCCAGTAACCCTAAAAGAATGTTACCCCGTTCCCATTTTATATTTTATTTACTTATTTGCAAGGAGAGAGGATGGATGCACCAGGGCCTCTAGCCACTGCAAGTAAATTCCAAATGCATGTGCTACCATGTGCATCTGGCTTATGTGGGTACTGGGGAACTGAACCTGGGTCCTTAGGCTTTGCATACAAGCACCTGAACCACTAAGCCATCTCTCCAGCCTCCCTGTTCCCATTTTAGAGAAAGACACAGGAGCTTAAGTAACTTACTGAGCAACTTGTTACCATGTGATGTGATGGTGAATAAAGTGAAGGCTGGGGTTTCAAAGCAAATTCCCAAGTTCATACACAAAATTAAAAAGTAAGTGCAAGCTGGGCGGGATGGCACACGCCTTTAATCCCAGCACTTGGGAGACACAGGTAGGAAGATCACTGTGAGTTCGAGGCCACCCTGAGACTACCTAGTGAATTCCAGGTCAGCCTGAGCTACAGTGAGATTCTGTCTCAAAAAAACAGCCAAAAAAGTAAGTGCAGGGCTGAGGATGTAGCTCAGTTGGAGTGCTTGTCTGGCATACACAAAGCCCTGGACTGGATCCTCAGCACCCCATAAACCAGCATGGTGGCATGTGCCTTTAATCCCAGCACCCAGGAGAATCAGTTGTTCAAGATCTTCCTCCACTACATATTGCCTACATGATGCCTTGTCTGAAAATAACTAGTACTCTGGTTTCTCTTCAGATTGTATAAACCTTTGCTTTTATCAAAAGACAAACAGAAGTGAAAATGCTCCCTTTCCCACTCTGAAAGTAGTAACACTGAAGTTTCTTTTATAGGAAAACCACAGTTTCAATAATTGTTTAAAAAACTCTCACTGGGTATAGCAGCACACACCTTTAAACCCAGCACTCAGGAGGCAGAGGTAGGAGGATCGCCACAAGTTCTAGGCCACCCTGAGAATACATAGTGAATTTCAGGTCAGCCTGCGCTACAGTAAAACCCTACCATGAACCTCCCCCCAAAATAATAATAAATAAGTAAAATACAAATAAATTCTCCCTTTGTGTTAGGAGTATAATTTAATTCAGTGACACACCACCTGTCTAGTAGGTACAAAGCCCTAGGTTTCATGCCCAGCACCACAACCTTTTACCCACATATAACTACTTTGTAAGAATCTGAAATTCATCACTGTTATGGGCTGAACTGTGCCCACACAAATTCCAGCTTACAGTTGAAGTCCTGACCCTCAGTACTTTAGAACTGACCTCATTTGAAATAGGGCCTTTACAGAAGTAACCAAATCAAGATGGGGTCATTAGGGCGAACCCTAATCTAATGATGGTATCATGCAAAGGGGGAAATCAGAACGGAAGCACACATATACACTTCTACCTGGAGAAAAGGTGGTAAGAGTCACAAGAAGATGCCACCAAAGTAGGAACAGCAGGACTCACTAACACCTTGGTCTTCTATGTTTAGCTGGGATTAAAGGTATACCCCTGCCAAGGACTAGTTTTTATGTTTTTAGTTTTCTTTTCTTTTTTTTCTTTTAACTTTTTTCCAGGTAGGGTCTCACTCTAACCCAGGCTGAACTGAAACTCATTCTGTAGTCCCAGGCTGGCCCTGAACTCACAAGAATCCTCCTTACCTCTGCTTTCCCAATGCTGGGAATAAAGGTGTGTGCCACCATGCCCTGTTTAAGGCTCAGGTTTTTTGTTTGTTTTTAATGTATTTTTTTTCCTTCAGGTTTTCGAGGCAGGGTCTTGCTGTAGCCCAGGCTGACCCAGAATTCACTATGTAGTCTCAGGGTAGCCTTAAAAAAAAAAAAAAAAAACTTACCTTTTTTGTCTCCAACAACTTCTTTGGGTTCACTGTCTTTTTTTCCATTTTTACCATTAGGAAAGTATTTTTCAAATCCTATTAGGAAAGAAAAAGTCCTCAAACTAAAATTCATCAGGTTTTGTGTCTGTGGAACTTGTTTTTAAGCAGATGACACATCATTCAAAAACAACATTTCTTGTGTATAAGTTCATCAAAGTCTAAATGACAAAGTTCACAGTCCAGAGGTGTTAAAATAAAGCTTCCTTGTATGCCAATTTCATCATCTGCCAGATTCCTATATGAAAGTGACATATTTCTCTTGCTATAATCAGACAGAAGGACGTAGAGCATTAGGGTAACACTGCAGCATTTACCTTTAGGAGGTCGAGAACAGAATCTCTGGTAAGCAGCGATTACATCCCTCAGAAGAGAATTTCTGCTGGCTGCTCTCTGGGCAGTAGCACACTGATAAAGCTGCAACACATCAAAATAAAAGCATGAGGACAACTCAAGATAAAAATATATAAATGAACTTCATTTTATATATCCCAAAGTGCATTATGAACTTGCAGAGTGACTCCCTCCAGGAATAAATAAAGTTCTCTGGCACAAGGCGACTCTATTCTACTGACAGAACCAGAAGTCAGGCATTATGCTTCAAAGTCAGGCATACTTTAGAACTTCAGCCCAATTATACTTATCTAACAACACATTCACTTTGTTAATGTTAACCTAGTTTGCAGCATTCCAAAGATAAGCTAAACTGCTGTTTCATGCTGATTCATTCTCAGGACTCTGATACTTCAAGGTTCTTATCTGAAATTACAGACCAGGAGGGATGGACTGTCATCCTGATGAGGATCGTGGCCAGACTAAGTCTCATTAGAGATACAGCTCTTCTAAGCTGTTACTAAAAAGGCATGTGGGGGCTGGAAAGGCAGCTCAGTGGTTAAAGGTGCTTGCTTACAAAACCTGATGGCCTGGGTTCAATTCCCTAGTATCCATTTAATGCAAAAAGTGGCATATGTGTCTGGAGTTATTTGTAGCAGCAGGAGGCCCTAGAGCACCTATTCTCTCCCACCTTCTCAAATACTTTAAAAAAAAAAGGGGGGGGTGGAGAGATGGCTTAGTGGTTAAGGAGCTTACCTGCAAAGCCAAAGGACCTAGGTTCAATTCCCCATGATCAGTATCAAGACAGATGCACAAGGTAGCACAAGCATCTGGAGTTCATTTGCAGCAGCTGGAGGCCCTAGCACACCTATTCTCTCTATCTGCCTCTATCTCTCTCTGCTTCTTTCTCAAAAAAAGAAAAGGTAAAGCCGGGTGTGGTGGCACAGAGGTAGGTGGATCTCCATGAGTTCGAGGCCACCCTGAGACTACATAGTTAGTTCCAGGTCATCCTGGACCAAAAAGAGACCCTACCTCAAAAAAAAAAAAATAATAATAATAATAATAAATAAATAAGGGCTGAAGGGATGGCTAACTGGTTAAAGCGCTTGCCTGCGAAGCCGAAGGATCCAGGTTCAATTCTTCAGATCCCACACAAGACAGATGCACATGATGGTGTATGCATCTGGAGTTCATTTGCAGTGGCCAGAGGCCCAGATGCGCCCATTCTTTCCCTCTCTCTCTCTTTCTCTAATAAGTAAATAAAAATAAATTAAATTTAAAAATAAATAAATAGGGGCTGGAGAGATGACTTAACAGTTAAGTTGCATGCCTGTGATGCCTTAGGACCCAGGTTCAAGTCTCCAGGTCCCATGTAAGCCAGATGCACATGGTAGCACATGCATCTGGAGTTGATTTGCAGTGGCTAGAGATCCTGGCATGCCCATTCTCCCCCCCCCATCTCTAATAAATAAATAAATAAAAATAAAATCTTTAAAAATATGAATAACTATGACAATGGGAGGTCTTTGCCTGAAGTTTTTTTAAAATATTTATTTATTTATTTATTTATTTATTTGAGAGCGACAGACACAGAGAGAAAGACAGGTAGAGGGAGAGAGAGAGAATGGGTGCGCCAGGGCTTCCAGCCTCTGCAAACGAACTCCAGACGTGTGCGCCCCCTTGTGCATCTGGCTAACGTGGGACCTGGGGAACCAAGCCTCGAACCAGGGTCCTTAGGCTTCACAGGCAAGCGCTTAACTGCTAAGCCATCTCTCCAGCCCTGCCTGAAGTTTTTAAAAAGAAGGCATTTTGGATTGGTTGAAGGGGGTTTGGGAAAAAAAGGAGGTGACTGACCAAAACTAAGGATGTGGGTTGGAGAGGTGGTTTGGTGGTAAAGGCACTTGCCTGCAAAGCCAAAAGACCTAGGTTCAATTCCTCAAAGCCAAATGCACAAGGTGGCACATGCATCTGGAGTTCATTCGCAGTGGCTGAATGCCCTGGCATGCTTATTCTCTTCATATCTATCTCCCTCCCTCTCCCCCCCTCTTGCTCTCTCCCTCTCATAAATAAATATTTCTTAAAAAAAAGCTGGACATGATGGTGCATGCCTTTAATCCCAGCACCTGGGAGGCAGAAGTAGGAGGATTGCCAAATTCGAGGCCTCCCTGAGACTACATAGTGAATACCAGGTGGTCCTAAACTACAGCAAGACCCTACTTGGGGGGGGGGGCACAACTTAGCAGTGAGCACTCTGGCAGTGTGGGCTGTGGAGGGAGAACAAGACAGGAGGACAGGAAACAGGAAGTGATAGGGGACAGGGGAATACAGACCAAGGACTCTATCTCCCTGTGTATGTTCCCAGTCTTGGATAATAGGGGATATAACAGTAATACTGACAGAGACATGGGGGAGATACAGACCAGGAATATGGAGGAATACAAACCAGGGACATGGGGAGATGAAACAAAAGGAAAAAAAAAAACACTAAGGATGTATGGAAAAGCCATATGGAAACTTACTACTTTATAAGCTAATTAAAAATACAGGGCTGGAGAGTTGGCTTAGCAGTTAAGGCATTTGCCTGCAAAGCCAAAGGACCCAGATTCCATTACCCAGGACCCACGTAAGCAAGATGCATAAGAGGGCACACACATATGGAGTTCATTTGCAATGGCTGGAGGCCCTGGCACAGCCATTCTCTCTCTCTCTCCCTGCCTATTTCTGTATCTCTCTCTCTCTCAAATAATTAAAAAATATGTTTTTAAATGCATGAAAGGAGATGGAGTGATAGCTCAGCAGTTAAAGCACTTGTCTGTAAAGCCTAGCAATCCAGATTTGATTACCCAGTACCCACATAAAGTCAGGTGCACAAAATGGTGCATGCATCTGAAGTTTATTTGCAGTGGCTGGAGGCCCTGGAGTGCCCATACACACACACACACTTCCCCCTCTCCCTCCTTCCCTGCCCCCCCCCAATATAGTCTGTGTTTTATTAGTTTGTAGCTTACATCTGCAGCCACCTGGCTGGAGGCAGTGTCACTGGGCGGATCTTAAAGGATGATTTGTGGGCTTGAGATTTCAATCTAAAGATATGCGAAGTGTGCCTAGCTGGAGTTCCTGAACTGTGCTGTGCTGTGTGGCTTTTGGCTTTTAGGCTTGTGCTTCTCTCTCTCTGCTTGGACCTGTGAAGGCAGGCCAGCTTCTTCTGCCATTATGGAACTTCCCCTGGATCTATAAACTTCAATAAATCCCTTCCTCCACAACTGAGCCTGGTCTGAAAGTTCATCTCAGAGAACCTGAAGCTGTCTGTTACAGAAGTTGGTACCAGGAGTGGGGTGAGATGAACCTAATTATGTGGATGTTGGTCATTTGGAACTTTTGCTTTGGAGGAATGGGCATGTACTTGGTGCTTGCAACTGAAGATGTCTTCTGGAATGGTAAGCCAAGTTTTATGGATTATTCTGACAAGAGTTTGATCAAAATTAAATTTGTAGCCGGGTGTGGTGGCTCTCAGCACTCAAGAGGCAGAGGCAGGATGATCACTCTGAGTTCAAGCCCACTCTGAGTAGTGAATTCCAGGTCAGCCTGGGCTAGAGTGAGACCCTACCTTGCAAAACCCAAAACCCCAGCAGCTCCAGAGTGAAGAAGAGAGACTCAGTCTCAAGGAAATATATCTATGAATAACAGGAGGGAACCTGACATTCCCATTTGATCTCCACATGCCATACATGGAGTATGTGCTGTGTACACATGCACACACACATCATACATGAGGCATGTGCTAATCACACACAAAAACACACATGCAAAATAAAAATAAAATGGTGTAGCTCCTAAAGCCTACACACCTTAAGTACGCATCCCTTCTAAATTACCTATATCTAATACAACAGAATTGTCATATATAGTTGTTGTCTTGTCTAAAGTCTGCACATGTTCAATACAGATGCAACTTCTTTCCCACATATTGTCCTTCTTTTAAAAATTTTATTTATTTATTTGCAATCAGAGAGAGAGAAAGAATGGGCACGCCAGGGCCTCCAGCCACTGCAAACGTGCTCCAGATACATGTGCCCCTTGTACATCTGGCTTATGTGGGTCCTGGGGAATCAAACCTAGGTCCTTTGGCTTCGTAGGCAAATGCTTTAACTGCTAGGCCATCCCTCCAACCCCTTTTTAAATTTTATTTATTTCCAAATATTTTCAATCTAAGAGTATTAACAGATATGGAGGGCCAACTAAATAGAAATGGGTAGCACAGAGGTAATATAAGTATTTCCTTGTATCACAATATGAAACGAGTCTTTACATTACAGTTTACAGAGCTAGGCATGCACTTCCACTCTATAACTACTTACTGCCTCAAAACGTCCTCTCAGGGCTGGGGAGACAGAGGCAGGAGGATCAGAAGTTTAAGGTCATCCTAGGCTACATGAGACCATCTTAAAAAAAAATACATTCCTGGGGCTGGAGAGATGGCTTAGCCCTTAAGGTGTTTGCCTACAAAGCCAAATGACCCAAGTTCAACTCACCAGGACTCATGTAAGCCAGATGCACAAGGAGGCACATGCATCTAGAGTTCATTTGCAGTAGCTGAAGGCCACTATCTCTATCTGCCTCTTTCTCCTTCTCGCTCCCAAGTAAGTACATAAAAAGTAATTAAATATTTAAAAATGCATTCCCTCTTCAGACCATTCTCTGGACATCATTTCTGCCACAGCTGGTGAAAACAGCAAGAGATTAAGCAGAGCTCTGGCAAGGGGGAGCTGGCTATAACACTCCAAATCCTGCCTATAGGAGCACACCTCCTCCAGCAACACTCTACCAAGAACGCAGGACACACGAGTTTAGGGGAGGGGGCACATTTGATTCGAACCACCACATTCCATCCAGGAGCCCCAACATAGTCCAACTTTAAAAGTCTCCATAGGATACCTTTCAGTGAGCTGTTTGCCAGGAAGGTCCCTGATACCCCCAAAACATTACAAGCCATTGCCGAAGCCCTTGGTTTCCCACCAGGAATAGATGGTAAGACCCTACTGCTGAAGACTTCACATACTTGGGATGCAAGGCCACTGAGAAATCCTGCTGGAACTGAGCTGATAACCTCCTCCATGTAGGCCAGCTGACAGAAAGCTGGAAGAAGCCATTCTACATGAAGTTCAATGGGAGAAAGAGAAATCACCAGTGAAGATACTCAACAGTGGACACTGCAAGCCTTATAATTGACCAGCCAGGCCAAATGAGCCAAAGGGTACAATAGTGGCACGTCTGTCATAGTGGAAACTAACTGCCCTGTAACTGGACTGGAGGAACACTCCATGGGAGGGAATACATCCCTGATAATGAATACCTACAACAGGGGTAGCTATGACCCCTAGAGGTGTAGCATCTGCTGCTGTCTGGCTAAATATACTATGCTCATCAAACTGCCCAGTAAGCACTTCTCTTAATGTTCATACCCATATATTAATGCTACTCTTCTCTTTTGGTAGAGAACCTTCTCTTTTCAGATGGCAGTGAACTTGGTGACTCAGAAGGCATCATGATCAGTGAGGAGTGCTCAGCACTGCAGTATCTCTATCACACCTTCCAAGGCTCAGGGTCCATTGTGGAAGAGGTGGCAGAAAGAACGTAAGAGCCAAAGGAAGGGTAGACTCCTTACAACATGCTCCTCCAGACACCAAATGGCCTGGATATCCATGACCTCACAATGCCTGACACTACCTACACAAGACTATAATAATAGGAAGTAAAAGATCTTGACGTCAAAATAAAAGAGAGACTGATTGAGAGGAGGAAGGGATATGATTGAGACTGGAGTTTCAAATGGGAAAGTGGGGGGGGAGGGCATTACCATGGGATATTGTTTACAATCATGGAAGTTGTTAATAAAAGCTAAATTAATTATTTTTAAAAGTTCCCATAGTTTTTATCAATCCCAGCACTGTTCAAGCATCCTAGGCTGTATTCTTTCCTTTTTATTTTACTTATTTGAGTGAGAGAAGAGGAGGAGAAAGAGAAAGAACGGGTGTACAAGGGCCTCTAGCCACTGCCAATGAACTCCAGATGCATGCACCACATCTGGTGTTACATGGGTACTGGGGAATCAAACTCAGATCCCCCGGCCTTGCAGGCAAGCACCTTAATTGCTGAGCCATCTTCCCAGCCCCCAGGCCACTTTCTAACAGTTGAAACTGTAATAATCTTATCAATCCTCAGGACTGCGTTTTCACTGAGGCTGCTTTCTACAAAGAAACAACAATAAACCATCCCCAAGCACACTCTATTGAGAGAGTTACAACTTACCTGATGATGCAGGCACGTTTCAGTTGCTTTGTCATCTCTGGACATCACAGCTGAGAACTGGTATCTCAACAAATCCAAACAATGTTCTCAAGAACCTCAACGATGAGAACAGCAACTGTCTGATCTTTAAGAGCAGCATGGGCAGCACAGGGATGCCAAGGTGTCCCCAACCAGTACCAAGAGTATATGCCACACCCCAAAATCAAGGAGCTGAAACTGTCAACATGGGAAGGTATCCTTAATATCTCAGCACTGGTGATTCACAGGAACAGTGCAACTAGAAAGCCTTTTACATAAGATTCCTGCCACGGGAACCTACAACCTCACACGGCAGGTCCCTGAGTCCAACGTCTGCTCACTGTAAAAGGACCAAATAAGCAGGGCAACATGCAATTCAAGAACCTGAAAAGGGCCTGGTATAGGCCAGTATTCCACAGGAAAAAGAGAACTAAGGAGTAAACCAAAGATTGATAGGCGCTTCAAAGTAAAAATCACAAGTACCCCACAGCCTTTCTTATCCATAGGTCCCACATCCTGATTCCGCCAATTGTTGACTGAAAATACTCAGGAAAAAAATTATGCAAGCTGGTGTGATGGTGCACACCTATATTCTCTGCACTTGGGAGGTGGAAATGAGAATCGGGAATTCAAGGCTAGTCTAATCTGTGTAGTAAGTATGAGGCCAGCCTGGGCTACATGAGACTGTTTCAAAACAACAAAAACTATAAATTGTATCTTTATTGAACAGACCTTTTTTTGGTCACTGTTCCTTGAATGCTGGGGCATTAAAACTACCTACAGCCACCCTGAGACACCATAGTGAATTCCAGGTCAACCTGGGCTAGAGTGAGACCCTACCTTGAAAAACCAAAAAAAAAAAAAAGAAAAAAGAAAAAAAAAAACTACCTACAAAGCAATTACATTGTATTTGGCATTGCAAGTAGAGTTGATTTTAAGTGTTTAAAGAATATGAGAGGGGGGCTGGAGAGATGGCTTAGCGGTTAAGCGCTTGCCTGTGAAGCCTAAGGACCCCGGTTCGAGGCTCGGTTCCCCAGGTCCCACGTTAGCCAGATGCACAAGGGGGTGCACGCGTCTGGAGTTCGTTTGCAGTGGCTGGAAGCCCTGGTGCGTCCATTCTCTCTCTCTCCCTCTGTCTTTCTCTCTGTGTCTGTCGCTCTCAAATAAATAAATAAATAATGAACAAAGAATATTTTTAAAAAAAAGAATATGAGAGAGGCTGGGGATGTGGCTTAGTTGCCTAGCGTGCACAAAGCCCTAAGTTCCCCAAGCACCACATAAAACCAGGTGTGGTGGCACATGTTCATAACCCCAGCAGTTAAGAGGTGGAAGGAGGATCAGAAATTCAAGGTCAAGGCCAGTATGAACGAATGGAGACACATATACACTCACAGGTTATGAGACGAAGGTTGTGATTTATGCCTGTGAGCCCAGTACTCAAGAAGATGAAATGGATGGGTCACCAGTTACAGACCAGTCTAGGCAACATAGTGAGACTATGTCTCAGAAACAAAACAGGAGCGCTGGAGAGATGGTACACGGCTAAGGTACTCGCTGGCAAAGCCTAACAACTCAGGTTTGATTCCTTAGTACCCACATAAAGCCAGATGCACAAAGTGGCACATGCAGCTGGAGGCCCTGGTTTATCCATTCTCTCTGTCTCTCTCTCTCTCCCCCCTTATAAACAAATAAATAAAAGTGATTTTAAAAACCAGGGACTGGAGAGAAGACTCAGCAGCTAAGTGTGATTAAGTGTACTTCCCGCACAAGCAAGAGGACCTGAGGGGCCTCAGACTGCGCGACTGCAATCTCCAAAATCCATGCAAACAGCACAGTGTAGTCACCCGTCTGTAACCCCAGGCAGCAAAGGGGAGCCTCTAGAAACCAGGGAATCACCAGGGCTCAATAAGAGACTCCAGCTCAATAAGGAACAGGTGAAGAGCGATGGAGAGGGACACCAGATCTTCCGGCCAAGTCAGGGGCGCATACAGGGCAATACAAGGGTGCATCCAAGTGCATACACTACACCACACCCACGACATATACACAGGCAAAGAAAGGGGGAGCGCTAGGGAGATGGCTCAGCAGTTACAAGCCTGCCCACATGCGTTGCTCCCTCTTAGCACCCACAAGGAGGCAAAGCTGCCCAAGCGGCTATAATCCCAACCCACCTACAATAATGGAAGGCGGAGACAGGAGAATCTGGGTACAAGCAAGAGACTCAGTCTCAAAAGGTGGAAGGGAAAATACCCCAAGGTTATCCTCTGACCTCCATACGCACCCCATAGCATGCACGCAGCCACTGTACACATGTACACACATGTGACTACACATACACATAATAAAAACAGAAAAAAGTCTAAAAACAAAAAAAAACAAGGGTTACAGTGGTACACACCTGTAATCCTGGCACTCAGGAGGAAAAGGGAAGAAGATTCTAAATTCAAGGCCATCAACACAGTTTGAGACCAGTGTGGGTTACATGAAACCCTGTCCCCCCACCCACAAAAAGAGGCTGGAGAGATGGCTCTGCAGTTAAAGCGCTTGCCTACAAAGCCTAAGGACCTGGGTTCAATTCCCCAGCATTCACATAAAGCCAAATACACAAACTGGTGCAGGTCTCTGAAATTCATCTGCAGTGGCAGGAAGCCCTGGAGCACCATTCTTATTCACTCTCTTTCTGTACCTCTCTGCTTGCAAAATAACTAACTATATTTTAAAAATGAAAAATAAAATAAAAAGCAAGAGCTTACTGACTAGGCCAGGTAGGGTTACATGTCAGGCAATTAAGTATGAGGATGTTTAGATTATATGCAAAGACTTCCAGCACTAGTGACCTTGGTAGGTTCTGGAAACCAATTCTCTGTGATACTGGGAGTCCACTGTACTGACAAGTCCCACTTGGAATTAGAGAAGTATTAGCCAATAAGAAATAAACCAGGTTCCACTGACCAGTCCCAGGGCCTTATCCACCATAAAGCCTAAGGACTCAGGTTCGACTCCCCAGTACCCACGTAAAGCCAAATACACAGTGGCACACTTGAAGCTTGTTTGCAGTGGCTAGAGGCTATGGCACGCCCATTTTTCTCTATCTGCCCTCACTTTTTTTAAAAAGAGAAAGAAAGAAAGAAGCCCGGTGTGGTGGCGCACACCATTAATCTCAACACTCGGGAGGCAGAGGTAGGAGGATTGCTGTTGAGTTCAAGGCCACCCTGAGACTCCATAGTGAGTTCCAGGTCAGCATGCACTAGAGTGAGACCCTACCTCGGAAGCCAAAAACAAAACAGCTGACAGCAGCTGTGTCATGACTGTGTTCGCTAACACACATCACTTCAGAAAAATCTATTAGATCCCGTGTGTGGCCCTACATGGGATAGATTATTACCATCAGCAAAAGCTTCCAGAAAGGCACAGTTTTGCGACCAACAACACAACACAGGCCCTTTTTTTGAAGCATTTCTGATACCAGTAGTATTTGCTGGTATGTATTAGATGCCGGTCTCAGAATGCTATCAAATACTCTACTCAACAGACGGGAAAACGGAGGACCCAGGACCCTTACTTTCCCTTACATCGCGCCCATGCCGAGTTTTAAAACTATATATATTTTTTATTTATATGAGGAAAGGCTGAGACAGACGGGGCGTGGGGGGAGAATGAGCGCACCAGGGCCTCTAGCCGCTGCAAATGAACTCCAAGATGCATGCGCCACTTTGTGCACCTGACTTACGTGGGTCTTGGGGGACCGAATCTGGGTCCTTCGGCTTTGCGGACCAGCGCCTCACTCGCTTAGCCACCCCTCCAGTCCCCGCGCCGCCTTCGGCACACAGACAGTCACACACCCACGGTTCGTTGCTTTCCAATGTCACGGAAGCAGCTAACACCAAGGGAACCAAGGCGTAACGTGACCTTTGCAGGTTCGAGGTTCAACGCTGCTCGAGATGCGTGTTTCGGGTCTCGACCTGGACACGCAGCGAAGCCCGCACGGGGGCGCGGGCATGGGACGCGGTGTCCGGGCCCCGTGCCCGCCCCCGTCCCAGGCGCAGGGGCCGCTCGGACTTCCGGGGCCGGTGACCTTGACCCGCCCCCCTGGCCCCAGCTCCGAGCCAGACGCGGGCCCCGGGCCGGGGCGAGGGCGGCGGGCGCGCGGGACTCACCGTGCGGAGGCAGGGCCGCCGGCTGGGCCCCAGGCAGCCGCCCGGCACGAGCAGCGGCGGGAGGCCGCGGGGCCCGCAGCCGCCCCGGCCCCACAGCAGCAGGCAGCGGTGCGCCATGGCCAACGGCGCGGCCCGGCCCCGAGCGCGCGCAGGCGGGGTTGTGGGGGGGGGGGGGCCTCGCGAGGCCGCGCCCCGCAGCTTCGAACGCTCGCCCGGCACCGGAGCGTGACCACCGCCGCTCCACGGCGGACCCACGCTCTTCACGCGGGCCACGCCGACGCCGGCCCCGCCCCGGGCGTGCGGACGTCGACGTCTCCACTCGGAGCCGGCCACGCCCTCGGCCGGAGCCGGGGTCTCGGAGTGGGCGTGGCTAGCTGTGGTGGGCGTGGTCCGGAAATTGGGGGCGGGGCCTAAGGGAGGGCCGGGCCAGGTGCCACGAATAGGAAATAATAAAGCCTGCTGGGTCTGCAGGCAGAAGAAGCTGGAGGCCAGTCATTTCACATTTCAGCGTTCGTGACGGAAAGAACAGCAGGTTTTGTAAAGACCAAATCGGCTTTTATCTTTTTCTTGTTTGTTTGTTAGTTTGTTTGTTTAAAATAACTTTTTGGTTTGTTTTGGTTTTGGTTTTTCGAGGTAGGGTTTTTTTTAACAGGTTTTTTTTTTTTTAATTTTTACTTATTTATTTGAGAGCAACAGAGAGAGAGAAAGAGGCAGAGAGAGAGAGAGAGAACGGGCGCGCCAGGGCTTTCAGTCACTGCAAACAAACTCCAGAGGTGTGCGCCCCCTTGTGCATCTGGCTAAAGGGGGTCCTGGGGAATCGAACCTAGAACTGGGGTCCTTAGGCTTCGCAGGCAGGGAGGGTTTTTGAGAGGGGGCTGGAGAGACGGCACTTGCCTGCGAAGCCTAAGGACCCAGGTTCTATTCCCCAGGTCCCACGTGATCCAGATGCACAAGGTGGCTCATGCCTCTGGAATTAGTTTGCAGTGGCTAGAGGTCCTGGCTCGCCTGTTCTCCCTCTTTCCCTCCGTCTCTAATAAGTAAATTAAAAAAAAAAAATTAACCTGGACATAGTGGTGCATGCCTTTAATCCCAGTACTTGGGAGGCAGAGAGAGGTTAGGAAAATCGCCATGAGTTCGAGGCCACCCTGAGACTACAGAATGAATTTGAGGTCAGCCTGAGCTAGAGTGAGACCCTACCTCAAAAAAAATTTTTAATAATTTTTTAAATTTTATTTTAGACAGAGACAGACAAGTAAGTATGGGTGCACCAGAGTCCTGCAAACAAACTCCAGATGTATGTGCCACTTTGAGCATGTGGCTTTATGTGTGTACTGGGGACTTGAACCCAAGCATCAAGCTTTGCAAGCAAGCATCTTTAACTGCTGAGCCATCTCTCCAGCCCACATTTTTATTATGAATATATTCACACTTGAGTCCATCCAGAAGATAATTTCTGAACAGAATGAATTTTTTGGTTGTTTTAATTTAAACAAATATTTTAATTAGCCAGGTGTGGTGGTGCATGCTTTTAATCCTAGCACTCGGGAGGCAGAGGTAGGAGGATTGCCCTGAGTTTGAGTCTGCCCTGAGACTACATAGTGAATTCCAAATCAGCCTGGGCTAGAGTGAGACCCTACCTCAAAACAAAACAAGGCTGGAGAGATGGCTTGGCGATTAAAGCTCTTGCCTGCAAAGCCAAAGGACCCAGGTTTGATACCTCAGGATCCACATAAGCCATATGCCCAAGGTGGCACATGTGTCTGGAGGTCATTTGCAGTGGCTGGATGCCCCACTGTGCCCATTCTTTTTCTCTCTCCCTGCCTCTTTTCCCCTCTCTCAAATAAATAAACAAAAATAATTTTTAAAACATTTTTATTTATCATTTGTTTATTTGAGGGTGAGAAAGAAAGAATATCAGAGCTCCAGACCTCTTGTTATCATAAACAAACTCCAGATGCATTTGCAACTTTGTGAAGGTAGCTTTATGTGGGTGCTGGGGACTGGAACCCTGGCCAACAGGCTTGTAAGCAAGTGACTTTAACTGCTAAACCATCTCCCCAGCCCCTATTTAAAAATATTTTTGTTTATTTATTTGAGAGAGAGAGAGAAAGAAAGAAAGTGTGTGTGTGTGTGTGTGTGTGTGTGTGTGTGTGAGAGAGAGAGAGAGAGAGAGAGAGAGAGAGAGAGATGCATAGGCATGTCAGGGCCTCTCGCCACTGTAAATGAATTCCAGGTGCATGGATCACTTTGTGAATTTGTCTTTATGTGGGCACTGGGAAATTGAAGTAGTGCTGGGAGGCTTTTTTGCAAACAAGCAACTTTAACTGCTGAGCCATCTCCCAGCCCCTAGTTTTTGCCTGCAAAGGCTAACGACCCAGATTCAGTTCCCCAAAATCCACATAAAGCAGGATGCAGAAAATGGCATGCATGCAGTTGGAGTTCATTTGCAGTGGCAAGAGGGCCTGGTGTGTCCATCCTCCCCTTCCTAAAATAAGTAAAAAATAAAAATAAAAATAAAAAAGGTTGCCCATGTGAGCTGTGTTGCATATATTTTTCCACTAGATGGCAGAAGACATCTACAAAGTTCTTAAGACAACAGAGCAGCTATCAAAAACCTTAAAATGGGGCCAGAGAGATGGCTCAGAGGTTAAGGCACTTGCTTGCAAAACTTAAAAACACAAGTTCACTTCCCCAGTACCCATGTAAAATCCAGATGCAGAGGATGGCACATGCATTTGGAGTTCACTTGCAGTGGCTAGAACCCCTGACATGCCCATTCTCTGTCTCTCTCTCTCTCTTTTTCTTAAAAAAAAAAACAAAAACAAAAAACCTTAGGGTTAGGGGCTGGAGACTTAGTGGTAAAGCCTAAGGGCCCAGGTTCAATTCCCCACCACCCACATAAGCCAGATGCACAGGGTGGCACATGCATTTGGAGTGCATTTGCAGTGGCTGGAGGCTCTGATGTGCCCATATATTCTCTCTTCTCAAATAAATAAATAAAAATAAATGTATTTATTTATTTATTTTGGTTTTTCAAGGTAGGGTCTCGTTCTAGCCCAGGTTGACCTGGAATTCACTATGTATTCTCAG
This sequence comes from Jaculus jaculus, assembly GCF_020740685.1. Lineage (NCBI taxonomy): Eukaryota > Metazoa > Chordata > Mammalia > Rodentia > Dipodidae > Jaculus > Jaculus jaculus. Next base: position 48,418,619 of record NC_059103.1, on the reverse strand, counting down.
GGTGGCCTCAAACTCATGGCAATCCTCCTACCTCAGCCTCCCAAGTGCTGAGACTAAAGGTGTACACCACCACACCCAGCTAAAAATAACAATATTTCTAACAAAAATAAAATAAAATTCATTTTCAGTGGCAAGAGGACCTGGCTCACACATCCTCTCTCTCTCAAATAAATACAATGTCCATTTTAAAAAAATTTTCGTTGTTGCTTATTTTATTTATTTATTTGAGAGCAACAGAGAGAGAAAGAGACAGAGAGAGAGAGAGAGAACGAGAATGGGCGCGCCAGGGCCTCCAGCCACTGCAAATGAACTCCAGACACGTGCGCCCCCTTGTGCATCTGGCTAACATGGGTCATGGGGAATCGAGCCTCAAACCGGGGTCCTTAGGCTTCACAGGCAAGTGCTTAACCACTAAGCCATCTCTCCACCCCCAACAATGTCCATTTTAAAAATTTTATTTGAGAGAGAGAGAGAATGGGCCCACCAGGGCCTTTAGCAGCTGCAAACGAACTCCAGAAGCATGCACCACCTTGTGCTCCTGGCTTATGTTGGTCCTGGGGAATCGAACCTGAGTCCTTTGGCTTTGCAGACAAGCACCATAATCACTAAGCCATCCCTCCAGCCCCAATGTCCATATTTTAAGGAAAAAGTTGAGAGGCGAGTTTGAACGGGAGAAATTGATAGGCATCTCAATGGCAAAGAACAGGCTTTATTTAGCGTGGGAGGCCTAAGCAGTTGACGTCTCAGGTCCCAGCAGCACTATGGCTCTGGAAACAAGAGTGTGCACTGGGTGGTGGGTGGCTCGGAGGTTTCATTAGCTTTGGGGTTGGTGGTAGGAACATTCTAGCTGCAAAATGAGGAAAGGGGAAGTGAGGATGTGGGAGCTGCAAGCTGTCTGAACTGCAAGCTGTTTGGAATTATTTTGGTATCCCAGGGTGAGAAATCAGCAAGTGGCTTCTTGTGGCCTAAGGTCAAGGTGGTGGAGGGTAACCACACAAAATGGGCACACCAGGGCCTCCAGCCACTGCAAATAAACTCCAGATGCATGCGCCACTTTGTGCATCTGACTTTACGTGGGTACTGGGCAATTGCACTCAGGCTGTCAAACCCTACCTGCAAACACCTCTAACTGCTGAGCCATCTCTCCAGGCCTCTGGGTTCAACCATTAGCATAGCAACACAAATAAAAAAAATAATTGCAGAAAAATAAAAAAAAGTAATAATAATTTCAGGAAAGTGAATGCCCACTTTGGAACATCAGACTTCTTGGTCATAGCCCCTTTTGAGTTTGAATACCTGACTACAGTCATAGGTAAGGAGATTCAAAGCTGGAAAGAAATGCTTTGCTAGGTTTCCAGTGTAAAGCTATGTGGTGGTGTACATCTTTAATTTTAGTACTTGGGAGGTTGAGGTAGAAGGATCACTGTGAGTTTGAAGCCAGCCTGGGCTAGAGTGAAACCAGACCTTGGGGGAAAAATAAAAAAGAATTCAAGTGTGCACTAGCAGAATTAAGAGCAGAATTTAAGGTGTGTATTGGCAAGACTCACTTCAGAAATTCTAAGTAGGAAAAGAAAGCAGAGACCATAGAAAATAAAAGGTCATATACTATTATAACAATATGCCAGGGCACCTTGACTATTTGAGGAAGATAGATCTGAACATGTCCTTAGATCCAGTAATTTATTTATTTATTTATTTATTTAACTTTAAAGAGAATGACACAGAGAGAGAGGGAGATGGAGATAGAATTGGTGTGCCAGGGCCCCAGCCAGTGAAATCGAATTCCAGATGCTTGCACCTCCCAGTGGGCATGTGCGACCTTGCGCTTGCATCACTTAGTGTGTCTGGCTTACGTGGGATCTGGAGAGTCAAACATGGGTCCTTAGGCTTCACAGGCAAGTCCCCCCCTTTTTTTACTGCTGGTATTTGAACCCGGAGTATGCCAGGACCTAGCACATTCCAGGCAAGTACTGTACCACTGGGCTATATCCCCAGTCCCTCTGATATGGGAATTTGGGTTGTCTTTGAGTTTGAAAGACCATTTCCAGCTTTTTGTTGGGCTTCAATCCAGGACAGAGTGGCAGATGGTTATTGTGGTGGTTTGATTCAGGTGTCCCCCATAAATTTAGGTATTCTGAATGATAGTCTCCCCAGCTGATGGCAATTGAAAATTAAAGCCTCCTGGAGGCAGTATATTGTTGGGGGCGGGCTTATGAGTGTTATAGCCACTTTCACTGTGCCATTGTTTGGCACACTCTCCTGTTCCTGTTGTCCACTTGATGTTGGTCAGGAGGTGATGTCCACCATCTGCTCATGCCATTGTTTTCCCCTGCCATCATGGAGCTTCCCCTTGAATCTGTAAGTCAAAATAAACCTTTTTTTCCCCACAAGCTGCTCTTGGTCAGGTGATTTCTGCCAGCAATGCAAACCTGACTGCAACAGTCATAGTCACATAAAACTTCCACGAGTTCCAAGTTTAAATCTTTTTTTTAATTTTTATTTATTTGAGAGCGACAAACAGAGAGAGAAAGAGGCAGATATAGATAGAGAGTGGGCGCGCCAGGGCCTCCAGCCACTGCAAACAAACTCCAGACGCATGCGCCCCCTTGTGCATCTGGCTAACATGGGTCCTGGGGAATTGAGCCTCGAACTGGGGTCCTTAGGCTTCACAGCCAAGCACTTTAACCGCTAAGCCATCTCTCCAGCCCCTCTTTCCTTCCCTTAAGCTCTATAATAGAATTTCTCTAAATTTCACCCTCTAGAATCTGGGTTTCATTCTTTGAATTCATAAGATTTAAACTTGGGGCTGGAGAGATGGCTTAGCGGTTAAGCGCTTGCCTGTGAAGACTAAGGATCTAGGTTCAATTCCCCCATACCCACATAAGGCAGATGTACAAGGTGGCGCATGTGTCTGGAATTTGTTTGCTATGGCTACAGGCCCTAGTGTGCTCATTTTCTCTCTATCTGCCCCCCTCAAATAAATAAATAAAATTAATTTTTTAAAAAAAAGAGGAGAGCTGGCTTAGCAGTTAAGGTACTTGCTTGTGAAACCTAAGGAGCCATATTCAACTCTCCAGGTCCCACCTAAGCCAGGTGTACAAATGGTGCAAGTGCAAGGTCACACGTGCCCAGTAGGGGGCGCAAGCGTCTGGAGTTCTATTGCAGTAGCTGCAGGCCTTAGTGGGCCAATTCTCTCTCTCTCTCTCTCTCTCTCTCTCTCTCTCTTGCTCTCACTGTCACTTTCTTGCTTAAAAAGAAAAAAAAAATATTCACGCGTGGTGGTGCACGCCTTTAATCCCAGCACTTGGGAGGCAGAGGTAGGAGGATTGCCATGAGTTCGAGGCCATCCTGAGTGAGACTCCATAGTGAATTCCAGGTCAGCCTGGGCTAGAGTGAGACCCTACCTCAAAAAAAAAAAAAAAAAGGGCCAGTCTTTTGGGCTTGCCACAAAAGAGAGAGAGAGAGAGAAGGAAAGAGGCAGAGCCCCCATGAAACAGGAGAAGCCTAGTATCTCCGATGGATGGAGATGGATGGAGTGGCGAGGTACAGGAGGGAGAGCTCCCTGAGGGTGGAAGAAGTACCTAAGAAGCACATTAATCAGGTTTCTAGGGAGGGATTAATCTTAGTTATATTGGTTCTGTCAGGTTGCTAGGAAATGGAAACTCCTTTAAGGAAAGAGAGATAACACTTCTGACATTTCTGGCCTCCAGCAAGGTGATGACTACAGGATTCCCTTAGGGAAAAAGAAATAAGAGTAAACCAGATTCCCCCTTACAGGCTCAAGGGTATTTCCTGCTTCTGCCAGGAGAGAGAGAAAAAAAAATTATTTACTTTCTTACCCTTAGCTGCATAGTCAATTTCTTTCTTTCAAGATCTTTATTTATGAGAGAGAGAGGGAGAGAGTATGCTCCTGCAAATGAACTCCAGATGCATGGGCCACTTAGTGCATCTGGCTTTATGTGGGTACTAGGGTATCAAACATAGGCCAGAAAGCTTTTGCAAGCAAATGTCTTTAACCACTGAGTCCTGCCCTACCGATCTCTAACACCTATTCTTCACCAGCTCCAGTTGTACTGTCAGTGGGCATATAACAAACCTCCAAATCCCTGGCCTGCTGTTTGCTCTGACAACATGGAAGGTCAATAAGTCTCTATAAACAAAGCTTTACTGCCTCTGAATTCATGAATCAGTGACACACCCAAGTCTGATTTTTGCAGTTGAAGCAAATCTCCGTGGAAAGTGGGCAAGAAGCAACTCCAAAAGTTCCTGAAAATTCTTTCCTTACTGGGAGACCAATTTTCTAAGTTAAAAAAAAAAAAATTATTTGGATACAGCAACTTTAAAAAAAATTTTTTTTTTTTTAGAGAGAGAGAGAGACAGAGAGAGGTAGAGAGAGAGAATGGGCATGCCAGAGCCTTCAGCTGCTGCCAAAGAATTCCAGACACATACCTTGTGCATCTGGCTTACGTGGGTTCTGGGGAATCGGATCTGGGTTCTTTGGCTTTGCAGGCAAGTGCCTTAACTACTAAGCTATCTCTCCAGCCAATGGATATAGCAACTTGCAAATACACTTACCTATTTATTTATTTTACTTTTTAAAAAAATGATAAGCCAGGCGTGGTGGCACATGCCTTTAACCCCAGGACTTGGGAGGTAGAGGTAGATTGATCACTGTGATTTTGAGGCCACCCTGAGACTACATAGTGAATTCCAGGTCAGCCTGGGCTAGAGTGAGACCCAACCTCAAAAAAAAAAAAAAAAAAAAAAAAAAAGTCTTTGGGCTGGACAAATGGCTTAAGTGGCTAAGGCAAAGCCTAAGAACCCAGGTTTGATTCTGTAGAGCCCATGTAAACCAAATGCACAAGGTGGCTCATGCATTTGGAGTTCGTTTGCAATGGCTAGAGACCCTGGTGTGCCCATTCTCTCTCTCTCTCTCTCTCTCTCTCCTTCTCTCTCTCTCATAAATAAATATAAATTTTGTTTTGTTGTTTTGAGGCAGGGTCTCACTCTAGCCCAGGCTGACCTGGAGTTCTCTATGTAGTCTCAGGTGGCCTTGAACTCATGGCGATCCTCCTACATCAGCCTCTCAAGTGTTGAAATTACAGGCATACGCCACCACACCTGGCTAACAATAAATGTAAGAATATTAAAAAAAAAAAAAAATGAAGTCTTTGAGCTACTTGTAGTGGCACATACCTAGGAGGTGGAGGTAGGAAGATCAGGAGTTCAAGGCCAGCCTGTAATGCATAACTGATTTTTGAAGCCAGCCAGGGTTACATGAGACCTATCCAAGACGGAAAAAGTAAGAGTGAGAGCAAGGAAAACAGCGAGAGAAGAAGAGGAGGTAGAGGAGGAGGAAGAAGAAAAGGGGGAGGTGAAGGAAGAAGAGAAGTAGAGGAGAAGAGAGGAAAGGAGGGGGGGAAGGAAAAGAAATCATGGCATGGGACCTCAATATAAAGAATCTAGACACAAGACCATCATAATAGGAGGAAAAGATCATGACACCAAAATAAAAGAGAGACTGAGATAGGGAGAATGGGGTCTCAAAGGGGAAAGTGGGGGGGAGGGAAGGTATTACCATGGGATTTTTTTTATAATCATAGAAGTTGTTAATAAAAAAATTTTTGAAAAAAAATAAAAAATAAAGGGGGCTGGGGTGTACCTCAGTGGGGGAAACATGTTTAGCATGCCTGAGGCCCTGGGCTTTTCATCTTTAGGCACATGTGTGTGCGTGTCTGCACACACACACACACACACACACACACACACACACACGGCAAGGTGGTGTAAACCTGTAATCCCAGTCCGAGAAGTCTGAGGCAGGAGGAGTAGGAGTAAGAGACCACCCTGTGATACAAAGCATGACCCTGCCTCAAAACAGCAAAAAGTCGACCCGCTGCTGGACAGACCTGTGGATTTGCACCCTAGGGCTCATTAGGTTTCAAAACAGGGCTGGAAACACATTAGACTAGTCACCTGCTGTGAGCTCTCGTAGGTGGAGTTTCTGCCACCAGGCCAGTCCTCTCCCAAGTTTATGACTCCCTGGGAGTCATCCTTGACTCATGGAACAAGTAATCTGCCAACTCCTGTGCCAGGGAAGGGCATAGGTCCTGGGTATCCAGAGGCCAAATGGGGCTCAGACCTTATCCTCAGAAGACTCACTTTCCACACTTTCTCCAGGCGTGTGATGTGTGATTTGAGTCCCGCCTCAGAAATGCAGCTCAGCAGCTGGGCGTGGAGGTGCACGCTGGTAGTCCAAGTACTTGGCAGGCAGAGGTTAAGACGGTCCCTGGAAGTTCCGGCCCAAGGCTAGAGTGAGACCCTGCACCAAGAAGACAAAAATGAAGAAACAAAGCAAAACAAAAGACAACAAGACAGACAGAAAAGAGAAGAGAAGAAAAAAGAAATGCGACTCAAGGGCTAGGGAGATGACTCAAGGGTTAAAGTGCTTGCTTGCTTGCTTTTTAATATTTTACTTATTTATTTACAAGGAGAGAGAGAGAGGCACAACAAGTCCTCCAGCCTGCAAAGGAACTTCAGGTGCATGCACCACTTTTGTGCATCCAGCTTCATGTGGGTCCTGGGGAATCAAACTCAGGTCATTAGGCTTTGCAGGCAAGCGCTTTAACCGCTGAGCTGTCTCTCCAGTCCTCAAGGTGTTTTCTTACAAAGCCACCTGGTTTGGGTTTGATTCCCATATATCCAGATGCACAAAGTGGTACATGTGTTTGGAGTTTATAGTGGCAAGAGGTCCTGTTGTGCCTATACTCTCTCTTTCTCTTAAAAAAAAAAGTCTAGAGACCAGGTGTGGTGGCGCATGCCTTTAATCCCAGCACTTGGGAGGCAGAGGTAGGAGGATCACCATGAGTTTCAGGCCACCCTGAGACTACATACTAAATTCCAGGTCAGCCTAGACTAGAGGTGAAACCCTACCTCGAAAAAAGAAAAAAAAAAAAAAAAACAAATCTAGGGACCTGGAGAGATGGTTCAGCAGTTAAGGAACTTGCCTGCAAAACCTAACGACTCAGGATTGATTCTCCAGTGCTCATGTAAAGCCTAAAGCACAAAGTGGCACATGCATCTGGAATTCATTTGCAGTGGCAAGAGGCCCTGGTGCGTCCATTTTCTCTCTCTCTCTCTCTCCCGTTACAACTAAATAAATAACTTTTTTTTTTTTTCGAGGTAGGGTTTCACTGTAGCCCAGGCTGACCTGGAATTCACTACGGAGTCTCAGGGTGGCCTCGAACTCACAGTAATCCTCCTACCTCTGCCTCCTGAATGCTGGGATTAAAGGTGTGCGCCACCACACCTGGCTATGTACACTTTTAAAAAATACATTATTTATTTATGCTGGGCGTAGAGGCAGAGGTAGGAGGATCGCGTGAGTTCGAGGCCACCCTGAGACTCCGTAGTGAATTCCAGGTCAGCCTGGGCTACAGTGAAACCCTACCTCGAAAAACAAAAACAAAGACAAACAAACAAAAAAAGTCTGCATATATACTACTTATATAAAGAAATGCAACTCAAGAGGCCAGTGTTTTTTTTTTTTTTTTTTGGGAGGGGGCCAGGCCTGGAAGCAGTTCTCAGTCAGCATGCCTAGTGGAATAGACAGCCTTAACAAGCCCAGCAGTGCCAACTAGGGCTGAGTAAAAGTAGAGAGCTAGGGCTGGAGAGATAGCTTAGTGGTTAAGCACTTGCCTGTGAAGCCTAAGGACCCCGGTTCGAGGCTCAGTTCCCCAGGTCCCACGTTAGCCAGATGCACAAGGGGGCGCACGCGTCTGGAGTTCGTTTGCAGTGGCTGGAAGCCCATTCTCTCTCTCTGCCTGCCTTTCTCTCTCTCTCTCAAATAAATAAATAAAAATAAACAAAAAAAGAAAAAGAAAAAAAAGTAGAGAGCTAAGGTCGTGGGAGCAGGGAGGTGGACCCACAGGGCATGCCAGCAGAAGCAGATCTTCAAGGACAAGTCACAGCTGTCCGGTGTGGGGTGGCAGGAGAAGGCAGTGACAACATTCAGGAATTAACTCCCAGCAGGGACCAGGCAAGGCTGCAGTCAGGAGAGATGGTAATGAAAGCCACCAGAGGCCATCCCTTGCCTGTGAGTCACCTGTGCTGGTTTGATTCAGGTGACCGCCCCATAAACTTAGGTGTTCTGAATGCTAGTCTCCCCAGCTGATGGCAATTGAAAATTAAAGCCTTCTGGAGGCGGTGTATTGCTGTGGATGGGTTTATGGGTGTTACAGCCAGTTTCCCCGTGCCAGCATTTGGCACACTCTCCTATTGCTGTTGTCTACCTGATGAGGGTGAGGGAGTGACATCCACCCTCTGTTCATGTCGTTTTTCCCCTGCCATCATGGAGCTTCCCCTTGAGTCCATAAGCCAAAATAAACCTTTTTTCCCAAAAGCTTCTCTTTCCTGGTCAGGTGATTTCTGCCAGCAATGCAAACCTGACTGTAACAGTAAAGTTGGTACCAAGGAGTGGTGTCATTTACTGCTAGACATCTGACTATGTGGCTTTGGCTTTTTGGAGCTGATTTTCAAGAGGAATGTGGAAGGATTTGAAACCTTGGCCTAAGAGACACCTTGCAGTGCTTTAAGTACAGCTTGATGGACTATTCTGGTCAGAGTTGAAAGACCTGAATGCAGTGAGGACTATGGACCGTGAGGTTTGGCTTATGGAGGTGAAAAGGAGCTTTGTTTGGACTGGGCTAGAAGCAGTTTGTGTGAGAGGCTTGCTGTTATGCCATGTCCTGAGAATTTATGCATGGTCGCAGTGCATAGAAACAGACTGGTGTAAGCAGAGGAATATGGCATGGAAATGAAATATTTGGGCTGAAACTTCTGCCTGTTCAACCATTGAGACTGGGCCAGCTGACGTGCACTGGGACAACAGGAAGAATGCAGAATCTTAAAAGGGCCAGAATGTTTAAGGAGTGTCTTGTTTTTCAAAGTCTTCTTATCCCCCCCTGGATTAACAAATTGGCACCCTACCTGGTATTATGGAGTATAAAAAAACGCAGGAAAGAGAGGGTCATTGACTTTACAACATGGTCTTGTGTTTTGGAAATGGTCATGGACAGTGTGTAGCAGGTTTGCTGGATGCCTGCATAGAGACCCAATGGAGCCATGAAGATGAACCGTGGCTTGCAGTGAAAATGCCAGGACCAGGAGACAGCTGGTAAGGAAAGATGCTGGCCCAGATGAAGTTTCCCAGGACTGTGAGTGGCCTACCTGGAGGGATGGAATTGGAACTCCAGAGATTTGTTGCTGGTTAGAATTATTGGACTAGGAGACTTGTCACTGGCTGGAGTTGGTAGACTTGAAGCTACAGAGTTTGATGTTTGCCCTGGTTGTTTTAAATCTTGTATCGGTTGAGTATTTCTTTGCTATGTTCAATGCCATCTTTTGCAGTGTGAATGTTTATTCTGTGCCATTATGGGTTTGGTTGTTTTTTTTTTTGTTTGTTTGTTTTTTTGGGCTTTTTTGGTATAATGGCTCAGTTAAAAGACTTTGGATCATGGGGATGTTTGAACATCATTGGAATTGACAAAAATAAAAACTATGGGGACTTTGAAAGTTGTACTGAATGCACTGTATTTTATATCATGTATGGATATGTTTATGGTGGCCAGGGGTAGAATGTGGTGGTTTGATTCATGTGTCCCCCATAAACTTGGGTGTTCTGAATGGTAGTCTCCCCAGCTGATGGCAATTGGAAATTAAAGCCTCCTGGAGGTGGTGTATTATTGGGGGCAGGATTATGGGTGTTATAGCCAGTTTCCCCATGCCACTGTTTGGCACACTCTCTTATTGCTGTTGTCCACCTTATGTCGGTCAGGGGGTGTTGTCCACCCTCTGCTCATATCATCATTTTCTCTGCCATCATGGAGCTTCCCCTTGAGTCTGTAAGCCAAAATAAACCTTTTTTTCCCCCACAAGCTACTCTTGGTTGGGGGATTTCTGCCAGCAATGCGAACCTGACTGCAACACATGGTTTCATTTCATTCTTACCAGTCCTTTAGTATGGATAAAACAGGATGCCATCCTAGATATTCCTGCCAAACCCGTGGAAAAGTTCTGGACAAACCTGTCTCAAAGGCCACTATGCTCCCCTATGTCTCCACTTCTCACCCAAGCCTGTTCCTCTCCTTTCCTCCCTTCTTTCTTCCTCTCCTCTCCTTCCCCTCTTCCTCCTTTTTCTCTCCTCCCCTCCTCTTCCTTCCTTCCTTTAAAAATTATTTTTGGCTGGGCATGGTGGTACATGCCTTTAATCCCAGCACTCGGGAGGCAGAGGTAGGAGGACTGCTGTGAGTTTGAGGCCACCCTGAGACTACAGAGTTAGGTCCAGGTCAGCCTGGACCAGAGTGAGACCCTACCTTGAAAAACCCAATATGTGTGTGTGTGTGTGTGTGTGTGTGTATGCTGTATAGATGGCTTAGTAGTTAAGGTGCTTGTCTGCAAAACCTAAGGATCCCAGTTGGATTCTCCAGGACCCACATAAGCCAGATGCACAAGGTGGCACATGCATCTGGAGTTCATTTGCAGTGGCTGGATGCCCTGGTGTGCCCATCCTCTCTCTCTCTTTGTCTCACTCTCTCTCCCTCTTCCTCTCTCTCAAATAAATAAATAAATAAATAAATAATATTTTTTAAAAAAGAAGAGTAGCTTTAAAAAAATAAATAAATATTTAAAAAATCATTTTTGAATAGCCAGGCATGGTGACACACACCTTTAATCCCAGCACTCAGGAGGCAGAGGTAGGAGAATCGCAGTGAGTTGGAGGCCACCAAGATACTACATAGTGAATTCCAGGTCAGCTTGGGCTACAGCAAGGCCCTATTTCAAAAAAACGGCTGGAGGGCTGGAGAGATGGCTTAGCGGTTAAGCGCTTGCCTGTGAAGCCTAAGGACCCTGGTTCGAGGCTCGGTTCCCCAGGTCTCACGTTAGCCAGATGCACAAGGGGGCACACGCGTCTGGAGTTTGTTTGCAGAGGCTGGAAGCCCTGGCACGCCCATTCTCTCTCTCCCTCTATCTGTCTTTCTCTCTGTGTCTGTCGCTCTCAAAAAAAAATTAATTAATTAATTAATTAAAAAAAAACGGCTGGAGAGATGGCTTAATAGTTAAGGTGCTTACCTGTGAAGCCTAAGGACCCAGGTTTGATGCCCCATTACCCGTAAGCCAGATGCAAAGGTGGCACATGAATCTGGAGCTCATTTGCAGTGGTTAGAAGCCCTGGTACACCCATTTGGCCGATCTGCCTGCCTCTTTCTCTCTGTCTTATAAATAAATAAAATATATTTTTTTAGCTGGGAATGGTGGCACAAGCTTTTAATCCTAGCACTCGGGAGGCAGAGGTGGGAGGATTGCTATGAGTTCAAGGCCACCCTGAGACTTCATAGTGAATTCCAAGTCAGCCTGGGCTAGAGTGAGACCCTACCTCGAAAAACAAAAAACAAAACAAAACAAAATTATTTACTTGCAAGGAGAGAGGAAAAGATGGAGAGAGAGAGAGAATAGGCACATCAGGGCCTCCAACCACTGCAAACAAATTCCAGATGCATGCGCCATCTTGTGCATCTGGCTTATGTGGGTCCTGGGGAATGGAGCCTCGAACTGAGATCCTTAGTCTTCACAGACAAGCATTTAACTGCTAAGCCAGCTCCCCTTTTTAAAATAATAATACGAAATAATTTTAAAAATATTTTTAAAATTTTTAAAAATTAAATTTATTTGCAAGGAAAGAAAGAGAGAATAAAACATAAAGCCAGATGCACAAAGTAGCACCTGCACTTGGCATTTATTTGCAATGGGTAGAGGCCCTGGTGCACCTGTTAACTCTTCTCTCTTTCTCTCTGTCTGTCAAATACATAAAAAATAGTTTTAAAAAAAACAACAAAAAAAGAAAAACATATTTGCATGTGTGTGTGTGAGTGCATGTAGTAGACAGCCTCCACATTGCTGGGATGGACATACAACCAAACACCGTTTTGTTGGAGGAAAGGATTTATTTCGAGCTTAGAGATCCAGGGGGAGATCCATCAACGGTGGAAGAAGCCAGTTCCCACTCATACAGCCAAGCAGAGAGAAAACATCACCAGCCAGCAAACACCAAAAAGCAGCCAATAGGAACCCTCCCACACACACACCTGAGCTCAAAGTACTCACTTACTCCTTTGGACTGGAATTCAGATCTACCCCTAGTGACACCTTCAGGTTGGACTCCAAGATCCATTTCCAGTGACACCTCCTCCAGCCAGGCTCCTGGGGATCCAAGTTACAAGTTTATTTTTTTGTTTTGTTTTGTTTTTTTGAGGTAGGGTCTCACTCTAGCCCAGGCTGACCTGGAATTCACTATGTCATCTCAGGGTGGCCTTGAACTCACGGTGATCCTCCTACCTCTGCCTCCCAAGTGCTGGGATTAAAGGCGTGCGCCACCATGCCTGGCCAGCTAGTTTTTTTTTTAATGGATTTTTTTTTTTTTTTTTTTTTACTTATTTGAGAGCAACAGACACAGAGAGAAAGACAGATAGAGGGAGAGAGAGAGAATGGGTGCGCCAGGGCTTCCAGCCTCTGCAAACGAACTCCAGAGGCGTGCGCCCCCTTGTGCATCTGGCTAACGTGGGACCTGGGGAACTGAGCCTCGAACCGGGGTCCTTAGGCTTCACAGGCAAGCGCTTAACCGCTAAGCCATCTCTCCAGCCCCAAGTTTAGTTTTTAACACCTGAGACAATGAGGGACACACATTCAAACTACCACAGTGCCCCACGGTCTCTTGCCATTGCAATCGAATTTTATTTTCCTGAGAGAAGTGGGACCATCGAATTCCAGAAGCCGCCCAGTGGAGAAGGATTCTTAGGAAGTGCTTCTTGCACCAAGGAACTCTAAGCGCTCTACCTCCCTCCATTCTTTCAACAGACTTCTGGCATTTCTCTGGCCAGCCCTGGAGGGCTGAGGTGAGGGAGGGGTCAGTTTTCCCTGAGACACTGAGAGGAGACCCTTGAGTCCCAGACAAACTCGAGGTCCTGATAGGATGAGTGTGTCTAGAGTAGGGTATTAAAGTTTGAATATTGAAACTTTTATTTATTTGTAGGGGCTGGAGAGATGGCTTAGCGGTTAAGCGCTTGCCTGTGAAGCCTAAGGACCCCAGTTCAAGGCTCCATTCCCCAGGACCCACGTTAGCCAGGTGCACAAGGGGGCGCATGCATCTGGAGTTCCTTTGCAGTGGCTGGAGGCCTTGGCACGCCCATTCTCTCTCTCTCCCTCTATCTGTCTTTCTCTCTGTGTCTGTTGCTCCCAAATAAATAAATTAATAAAAATTTTAAAAATTATTTGTTTGTATTTATTTTTATTTGAGAGAGAGAGAGAGAGAGGAAGGTAGAAAAAGAGAGAGACAGAGAAACAGAGAGGGAATGGGCTGCCAGGGCCTCTGACTGCTGCAAAAGAACTCCAGACACATGTGCCACCTTGTGCATCTGGCTTACTTGGGTCCTGGGGAGTGGATCTTGAGTCCTTTGGTTTTTTTGAGATAGGTTATCACTCCAGTTCAAATTGACCTGGAATTCACTATGCAGTCTCAGGCTGGCCTCAAACTCAGGGAGATCCTCCTACCTCTGCCTCCAAAGTGCTGGGACTCCAAAATGCTGGGAGGCATGCTCCACTATGCCCAGCTGCTAACCTTTTTCTTTTTTTTTAATTATTTTGGGGGCGTTTTCAAGGTAGGGTCTGGCTCTTGCCCAGGCTGACAGAATAAAGGATTAAAAAAAAATTAGTAAATGCAAGGTGGCTCCAGTTACTAGCTCAAGGACTCACATGGCACTGAGGTGCTTAGCAGCAAGGTAGCTCCCTTTTGTAGGTAGTTCTCTACCTGTAGTTCACCCCCTCCCTTCTACTCCTGTCCCTGTCCTTTTTTGTTTTCATTTGTTTGCTTTTTCAAAATATTTTATTTGACAGAGAAAGAGGGAGAGAGAGAGAATGGGCACTCCAGGGCTTCCAGCCACTGCATACAAACTCCAGACATGTACGTCCCCTTGTGCATCTGGCTAATATGGGTCTTGGAGAATCGAACCTGGGTCCTTTGGCTTTGCAGGCAAATGTCTTTTAACTGCTAAGCCGACTCTTCAGCCCTTTGTTTGCTTTTTTGAGGTGGGGTCTCACTCTAGCCCAGGTTGACCTAGAATTCACTAGGTAGACTCAGCGTGGCCTCAAACTCACAGCAATCCTCCCACCTCTGCCTCCTGAGTTCTGGGATTAAAGGTGTGCGCCACCACACCCAGCTCTATTCCTGTCCCTCCATTCTATTTCACTGCCTCCTGTTTTTTCTCTCCTTGCCTTTCAGGTGGTTGTTTTTTGGCTTCATCCCTTTAAAATCCCCTCTCCCCACCATGAATCTACAATCAACTCTTTATCCCAAGAAAGGCTTTGAACCCTGGCAGTTCTCTATGGTGCCTTTTGAGCTCCCCCGTAGGGTTTCCAACATGATTGACTTTCCTCAGAGGAATCATCCTCTCTCCTCACAAACCTCTTGACCTTACCAGACTGAGAAAGGTCTCTTTCTTCCTCTGCAAGCCTCCTCCCTTGGGGATAAGGACAGATCATGGCATGCACATGCAAACGCACTTGCTTGGGTTGTTTTTCCATGTGGTTGTGGCCAATGGCCACGTGGTAGGGTAAATTTAACACTCTCTTTTCCCCTGGGTTCTGGGACTTCCTCTGTCCCTGCTTTGTCTTCAGAGCCTGAGAGACCTGGGACCACGTGTGCCATTCATGTGGCAGGATGTGATCCCCAGGCAACTGTGTTTCTAGTTGAACGCAGGCACCATACCAGGCTGCTGAGGCTTTAAATAAGAGTTAGCTTTAAAAAAAGTTATTTTATTTTTATTTATTTAACAAAGAAAGAGGGAGAGAGAATGGGCACATCAGGGCCTCCAGCCACTGCAAACCAACTCCAGATGCATGCACCCCTTTGTGCATCTGGCTAATTTGGGTCCTGGGGAATCAAACCTGAGTCCTTTGGCTTTGCAGGCAAACACCTTAACCACTAAGCCATCCCTCCAGCCCCCCCCTCTTTTTTTCTTTTTTGGTTTTTTGAGGTAGGGTCTCACTCTGGCCCAGGCTGACCTGGAATTAACTATGTAGTCTCAGGGTGGCCTCGAACTCACAGTGATCCTCCTTCCTCTGCCTCCCGAGTGCTGGGATTAAAGGCGTGCGCCACCACGCCCACCCCCCCCCCTTTTTTTTTTAACAGTTTGGTTTCTGAGGGACTTGATTAACTGGCCCAGGTCGCCCTCACATAAGGCAACCTAGACCCTCTCCTTCTTCTACTAGAACTCATGCTGAGACAAAAATGTGCACATCCAGGCCGGAGAGATGGCTCAGCAGTTAAAGGTGCTTGCTTGTAAAGCCTGATAGCCCTGGTTCTACTGCCCAGCACCCCATGTAAAGCCAGGCACACAAAGTGGCACATGTGTCTGGAGTTTGTAGTGGCAGGCAGCTCAGGTGCACCCATTCTATCTCTGTCTCTCTTTCTCTCTCAAATAAATAAATAAAAGAAATAAATAGCCAGGCATGGTGGCACACACCCTTAATCCCAGAACTGGGGAGGCAGAGGTAGGAGGATTGCCATGAGTTCAAGGCCACCCTGAGACTCCATAGTGAATTCCAGGTCAGCCTGGGCTAAAGTGAGACTCTACCTCAAAAAACCAAAAAAAAAAAAAAAAAAAGAAAGAAAGAAAGAAAAAAAGAAATAAAATATAAAATATTCTCTTTCTTTCTTTCTTTCTTTTCTTTTTTGAGGTGGAGTGTTGTATTAGCCCAGGCTGACCTTGAATTCATGACAAGTAGTCTCAGGTTGGCCTTGAACTCACAGTGATCCTCCTACCTGAGTGCTGAGTGCTGGGATTAAAGGTGTGTGCCACCATGTCTGGCTAAAAAAAATATTCTTTTAAAAAAGTGTTCACAGGCTGGAGAGATGGCTTAGCGTTTAAGGCACTTGCCTACAAAGCCTAAGAACACACATTGGGATCACCAGGTCCCACATAGCTAGAGATGCAAGCATGCAATGTCACATATGTGCCACAAGGGGGCACATGCGTCTGGAATTCTTTCACAGCAGGCCGAAGTTCCTAACAGGCCCATTCTCTTTCTCTCTTTCTCCCCCGCCCCCCTTTCTCTCTCTCTCTCAAAAATAACAGTAAAGCGGGGCGTGGTGGCGCAGGCCTTTAATCCCAGCACTCGGGAGGCAGAGGTAGGAGGATCGCCATGAGTTCAAGGTCACCCTGAGACTACATAGTGAAGTCCAGGTCAGTCTGAGCCAGAGTGAGACCCTACCTCAAAAAACAAAAGCAAAAACAAAAACAAAACAAGTAAAAGTAAAAATAAAAATAAATGTTCACATCTCAGGCTGCCAGGCAACCTACAAACCCACATTCATCCATCATGGTAGAAGTTAGGTATCTTTTTTTTTTGGTTTTCCGTGGTAGGGTCTCACTGTAGCTCAGGCTGACCTAGAATTCACTATGTAGTCTCAGGGTGGCCTTGAACTCATGACCATCCTCCTACCTCTACCTCCCGAGTGCTGGGATTAAAGGCGTGCCTCACCACGTTTGGCTTTTTTTTTTTTTTTTTTTGAAGTAGGGTCTCACTCTAGCCCAGGCTGGCCTCACTCTATTGTTCCAGGTTTGCCTGGAACTCACAGCAATCCTCCTACCTCTGTCTGGAACTAAAGGCATGTGCCACCATGCCCAGCTGGGTAGGCTGATCTTCATGACGCTAGGTGAAATTCTCACAGCAAACCCATGGTCCACACCCTCTCTCACCTATGGTCCAATGGGATTCTCTGCTTCCCATTCTCCCGACCTGCCCAGCATGCACAGGCAGGTAGGCCAAGGTGAAGAAGATGGGGCTGGAGGGAGGGGGAAAGAGGGCAGCATCCCCTAAACTGTCACCAAAGAGCAGACTGTGGAAGCTACTCAGCATACACGAAGCAATAAGGAGGAAGCAGCAATGAGGGCCACTCAGGGCCATGGGAGGCTGTCTCTGCCTGCGCCATGGAACCCAGCTCTTTTACTTCCTGCCACTTCTCCTCAGCCTCGGACTTGGCTACAGGCTCTGTGGACCCAGCTGCTCCTGTTCAGACAGTCTACCCCCCCCCACCCCCCAAGTTACGCTGACTTCCTGTGGCAAAACCAAGCCTCCCCTCCCACAGGACCGCTTCTCTCCAGGCTGCCAACTCTTCCCAGAGGCAAAGAACAAGGCTGTCGCTTTATTTTTGTTTATTTATTTGAGGGAGAGAGAACGGATGCATCAGAGCCTTCAGCCACTGCAAACAAACTCCAGATGCATGTTTCACCTTGTGCATCTGGCTTACGTGGGTCCTGGGAAGGTGAACCTAGGTCCTTAGGCTTTACAGACAAGTGCCTTAACTGCTAAGTCAAGGGGTGTCACTTTAAACTCAAACTGTTCGTACCTGCTTAGAACTCTTCCAATGATCATGCTGTCTTTTATTACAGGCTTTTATTTATCTCTCTCTCTCTCTGTGTAAGCCATGGTCTCTTGCTGCTGCAAATGAAAGTCTAGCTTTACAAGGGTGGTTGGAGAATCAAGCAAGTGCTTTCAACTTTTATTTATTTATGTACTTTGGTTTTTCGAGGTAGGGTCTCACTCTAGCCCAGGCTGACTTGGAATTTACGATGTAGTCTCAGGGTGGCCTCAAACTCACTGTGATTCTCCTACCTCTGCCTCCCAAGTGCTGGGATTAAAGGTGAGCGTCACCATGCCCGGCTCAACCTTCTTTTTTAAGTTAATTAATTAATGAGAAAGACAGAGGAAAAAACAGATAAAGAAACAAAGAGATATGACCCAGCTATAGCACTCCTAGGCATATATCCAAAGGACTCATCTCATTTCCTTAGAAGTACATGCTCAACCATGTTTATTGCTGCTCAATTTATAATAGCTGGGAAATGGAACCAGCCTAGATGTCCCTCAACAGATGAGTGGATAATGAAGATGTGGTACATTTATACAATGGAGTTCTACTCAGCGGTAAAGAAAAATGAAGTTATGAAATTTGCAGAAAAATGGATGGACCTGGAAAGTATTATACTAAGTGAGGTAACCCAGGCCCAGAAAGCCAAGCGCCACATGTTCTCCCTCATATGGGGATCCTAGCTACAGATGACTGGGCCTCTGTGTGAGAATGAAAATACTTAGTAGCAGAGGCCAGTAAGTTGAAAAGGAGACATAAAGGGTGGAGAAAGGAAGGGAGGAGGATACTTAATAGGTTGATATTGTATATATGTAATTACAATGATTGTAATGGGGAGGTAATATGATTGAGAATGGAATTTCAAACGGGAAAGTGTGGGGGTGGGGAGGGAGGGAATTACCATGGGATATATTTTATAATCATGGAAAATGTTAATAAAAATTTAAAAAAAAAAAAAAAAAAACAAAGAGAGAGAGAGAATGGGCACTACAGGGCTTCTAGCCACTGCAAATGAACTCAAGATTCATGCACCACCTTGTGCATCTGGCTTATGTGGGTTCTGGGGAATCAAACCTGGGTCCGTAGGCTTCACAGGCAAGCACCTTAACTGCTAAACCATCTCTTCATCCCCTTCAACATTTTTTTATTTTTTATTTTGGTTTTTCAAAGTAGGGTCTTGCTCTAGCCCAGACTAACAGAATAAAGAGTAAAACAAATTAGTAAACACAAGGTGGCTCCAGCTACTAGATGCCAGTAGGATGACAACCCACTGGGAAACATGCAAGCAACTTCTTTCTGGCTTTTTTTTTTTTTTTTTTTTTTTTTTTTTTTTTTTTTTGGTAGCCCAGGCTGACCTGGAATTCTGTATGCAGTCTCAGGTCTGGCCTCGAACTCATTGGAGATCTTCCTACCTCTGCCTCTCAAGTGCTGGGATTAAAGGTTTGCATCACCTTCCCCTGCCTGGCCATTTCATAAAATGATAAGATTTTATCGCTTCTTGGCCTTTTGGCTAAGATCAAGTTCTTCGCCAGCTATATATCTGATAGAGGATTAATATCTAGGATATACAAAGAACTCAAAAAGTTAAATAATAAGGAATCAAACAAGCCAATCAAAAAATGGGCTATGGAGCTAAATAGAGCATTCTCAAAGGAAGAAATACGAATGGGGCTGGAGAGATGGCTTAGCGGTTAAGCGCTTGCCTGTGAAGCCTAAGGACCCCGGTTCGAGGCTCGGTTCCCCAGGTCCCACGTTAGCCAGATGCACGAGGGGGCGCACGCATCTGGAGTTCGTTTACAGAGGCTGGAGGCCCTGGCGCGCCCATTCTCTCTCTCTCTCTTTACCTATCTGCCTCTTTCTCTCTGTGTCACTCTCAAATAAATAAAAAATATAAACAAAAAAAAAATTAAAAAAAAAAAGAAATACGAATGGCATATAAGCATCTAAAAAAATGTTCTACGTCACTAGTCATCAGGGAAATGCAGATTAAAACCACATTGAGATTCCATCTCACCCCTGTCAGATGTCATCTCACCACCATCATGAAAACAAATGATCATAAATGTTGGCGAGGATGTGGAAAAAAAGGAACCCTTCTGCACTGCTGGTGGGAATGCAATCTGGTCCAGCCATTGTGGAAATCAGTGTGGAGGTTCCTAAAACAGCTAAAGATTGATCTACCATATGACCCAGCTATAGCGCTCCTAAGTATATATCCAAAGGACTCATTTCCTTAGAAGTACATGCTCAACCATGTTTATTGCTGCTCAATTTATAATAGCTGGGAAATGGAACCAGCCTAGATGACCCTCAACAGATGAGTGGATAATGAAGATGTGGCACATTTATACAATGGAGTTCTACTCAGCGGTAAAGAAAAATGAAGTTATGAAATTTGCAGAAAAATGGATGGACCTGGAATGGATTATACTAAGTGAGGTAACCCAGGCCCAGAAAGCCAAGCGCCACATGTTCTCTCTCATATGTGGATCCTAGCTACAGATGACTGGGCTTCTGCGTGAGAAGGAAAATACTTAGTAGCAGAGGCCAGTAAGTTAAAAAGGAGATATAAAGTGAAGAGAAAGGAAGGGAGGTGGATACTTAATAGGTTGATATTGCATATATGTAAGTACAATGATTGTGATGGGGAGGTAATATGATGGAGAATGGAATTTCAAAGGGGAAAGTGGAGGGGGGGAGGGAATTATCATGGGATTTTTTTTATAATCATGGAAAATGCTAATAAAAATTTTTTAATGATAAGATTTTATCTTTGCTGTCTATGACATTTGTCACGTTGGAGTTTCATGTGTATTGAATATGTAGACTTTTTTTTTCTTCCTCAGCTTTTAAGTTTTTTGATGTAGGATCTCACTGTAGCCCAATCTGACCTGGAATTCACTATATAGCCTCAGGGAATTAACCCCAGCGTACAGGTTTTGCAAGCAAGTGCCTTTCACCGCTGAGCCATCTCCCCAGGCCCTTCCTCAACTCTTGCATAGAGTTTAGTTCGGATTGGCGGATTTGGTTTTCCACGATGCTCCTCGGCAGTTGGAAAAGGGCCTGGAGGAAAATCTGGACGGCACCCATAGAAGAAGAACGAACCTCATCCCAGCCCTTCGCAGCTGCGCAGCCGCTCACCTCCTTGCAGCAAGCAGCAGCAGCAGCAGCCCCAAGTTGTCTGGGTACCACCCGCCGCCTCCCGCATCCCTATTTTTAGCAGCCCGCCCCGAGACCACGTGACGGAGGACGCAGCCCCGCGGACGCCGGCATCCTGCGGGGCGCCGAGCCGGGGGAGCCGGGCTGCCCCAGGCCATGAAGATCTGGAGCTCCGAGCACGTGTTCGGGTGAGGCTGGCGGCCGCGGGAAAGGCAGGCGCGCTTCGGCCCGGTTCGTGGCTAATGCCCCCGCGGAGGCAGCCCAGCCTCGGGGATGGGGGGCCGCGGGTGGGCTCGTCCTCGGCCGGCGCGGGCCGCACCCCAGCTCCTCCGCCGCAGGTCCGATCCCGCGGCGCAGGACGGGGTCCTGGGGTGCCAGGCCTGCAGCGGTCATGGAAGCGAACGTTCTCGGGGTCCGCGTCGGCCTTGAGCTGGGGAGAGAGAGTAGATCGAAAGCACTGGGGGTCGGGGGAGGGGAGGTGGTGGTGGGGATCTAATAGGCGTGTGTACCCCTGGACACCTCCAAAGTCAGCTTGGGAAACCGCGATCTGCCTGACCTCCGCGGTGCCTGCTTCTAGTGGGTCATCGAATTTGAATCCGTTTCGAAGCAAAAAAGTGTTAAGAGATTGTTTGCAGTGGCTGGAAGCCCTACCCCCTTCCTGTCCTCCCCCCCCCTTCCTCTCTCTCTCTCTCCCTCTGTGCCCCTTTCTCTCTCAAATGAATAAATAAAATATATTAAAAAAAAAAAACATTAACCGGGCGTGGTGGCGCACGCCTTTAATCCTAGCACTTGGGAGCCAGAGGTAGGAGGATCACTGTGAGTTCAAGGCCACCCTGAGACTACATAGTGAATTCCAGGCCAGCCTGGGCTGGAAGCAAGACCCTACCTCGGAAAACCAAAATAAAATAAATAAATAAAGATTTTAGAATCTTCTAGTCCATGTTGAGAAGCTTTTCGCCGTAGGAGGGGGGGGGGGGGGAAAATTGCATGAAACGAAATTGTCATCCTTTGGCTTTTAAGATTTTAAAGTTATAGTGAATATTTATTAGCTTGTTTCAAAACCTCTGAAATTATTTTTAGTTTAGTTTTATATTGTGGTGGTGCAGGGAGTCAAACCCAGCACATTAGGCAAGTTACACTGAGCAACAGCCCCTGACTTTAAAATGAAACTTTTATGGGCTCTTAGACCAGATGGTATGCATTTTTTTTTTTTTTTTTTGTAAACTTGCAGCTTTTCTAAAGACTGTTCTGTCATGATGAGGCATAACTTTACACAGTTGGATATGCAAAGAGGGGTTGGGGAAATTAAGTCATTATATACAGGAATGCCAGAGTATTTTCGGTACTCAGTTTTCTTGTGGACCAGTTGATTACTGCCCTAGAGAGTCATGAAATGTTGGCTGACACTGGGAAAAGTATTTTTGACCTTTTTTTTTAAAAAAAATTTTATTTATTTATTTATTTATTTGAGAGCGTCAGACACAGAGAGAAAGACAGAGGGAGAGAGAGAGAATGGGCGCGCCAGGGCTTCCAGCCTCTGCAAACGAACTCCAGACACGTGCGCCCCCTTGTGCATCTGGCTAACGTGGGACCTGGGGAACCAAGCCTCGAACCAGGGTCCTTAGGCTTCACAGGCAAGCGCTTAACCGCTAAACCATCTCTCCAGCCCATTTTTGACCATTTTTGCAGCTGCCATGCACTTTTAATTTTTTTTAAATAAGATTTTTTATTTTTATTATTTATTTATTTATTTGAGAGTGACAGACACAGAGAGAAAGACAGATAGAGGGAGAGAGAGGGAATGGGCGCGCCAGGGCTTCCAGCCTCTGCAAATGAACTCCAGACGCGTGCGCCCCCTTGTGCATCTGGCTAACGTGGGACCTGGGGAACCGAGCCTCGAACCGGGGTCCTTAGGCTTCACAGGCAAGCGCTTAACCACTAAGCCATCTCTCCAGCCCGCGTTTTAAATTTTTATTTATTTATTTATTTCCGTGTGTGTGTGTGTGTGTGTGTGTGTGTGTGTGTGTAAACTCACAAAGAGGGGACTCTTGCTACTGCAAAGGAACACCAGACACTTTTGTTTCTGGCTTACATAGGTGCTTAGGACTTGAACCAGAGTAGGTAGGCTTTGCAAGCAAGTACCTTTAACCACCAACCCTACCCCTGTTTTTTTTTTTTTTTTTTTTTTTTTGGTTTTCTGAGGTAGGGTCTCACTCTAGCTCAGGCTGACCTGGAATTTACTATGTAGTGTCAGAGTGACCTCAAACTCATGACAATCCTCCTCACTCTGTCTCCAAAGTGCTGGAATTAAAGGCATGCACCACCACGGCTGGCTGTTTTTTTTTTTTTTTTTAAGCTCTATTCAAGTATTTATATATTCCATTTGGAGTGTAAGTCATCTGTTTAAAAATATATAACTCTGGGCTAGAGAAATCACTTAGCAGTTAAGATGCTTGCCTGCAAAGCCAAAGGATTCAGGTTTGGTTTCCCAGGACCCACGTAAGCACAAGGGGGTGCACGTGTCTGGAGTTTGTTTGCAGTGGTGGGAGGCCCTGGTGCGCCCATTTTCTCTCTCTGCCTCCTCTCTCTCTCAAATTAATAAATAAAAATCATTTATTTTTGATTTTTCAAGGTAAGGTTTTGCTCTAGCCCAGGCTAACCTGTAATTCACTACATAGTGTCAGGGTAGCCTTGAACTGACAGCAATCTTCCTACCTCTGCCTCCTGAGTGTTGGGATTAAAGGTACGTGCCACCACACCTGGCATAATTTTTTTAAAGTATATAACTTGGGGGCTGGAGAGATGGCATAGAGGTTAAGGCGTTTGCCTGCAAAGCCAAAAGACGGCCCCAGTTTGACTCTCCAGGACCCTGTAAGCCAGATGCACAAGGGGGCGCATGCATCTGGAGTTCGTTTCCAGTGACTGGAGGTCCTGGTATGCCCATTCTGTCCCTCTCTCTCTCACTCTCTCTCTCTGTCTCTCTGTCTCTCTCCCTCTTTCTCTCTCTCAAATAAATAAATAAATAGGGGCTGGAGAAATGGCTTAGCAGCTAAGGCATTTGCCCGTGAAGCCAAAGGACCCATGTAAGCCAGATGCACAAGGGGCACATGCATTTGGAGTTCGTTTTCAGTGGCTACAGGCTCTGGCATGCCCATTCTCTCTCTGTCTCTCTTCTAGTGCTCTCTCTCTCTCTGCTTGCAAATAAATAAATAAAATTTTAAAAAATTATGAGTGGATGAAAATTTAAAATATATATTAAATAAATAAGAAGTATATAATTCAAAAAATTTTAATATACTTCCAGAAAGTTGATTTTTTTTTTGGAAATTATTTAGCCATCATCTTGTCCAGTTTTAGAATATTTCTACTGTCTTCCAGATAGCACCTCTTCTTTGCATTTGTAGACATTCCTCATTCCTGTCCCAGGTGACTTTTTTATTTGTCTAGATTGCTTTTTTCTGGACATTTCATATTATAAAAAACAAACAAACCCAAAACTCTGTTTCCATTCTATCTCTCTCCAATTGCAAATATATAACTAAAAATATTTAAAAAATTAAAAGAAGTACCCACTTTCTCTCCAACCCTTTTAAACTCTTTTAGTTCATTTTATTTATTTATTATTATTATTTTGAGTTTTTCAAAGTAGGGTTTCACTCTAGTTCAGGCTGACCTAGGATTCACTATGGAGTCCCAGGGTAGCCTCGAACTCACGGCAATCCTCCTACCTCTGCCTCCTGAGTGCTGGGATTAAAGGCGTGTGCCACCATGCCCGGCAATTTATTATTTATTTTAGTGTGTGGGTAGAGAGAGAGAGGCAAATAGAGAGAATGGGCATGCCAGGATCTCTAACCACTGTAAACAAACTCCAGATGTATGCTCTACCTTTGCATCTGGCTTACATGGGTACTAGGGAATCGAACCTAGGTCCCCAAATGCCTTAACCTCTAAGCCAACTCTCCATTCCTTTTTTTTTTTTTTTGAGGTACGGGCTCGCTGTAGCCCAGGTTAACCTGGAACTCACTTTATAGTCCAAGGCTGGCCTCAAACTCATTGCAATCCTCCTCCCTTTGCCTTCTGAGTTCTGGGATTAAAGGTGTGCACCATCACACCCTGGCTACATAGCATAATAGTTTTGGAGGTTCACCCATGTGGTAGCCTGTGTTGTACTTCAGTTTATGTCCCAGGCACCCTGCCAGTACCAGACACATCAGTGCTCCATGAGGTGCTAGGGAAGCTCATGGGGAGGCCAGAGGCCCTTCCAAAATAAGAGCAGCACCAGGTCCATGGCAGGCATTGTCCCCTCATGGCAGGAGGCTTGGGGGAGATAGACCTATAGCTTGCTTGCCTTCCAGCTAGAAACAGAAATAAGAAATTAACATTACAGATAGGTCAGAAGTGCCCACTTTCAGGCTGGAGAGATGGCTCAGCAGTTAAAGCACTTGCCTGCAAAGGCTAACGACCAGGTTCACATCTCCAGTACCCACGGAGAGCTAGATGCACAAAGTGGCATGTGCATCTGGAGTTCATTTGCAGCGTCCGAAGGCCCTGGTGCACCCATTCTCTCTGCCTCCGTTCTCTCTCTCTCTCTTTCTGCTTGCACATAAATAAATAAAAATATCAAAATTAAAGCTGGGCATGGTGGGGCATGCCTTTAATCCCAGCACTCGGGAGGCAGAGGTAGGGATATCGTCATGAGTTCAAGGCCATCCTGAGACTACATACTGAATTCCAGGTCAGCCTGGACCACAGTGAGACCCTACCTTGAAAAGCCATAATAAATAAATAAATATGTATGTATATATTTATATAAATTTTAAAAAAATTAAAAGAAGTAACCACTTTTTTCCCTCTCCAGTACTGTCCCTTCTTAGTTTCTCTTCAGAGGTGGCTGAGTAGTGAATTGGATGGGTGTCTTTCCAGTGGTTTGTGCTAAAGGTCCATGTGATGACACTGATGTGTGTTTATATATGTCCATAAATATAATATACTTTTGTTTTCCTGAAACAGAAATCAAAGGCATCATGTTGTATGGATATTTTGACAATTTCTCTTCTCCTGGTAGTAAGCTTTTGAGATCCACCCAAACTGGATATAAACAGATGCAGTTCTAGCTTGATTATACTAGCTGTAGAAATAGGCTACAAAACTTGTCCCTTAGCTGGTGCACACCTTTAATCCCAGCACTTGGGAGGCAGAGGTAGGAGGATCGCCATGAGTTCAAGGCCACCCTGAGAATACATAGTGAATTCCAGGTCAGCCTGGGCTAGAGCAAAACCCTTCCTGAAAAAAAAAAAAGAAAGAAAGAAAACAAAACAACAACAAAATAACTTGTCCCTTGTTTGATTAAAATATATTTTCCTCTTACAGACCCAATGGTAGCCAGCCCCATGTGTTTTTGCTTTAATTAATTAAGATAATGGTCCCACATCAGCCAGATGCACATGGTGGTTTGCAGGGGCTAAAGGCTCTGGTGCACCCATTCTCACTCTTGGTCTCTCTCTATCTCTCTCCCTCCCTCCCTTCTCTATCTCTCTAAAAAGAAAAAAAAAAAAAAAAAAACCCACACAGCTGATGGTGTGGCACATGCCTTCAGTTCCAGTACTCAGGAGGCCAAGGTAGGAGGATCACTGTTAGTTTGAGGTCAGCCTGGGCTAGAGCAAGACCCTACCTTAAAAAAGCAAAACTAAAATGAACAAAACACAGGACTGGAGAGATGGCTTAGTGGTTAAGGTGATTGTAGGCAAAGCCAAAAGACCCAGGTTCGATTCCCCAGGACCCACGTTAACCACATGTACAAGGGGGCACACGTGTCTGGAGTTGGTCTGCAGTGGCCGGAGGCCCTGGCGCGCCCATTCTCTTCCCCTCTCTCGCTTTCTCTGTCAAACAAATAAACAAATAAATAAATAAACAAACAAACAAACAAATAATGAAGTATGTTTTTAAAAAGCCTGAGTATTCTTTTTTTTTTAATTTTTACTTATTTATTTACAAAGAGAGAGAGAATGAATACGTGTGCTAGGGCCCCTAGCCTCTGCAAATGAACTCGACCCATGTGCCACTTTGTGCATCTGGCTTTACGTGAGTACTGAGGAATCAGACCCGGGCTGGCACAAGCCGGTGCTTTTAACAGCGGAGCTATCTTCCCAGCCCCCTGAAAACTCGAGATTTTTTATCTTCCGCAACAAATGCTGCAGTTGTTTGCTTTGAAGCGACAGGCTCATTCCATTAATTTTCGAGAAAACACCTACCACATCCCCAAGTCTGAGCAAACAGCTGGCGCATTGTTTTTCCAAGCGCAGGCGGTGGGTGGTGGGAGGCAGCCGGGAGCTGGGCTCCGCAACCGAGCCGCTGCCCAGAGCTCCCGAGGCAGCCAGGGAGCCCGGTGTGCTAGCCTACTTCCTGTTCCCTTGCAGACACTGTCGAAGAGAAGAGTCCTTAGCGGTCCACTAGTGATACAATGAATCACTTTACCATTTCATCACCGATCCATAAGAGAACCGGGGCTTGTCTGCTTGAATGCATCGGTGCGCAGCCGTGAGCGCGCTGCGGTTTGGAGCCCCGCCTGCGCTGCGGGGAGAGGCCAGCCTCCTCCCCACCCCCCTTGCTTTTGCAGCCGCGGCGTAAATGCCCTTGAGATGAGACAGCTAGTAAAGTCTCAAAGGCATTGTGGCAACCACCTAAGAGGGTGCAGAACCTGCAGAGTGTGGCCCACAGTCTTTAAAAAAAAACAACAAAAACTGGAAAACCGGACGTGCGCTTGGGATGCAGAGGTGGGTGGATCATCCTGAGTTCAAAGCCACCCTGGGACTACATAGTGAATTCCAGTTCAGCCTGGTCAGCCTGGACTAGAGTGAAACCCTACCCGTGTGTGTGTGGGGGGGGAGGGGGGACACTGGAGAAGCCGGGTGTGGTGTCACATGCCTTTAATCCCAGCACTCAGGAGACAGAGGTAGGGGGGGTCACTGTGAGTTCGAGGCCACCCTGAGACTATGCAGTGAATATTCCAGGCCAGCATGGGCTAGAGTGAGACCCTACCTTGAAAAAAAACAAACAACAACAACAAAAATAACAATAAAATACTGGAAATAGGGTGCAGCTGAGATTTTGGTATTGTGTTTACTTAAACCAGCAACAAAAACCCTTTTCATTATGAAAATTTCAGAAGTAAGCAAAAGTGTATAGAATAGAGTCCTGAGCACGTGGGTTAACTAAGTTTTTATTTTGTTTTGTTTTATTTTATTTTATTTGTCCAGCCAGTTAATCTATTTATCTGAATGTGTTTCTGCAAAAATTTAGAAACAGCTGGCAATAGCAATGCAATTTTATGAGCCTTAAGGACAGCTCTGGTCATTATGGTCCCTCAAAATGGCTACAATATAATGTTGAAGTGTTTTCTTTGTCTTTTTTTTTTTTTTCCAGACGCATGTGCCACCTTGTGCATCTGGTTTACGTGGGTATTGGAGAATCAAACCTGGGACCTTAGGTTTTGCAGGCAAGTGAACCATCTCTCCAGTCCCAACACTTTACTGTAGGGCTGGAGAGATGACTCAGCGGTTAAGGCACCTGCCTGCGAGCCTAAGGACCCAGGTTTAATTCCTCAGGACCCACGTAAGTCAGATGCATAAGGCGGCACATACATCTGGAGTTCGTGTTCAGGAGCTAGAGGCCGTGCTCACCTATTCTGTATCTGCCTTTTTCTCGCCCTCTCTCTCTCTCAAATAAGTCAATACAATAAAATTTTAAAATTAAAAAAAAAAACTACTGTAACTTGTTATTTGAGAGAGTATATATGTAGGCATGCCAGGGCCTCTGCCACTGTAAATAAACTCCAGACATCTATGCCACTTTGGGCATCTGGCTTTATGCGGGTACCAGAGACTCAAACCTGGGCTGGCAGGCTTCACAAGTAAGCACCTTTAACCACTGAGCTATCTCCCCAGTCCCAACTGATCCTCTTATAGCCTGCCTGGTTTCACATGTATAGCCCTTTCCCATGGATAATTTTAGGTAAATCCCAGCCTATGTCAGCTTGCTTGCTTGCTTCCTTCCTTCCTTTCTTTCTTTCAATTTTTAAAAAAAATTTTTTTGGTTTATTTTTATTTATTTATTTTAAAGTGACAGAGAGGGAGAGAGAGAGAATGGGCGCGCCAGGGCTTCCAGCCACTGCAAATGAACTCCAGACGCGTGCGCCCCCTTGTGCATCTGGCTAACGTGGGTCCTGGGGAATCGAGCCTCGAACCGGGGTCCTTAGGCTTCACAGGCAAGCGCTTAACCGCTAGGCCATCTCTCCAGCCCTTTCTTTCAGTTTTCAAGGTAGGGTCTCACTCTAGCCCAGTCTGACCTGGAAGTCACTGTGTAGTCTCAGGGTGGCCTCGAACTCACGGTGATCCTCCTACCTCTGCCTCCCGGGTGTTGGGATTAAAGGCGTGTGCCACCACGCCTCGCTGTCCTGAGACCCTTGTGATGACACAAGTACAGGGCGCCATTCTTGGGTGTGGGGGGAGCAGAGCACTCCCATGGGGATGGGAGTCAGGCTGCACCTTGTTTCAGTGTACAGTGTGCTTGGTGCCTTCTGAGAATGATCTAACCATTCCTGTCAGCCTAAACTTGGAACTCCTGCAGGCAAAAACCACACCGCTATTCTCTGCCTCTCTGTCATCTGAGCCCGTTCTAACATCTGCCGTTACGAGCAGGGCAGCCAGTTGAACGGATATCAGCTTTTTCTTGAACTAAGGAGTGTGGTATTGGTTTCTGTGCCTAGACCTTGTCACTTTAAAGATATTAAGGTGGCGCACGCCTTTAATCCCAGCATTTGGGAGGCAGAGGTAAGAGGATCGCAGTGAGTTGGAGGCCACCCTGAGACTGCATAGTGAATTCCAGATCAGTTTGGGCTAGAGCTAGACCCTACCTCGAGACCCCCCTCCCCAAACAAAAAGATATTCAGATTAGCTTAAGCTGGGGCAGAGTGGCATGTGCCTTTAATTCCAGCACTTGGGAGGCTGAGGTGTGAGGATTATTGTGATTCTAGGCCTGGGCTGGAATAAGCTGTGCCTCAAAACAAAACAAAAATGTGAGTAAGTAATTCCAAATGATCCCAGCAGCACAAACACAGAAGTTATCACAAATGTCAGCAGATCAGTGGGCAAAATGGGTAAACTAAGCATAGGCAGGGCATTAGAAAGCTGGCAGGCTGCGGTGTGCCTGAATTATCCAGAAGAAGGGCCAAGGGTGGTGTGCGCGTGAAATCAGACAGGCTGTAGGACTGCTAAGTATCAGAGCTTGCCCTCGTCTATGTTACACATTATTCATTTATTTACAAGCACAGAGAGAGAGAGAGAGAGGAAGAGAATGGATACACCAGGGCCTCCACCCACTGCAAATGAACTCCAGATGCACACATCACTTTATGTATCGGGCTTTACATGGGTACTAGGGAATCGAACTCTGGTCATGGGGTTGTGCACGCGAGCACCTTAACTGCTGAGCCATCTCTCCAGCTCCTCACCCATGTTAAATGAGCCCAGAACAGATTAGACTACATACGGTTGGGCAAAACCAGCAAATGCAAAGCCCACTTTATAAATGCATACCTGAACATTGAATATCTTCATAATTTATTGTATGCACTAATGAAAGTGAAAATTAGTGGGTATGGGATACATATTTGCACCTTTTTAAAGGCTTTTTAAAAAATACTTTATTTTTATTTATTTGAAAGGGGGAAAGAAAGAGAGAAAGAATGGGTGTACCAGGTCCTCCAGCCGCTAGAAATGTACCCCAGATACATGTGCCACCTTGTGCATCTGGCTTATGTGGGTCCTGGGGAGTTGAACTTGGGTCCTTTGGCTTTGAAGGCAAGTGCCTTAACCACTAAGCCCTCTCTCCAGCCCATGTTTGCAGCTTTTTTTTTTTTTTTGGTTTTGTGAGGTAGGGTCTCACTCTAGTCCAGGCTGACCTGGAATTCACTATGTAGTCTCAGGCTGGCCTTGAACTCACTGTGATACTCTTACCTCTGCCTCCCAAGTGCTGGGATTAAAGGTGTGCACCACCACGCCCGGCTTGCACCATTTTATGGTAGAAAAGTTTTAAATTCAACGGTGGTAAGTTGAAGACCATTCTTAGTTGATTTGGGACAGCACTAAGTGTATAGGAGCAACAGCTTGCTTGGCTACATCCTACAAAATAGATGAGGTTTTTCTTTCTTTTTAAATTATTTCCCAAGGCAGCATCTCACTCTAGCTCAGGCTGACCTGGAACTCACTCTGTAGCTCCTGACTGGCCTTGAATTCACAGCTATCCTCCTACTTCAGCCTCAAGAGTGCTGGGCCTGGCACGATGAATTTTTTTTTTTCTGTTGCTATTGTTTTTGTTTGTTTGTTTTTGTTTTTACAAAGTAGGGTCTCACTCTAGCCCAGTCTAACTTGGAACCCACTATATAGTTCCAGACTGGCCTCGAACTCATGGCAATCCTCCTTACCTCTGCCTCCCAAGTGCTGGGATTAAAGACGTGCGTCACCACGCCGCGCGCACGATGGGTTCTTTAATATTACTGACCTACTTACTGGATGTCCAGGTGGTCAGGGTCCCGGAAGTCAGGGTCCAGCTCGGATCCAGAGCAGCAGCCAGACGAGACGGGAGGCACATCTGGGCGCTAGCTGGTCAGTGTGCAATTTTCCCAGTGGACCTCCACCGTGGCCATGGGGAGTCCTGTCTCACTGACACGAAGCTCCCACAAAAGTGTTCTCCCTCCTGTGGACTGGAGATGGGCCAGAACAGGGAAAGCCCAGGGTCCTAAGAGGTCAGGGCCGCTGAGCGCAGAGGCCAAGGCGCTGCTGCATCTGGGGTAGTGGGGAGCCCTGGTCTCCTCGGAGAGATGCCCAGGTCCAGGGCTACCCAGCATCCAGAGAAGCGCGTGGCTGTCCTGCAGCCGAGGCTGATTGTATTCTCCCTGCAGACACCCGTGGGACACGGTGATCAAGGCGGCCATGCGGAAGTACCCGAACCCCATGAACCCGTGCGTGGTGGGCGTGGACGTGCTGGAGCGCGGCGTGGACGGCCGGGGCCGCCTGCACAGCCTGCGCCTGCTCAGCACCGAGTGGGGGCTGCCCGGCTTCGTGCGCGCGGTGAGCCCCGTCCTGCGCCCGGGCTCCCTGCAGACCCCTGCAGCCCGGCCTTGTGCCTGGGCTCCGCGCCTCTCCCGGGCTCCCACCTCTTGTCACGAGACCTCTGCCTCACTGGTCCCAGTCTGTTGTCTGGGAAGGACACTAGTCCCCTTCAGTAAGGGACCGCCTTGGTGACTTTATCTTTCCCCAGTGACATCATGGCTCTGAAAGTATAACTTTGAGGATGACAGTCACCTGCCCTGTTGCACCTTAACTTAACCTCCACGTGCAGCCCAGGGCCTCGCATGGTCCCAGGGTTTCCGCTACCTCCTCCTGTCCACCCCCTCTTCTGGAGCTGTTAGCCCAGGCCTTGCATCAGGGTGTGGATAGGCTACCCTGCCTTAGAACTCAGCACTGAGACCGCCCCCCACCCCCTGGCCTGAGAGAGCCCTTGCCTCCCTCATGTAAGGTTTGGTAAAAAGCATTTGTGGGCTTGAGGTATGGCTTAGCGATTAAGGCACTTGCCTGCAAAGCCAAAGGACCCAGGTTCGATTCCCCAGGACCCACGTTAGCCAGATGCACAAGGGGGGCGCACGCGTCTGGAGTTCGTTTGCAGTGGCTGGAGGCCCTGGCGTGACCATTCATTCTCTCTCTCTCCCCCTCTTTCTCTGGTAAATAAATAAAAATATTTTTTTAAAAAACATTTGTTGCCGGGCGTGGTGGCGCACGCCTTTAATCCCAGCACTCGGGAGGCAGAGGTAGGAGGATCACCAAGAGTTCGAAGCCACCCTGAGACTCCATGGCGAATTCCAGGTCAGCCTGAGCCAGAGTGAGACCCTACCTCGAAAAACCAAAAAAAAAAAAACATTTGTTAAGTTTTGTACATTAAGCTCTGAATTCATTTTGTTACTGTCCAACCAACTAGAACAGGAACTTCAACTATTCTGTATCCCTAGACAGAGCATAGTTGTAAATAAGTGAACTGGTACGTAAATGGACTTTAAAAATTTCAAACCAGAGTCTTTAGGTTTCCCAGGCAAATGCCTTAACCACTACGCCATTTCCCCAGTCCGTAAATGGATTTTTAACATGGTACCTTTTTTTTTTTTTTTAAAGATTTTGGGAACCAGCAGAACTTTGACATACATCAAGGAACATTCTGTTGTGGATCCGTCCGAAAGGAAAATGGAACTTTGTTCCACCAATGTAAGCAAAGGTGCTTGATATTTCTTGGTAATGGCGCATAATGCCTTCACTTAATTTTATTTCCAGTCTGCCTTTGGTCTAAGTAATTGGTTGGTTTTAGTAGGAGGTATTTTGTGTTTTGTTTTGAGACAGGTATTCATTTGTAGTCCAGGCTGGCCGTGAACTTGCTGCAATATTATTCTCGCCTCAGCCTGTGGAGCGCTGGGATTACAGATGTGAGCCGCCCATGCTCACCTTTATGTTTTTATTCAAGAATAGTAAGCATAGAGGTAAACATAGGTAAAATAACTAAAGCTGGGTGTGGTGGTGCATGCCTTTAATCCCAGTATCTGGAAGGCAGAGGTAGGAGGATCACTGTGAGTTCGCGGCCAACCTGAGACTAGTGAGTTCCAGGTCAGCCTGGGCTAGAGAGTGAGACCCTACCTCGAACCCCCCCCCCAAAAAAAGAAAGCCAGGCATGGTGGTGAATATCTTTAATCACAACACTTGAGAGGTAGAGGAGACTACATAGTAAATTCCAGGTCAGCTTGGGCTAGAGTGAAACCATACTCTGGAAAAGCAAAAACTAACAAAAAAAAAAAAAGAACTAAATCCTGGTGTTCTATTTACCCAGCTGGGTGACTGTAGATAATGCTAGTGTAATTATATAAGTGTATATGTATACATATATGTATTTGTGTGTTTGTATGTGTATGTTCATATGTGTGGAGGCCAGAAGATAACCTTTGGTGTTGTCGTCAGAAACACTGGCCACTCGTTTTTGAGACAGAGTCTCATTGGCCTAGAGTGTCCTAATTAGGCTAGACTGGCTGGCTGGTGAGCTCTAGGAACCCATCTATCTCTGCCTCCCCAGCACTGGCATTACGGGCACATGCCACTGTGCCTGCTGTTCATGTTACATGGGTACTGGGGATGAAACTCATGCCTGCAAGACACGCAGTTTACCTGCTAAACTATCTCGCAGCCCCTGTGTTGTTTATTTAAAAGAGCTAGAAGAGCCGGGCGTGGTGGCGCACGCCTTTAATCCCAGCACTCGGGAGGCAGAGGTAGGAGGATCGCCGAGAGTTCAAGGTCACCCTGAGATGACACAGTTAATTCCAGGTCAGCCTGGACCAGAGTGAGACCCTACCTCGAAAAACAAAAAAACAAAACAAAAACAAAACAAAAACAAAACAAAAAAAAAGAGCTAGAAGAAAAGATTCTAAATGGTTTTACAGCAAAGACATGATACATGTTTAAGGAGATAGATATGCTAACCCTGGCTTGAATGTTTCATAGTATATACATACATCATTTCTTTATATATAATTTATTTTTTTCTCAATTTTTATTAACATTTTCCTTGATTATAAAAAATATCCCATGGTAATACCCTCCCTCCACCCCCACTTTCCCCTTTGAAATTCCATTCTCCATCATATCCCCTCCCCATATCAATCAGTCTTTCTTTTATTTTGATATCATGATCTTTTCCTCCTCTTATGATGGTCTTGTGTAAGTAGTGTCAGGCACTATGAGGTCATGGATATCCAGGCTATTTTATGTCTATATAATTTATTATTATTATTATTTTGGATTTTAAAAAATGTTTATTTGCAAACAGAGACAGATAAAGAGAGAATGGGTATGCCATGGCCTCTAGCCACTGCAAACAAACTCCAGACGCTGGCTTATGTGGGCCCTGGAAATCAAACCTGGGTCCTTTGGCTTTGCAGTCAAACGCCTTAACCACTAAATCATCTCTCCAGCCCCATTTCTTAATAAAAAAAAAAAAAAAAATTTTTTTTTTTTGGTTTTTTGAACATTTCAGCCTGGGCTTATAGGTGCATGTTACTACACCCTGTCAGGCGGCCTTGTTTTGTTTGTTTATTCTATGTTTGAGATTGAATCCAGGGCCTTGGCTGTACCAGGTAAGGGTCTACCACTGAGCTCCATCCCCAGTCCTTAGTGATCATTGTAAAAGATCCTTTCTCCCTTTATTCTTCTCTCATTTCCTTCCATTGGGGGGAAAAATATACATATACATATATGTATATGTATATGTATATGTATATGTATATGTATATGTATATGTATATGTATATGTATATGTATATGTATGTATGTATATATATATACATACATATATATGTATATATGTATATATGTATGTATATATATATATATGGGCTTAGGGTATATAGGTCAGTGGTAGAGTGATTATTGGGTAATGAAGGACTGAGTTTGATGCCCAGCACTGCAAAAAAAAAGTGTGCGTATGTATGTATAAAACTATTTAATGAAAATTCAAGGAATATGTTGAGATGACTGCATGGACCAAGAAAATGGGGTGATTTGCTTGTTTGTGGTCCTAGAGGTTTAGCCCAGGGCTCTGCATATGCTGTGCAAACAAGTTTACCATCGAGCTGTACCTGCAGCCTCTTGAAAATGGTTTATTTCATAAAATAATACTTATTTTTTTATTTTTGAAATATTACTTATTATTTGTTTATGAGAGAGAGAGGATGATAATGATTGCGCCAGGGTCTCCAGCCACTGCAGACAAACTCCAGACATATGTGCCACCATGTGCATCTGGCTTATGTGGGTTCTGGGGAATTGAACCTTGGTCCTTGGCCTCACAGGCAAGTGCCTTAACTGCTAAGCCATCTCTCCAGCCCCATATTATTTTTTTTTCAAAAAAATATTTTATTTATTTATTTGAAAGAGGTCCTCAGAGAGTGAGAGAGAGGAAGAATGGGCCCGCTAGGGCCTCCAGCCTCTGGAAACAAACTCCAGACACATGCACCACCTTGTGCATCTGGCTTTATGTGGGTGCTGAGGAATCAAACCTGGGTCCTTTGGCTTTGCAGGCAAGAGCCTTAACTGCTAAACTATCTCTCTAGTCCCATATTACTTACTTTTTTATAAAAATTTATTTATTTATTTGAGAGCGACAGACACAGAGAAAGACAGATAGAGGGAGAGAGAGAGAATGGGCGCGCCAGGGCTTCCAGCCTCTGCAAACGAACTCCAGACGCGTGCGCCCCCTTGTGCATCTGGCTAACGTGGGACCTGGGGAACCGAGCCTCAAACCGGGGTCCTTAGGCTTCACAGGCAAGTGCTTAAACCGCTAAGCCATCTCTCCAGCTCCCATATTACTTACTTTTAACAAACATCAAAATGGGCTTCTTTGGGCATAATCTCAACGAAGTACCTATATGGAATTTCCCTTCCTCCAGCGTCCCCTTCCTGTGGGCCACCTGCCTTGTCCCTTACACTATGGCATTGGTTTGAGTCATTGTTCATTTATTGGTTCCACCAGCGGTACCAAGTGCTTATCCTGTGCTGAGGAAGGGAATACAGGGACCAAGAGATGCGCCTTCCCCCGTGTATTTCACAGGGGGCTATCTCACCAGCCCGAGCTGCGGACAACTGTAGCAGCCGGGGCAGAGTACCGCCCCCAGCCGTGTGGCCGTGTGGGAACCCCCGAGAGGAGATAGCAGAGACGTTGGGGCTCTTGGGTTTCAGGAGGTTCCCAGACATTCTAGCAGGACTTCCCATGAATGTGAGAATGCGGATGGAACAGAGCAAGCAGAAGTGGGCCGGGCTGCTGTGGTGAAGTGTGGGACATGACGCTTAGGATGGTAGAGGCAGCTGGGGATGGTGGAGGAACCAGTGAGGTTTCCCGTCTTGGCATCTTCTGTGGAGCCAGCATTTAAAACAAGGCTGGAGGGCTGGAGAGACAGCTTAGTGGTTAAGGCGCTTGCCCGCGAAGCCTAAGAGTCCAGCTTCGATTCCCCAGACTCCATGTAAGCCAGATGTACAAGGTAGCACATGTGTCTGGAGTTCATTTGCAGTGGCCAGAGGCCCTAATGCATCCATTCTCTCTCCTCCCCCTCTCTCAAATAAATAAATAGTTTTGTTTTTGTTTGTTTGTTTGTTTTTTTGAGGTAGGGTCTCATTCTAGCTCAGGCTGACCTGGAATTCTCTATGTAGTCTCAGGGTGGCCTGGAACTCACCGTAATCCTCCTACCTCTGCCTCCCAAGTGCTGGGATTAAAGGCGTGCATCACCATGCCTGGAAAATAAATAGTTTTAAAAATATACTATTGAGGCTGGAGCTACTCTGGGATCTGGGGGTTTTAATCTGCCCCCCCCCCCAAAGCATCTGGAGCATATTTATTTATTTTAGAAAAAGAGAAAGAATGGGAGTGCCAGGGCCTCTAGCCATTGCCAGTGAACTCCAGACATATGTACCACCTGTGCATTTGGCTTATGTGGGTGCTGGGCAATTGAAATTGGGTCCTTGGGCTTTGCAGGCAAGTGTCTTAACCACTGAGCCACCTCTCCAGCCCTGGAGCATATTTAGGCTTCGACTCTGAGGTGGGTGTGGGATCCTTGACCCAGCATCTCGCTGTGGGGTCAGTCTGTCCCTTACCCTGTTCTGCAGCAGAAAGGGGCGTGGGTCCCCATGTGCTGAAAGATGAGGTTCCAAGCATACAGGACAGAGCCCAGATGCCTTAACACACCTGGTGCCACCTTTGCCACTGTCCTCTCCATGGTCTAGTTGGCTCCTCTAGCCATCCTATGGTTTGGGGTGACAGGGAGCCTGCAAGGGCTGCTTGGCTAGTACCTCTTGCCTCTTTTTTTGTTTGTTTGTTTTTCAAGGTAGCGTCTTGTTCTAGCCCAGGCTAGAATTCACTATGGAGTCTCAGGGTGGCCCCCAACTCACAGTGATCCTCCTACCTCTGCCTCCGAGTGCTGGGATTAAAGGCGTGCACCACCGCGCCCGGCTTTTTTTTTTTTTTTTTTTGTCTTTTGTCATTTCTGACTACTGTTATAGTTTGTTCTGTTTTGTCTGGGAGATTCTGCTTTTTCCTTGAAGAGCTCAGCTGACAATTCAGAGGGACAGTTGAGGTGACAGTGAGGCTTAGTGCCAAGGAAATGGGGCATGGAAGACAGCTGCACGCTTCCGTCACATGTTAGCGCCACTGGATGTGTTGTTTTTTCAGTCTCACATTTCTCTTATCAAAGGAAAATGAGGGCTGGAGAGATGGCTTAGCGGTTAAGGCATTTGCCTGCGAAGCCAAAGGACCCAGGTTCGATTCCCCAGGACCCGCGTAAGCCAGATGCACATGCATCTGGAGTTTGTTTGCAGTGGCTACAAGCCCTGGTGTGCCCATTCTCTCTTCTCTCTCTCTTTCTCTCTGCTTATAAATAAATTGTTTTAAAAAAGGAGAATGACCATGTCTCATAGAATTGTTTAGCGAAGGGCTGGAGAGATGGCTTAGCAGTTAAGGCATTTGCCTGTGAAGAGTAGGGAGCCAAGTTCAATTGCCTAGTACCCACGTTAGCCAGATGCACAAGGTGATGCATGCATCTGGAGTTTGTTTGCAGTAGCTAGGGGCCCTGATGCACCCATTCTCTCTCTCTCTCTCTCATAAGTAAAATAAAATAATTTTTAAAAAGTGTTGTTGTTTTTTAAATAATTGTTTGAGTGGGCATAGTGGCGCATGCCTCTAATCCCAGCACTCAGAGGCAGAGGTAGGAGGATCGCTGTGAGTTCGAGGCCACCCTGAGACTACATAGTGAATTCCAAGTCAGCCTGGGCTAGAGAGAGACCCTACCTCCTAAACTAATTGAGAGAGAGAAAAAAAAAGAATTGTTTAAGGAAATAAGGTTTATATAACATACAGACTTGCATTAAAATATTGATTATACTTTAATCCCACACTTGGGAGGAAGAGGTAGGAGGATCACTGTGAGTTCAAGGCCACCCTGAGATTACACAGTGAATTCCAGGTCAGCCTGGGCTAGAGTGAGACCCTACTTCAAAAAAACATTGGGCTGGGGAGATGGCTTAGCGGTTAAGCGCTTGCCTGTGAAGCCTAAGGACCCCGGTTTGAGGCTCGGTTCCCCAGGTCCCACGTTAGCCAGATGCACAAGGGGGCCCACGCGTCTGGAGTTCGTTTGCAGTGGCTGGAAGCCCTGGCGCGCCCATTCTCTCTCTCTCCCTCTATCTGTCTTTCTGTGTCTGTCGCTCTCAAATAAATAAATTAAAAAAAAATTAAAAAAAAAAACATTAAAAAGGGCTGGAGAGATGCCTTAGTGGTTAAGGCACATGCTTAAGGGCCCTGGCTTGATTCTCTAGGTCCCATGTAAGCCAGATGCACTTGGTGGCGCATGCATCTGGAGTTCATTTGCAGTGGCTAGAGGTCCTGGTGTGCCCATTCTGTGTGTGTGTGTGTGTCTCTAATAAATAAATAAATGAAAATAAAATCTTTAAAACAAAAGTGCTGGACAGATGTGCTAGTGGTTAAAGACAATTGCTTGCAAAGCCTGTTGGCCTGAGTTCAATTCCCTAGCATCCACATAAGGCAGATGCAAAAAGTGGCAGTTTGGCATTCATTTGCAGACAAGAGACCCGGTTGCATCCATACACACAAATAAATAAATGATTTTTTGAGGCAATTTTTTTTTTTTTTTTTTTTTTAATGAGAGAGAGGGAGAAGCAGAGCAAAAGTGCACGTGCTCATGGTGAATTGGTGTGCCAGGGCCTCCAGCCACTGTAATAGAACTCCAGACACGTGTGCCACCTTGTGCATATGTGGGACAGCACATGCAGCACTTTGTGTGTCTGGCTTACATTGGATCTGGGGAGCTGAACATGGGTCAGGCTTCACAGACAAGCACCTTAACCACTGAGCCATCTTTCCAGCTCAAATATTTCGTTTTGTTTTGTTTTTCAATGTAGGGTCTCACTATAGTCCTGGCTGACCTGGAATTCCCTATGTAGTCTCAGGGTGGCCTCGAACTCACAGCAATCCTCCTACCTCTGCCTCCCGAGTGCTGGGATTAAAGGTGTGCTCCACCACGCCCGGCTCAAATAAGTAATTTAGAAAATATTTTTATGGGCTGGAAGGAAGGATGGCTTAGAAGTTAAGCGCTTGCCTATGAAGCCTAAGGACGCTGGTTCGAGGCTCAATTCCCCAGGACCCACGTTAACCAGATGCACAATGGGGCACATGCGTCTGGAGTTTGTTTGCAGTGGCTGGAGGCCCTGGTGTGCCCATTCTCTCTCTCTCTCTCTCTGTCACTCTCAAATAAATAAAAATAAAAATATTTTTAAAATATATATTTTTTTTTTATTTAAGAGGGGGGAAAGAGGCAGGGAGAGTGAGAGAGAGAGAGAAAGGCAGAGAATGGGTGCCCCAAGGCCTCCAGCCACTGCAAATGAACTCCAGACACATGCTCCACCTTGTGTGTCTGGCTTATGTGGTCCTGGGGAATTGAACCTGGGTCTTTTGGCTTTGCAGGCAAGAGCCATAATCACAAAGCTATCTCTCCAGCCCAAGTAAATACATTTTTTTCTCAATTAATTTTTATTAACATTTTCCATGATTATAAAAAGTATCCTATGGTAATACCCTTCCTCCTCCTCCCCCCACTTTCCCCTTTGAAATTCCATTCTCCATCATATCCCCTCCCCATCTCAATCAGTCTCTCTTTTATTTTGATGTCATGGTCTTTTCCTCCTCTTATGATGGTCTTGTGTAGGTAGTGTCAGGCACTATGAGGTCATGGATATCAAGGCCATTTTATGTCTGGAGGGAGCACGTTGTAAGGAGTCCTACCCTTCCTTTGGCTCTCACATTCTTTCTGCCACCTCTTCCACATTAGACCCTGAGCCTTGGAAGGTGTGATCGAGATGTTACTCAGTACTCCAGTCACTTCTTTCCAGCACTATGATACTTCCTGAGTCATCCCAAAGCATTTTTATTTTTAAAAAGAAGTTAGCTTGTTTAGAAGAAGTGAAACTTGAGACAGGGCCTCCATAGTTTCAGTGTGCATCCTGGGGTCTAGTTCATCCGGTCCTGGAACCAGGCTTCGACACGAGGAATGGAATGGATACTGTTGCTGGCCTGGACACTGACGGAGAATCGTGTATCCTGTCCTGCGGTTGCTGGGGGGCTTGGCAGTGCGCAGGCACTGCAAGGGCAGATCCCTGCACAGCTGTGGGAAGGTGTGTGGGGAGAGAAGACATGACTACCGCCCAAAGGAACAGCTAAGTTGTGCTGTCCCTAGCACACACGGTGGTGTTCCTTGGGCCTAGATGTTTCCCTTCTCTTCCTTGCAGAAACCCTAATCTGGGGATGGAAGGGTGTGGGCAGGCTGAAGCTGGTTTGCGAAGTCATGCAAGATAACTAGAACCTAAAGCCGGTGTTTTTTTTAAAGATCACACTCACGAATTTGGTATCTGTGAATGAGAGTTTGGTGTACACACCTCATCCAGAGAACCCTGACAAGTGAGTCATCTCTCCCTGGGATGGACATGTTGCCCATCGGGGTGAGGGCGGATGGAGCACCACCCCCTCAGAGCTGGTCAGCCCTTCACCTCTGGTTTTTCTGCAGAACTGTGCTCACCCAGGAAGCCATCATCACCGTGAAGGGGATTAGCCTTGGGAACTACCTGGAGAGTCTAATGGCCAGCACAATATCCTCCAATGCCAAGAAGGTATGCACCTCGGCCCCAGAGCTCACCAGGCCCTGAGGTGATGTGCTCATAAAACTAGTCCCCGCATCTTGCTCTGGACTGGGCCCTCTAGCTGAGTGCCTGCATTGTTTCTACACCATTCCAGAAGGATCTGAGAGGAAGGACATGTGTGGATGCTAAAGGGGCCGTACTTCGTGGCTTGTATTTAGTCTAGTCAGTAATAGAAGAGCCAGGCTAACCAGTTCTTAAAAATTTATTTATGTATTTTTATTTATGAGAGAGAGAGAGAGAGAGAATGGGCTCACCTAGGCCTCTAGCCACTGCAAACGAACGCCAAACGCATGTGCCACCTTGTGCATCTGGCTTATGTGGGACATGGAGAATTGAACCTGGGTCCTTAGGCTTCTCAGGCTCTGTGCATCTGGCTGTACGTGGGTAGTGGAGGATGGAACCTAGGCTTTTACGTTTGCAAACACGCCTCTCTAACCACTGAGCAATCTCTCCAGCCCCCTACCCCCCGCTGCTTTATTAAAGAAAAATACAGATTTGAGAAATGCATGCCGTAGCCTCGCTCATTTACGGGAGGCAGGGCAACAATAGACCATTGTCCACACAGGAGCTCTTCCAGGAAAAGAGAGAGTCATCCTGAACACTGTGTTTCCAAGTACTTGGCTTAGAGCAAGAGCCCTGAGTGCTGCCTCTAAACACTGTAGACTGGAAGACTGTGCGTCTGAAGCACTTTAGGCCTTCTATGGGATCAAACAGTTAGCCCCTGGAACCCAAGTTGGCTTTCTTTTATTTCACTTGCCGGGGGGAGGGGGGGGGGTTGTTGTGTGGGTGGCCAGCACAATATCCTCCAGTGCCAAGAAGGCATGCACCTCGGTCCCAGAGCTCACCGGTGCCCTGCGGTGATGTGCTGACAAGACTAGTCCCCGCATCTTGCTCTGGACTGGGCCCTCTAGCTGAGTGTCTGTGGTGTTTCTACACCGTTCCAGAAGGATCTGAGAGGAAGGACATGTGTGGATGCTAAAGGGGCCGTACTTCCTGGCTTGCACTTAAGGCTGAATCACTGCCTGTACCTGGCACCTGATAGTATTCATCTTTGTGGTCTCTATCCTTTGGCAGGTTGATGTAACTATTTAAAAAATATTTTAGCTGGGCGTGGTATGGTAGTGCATGCCTTTAATCCCAGCACTTGGGAGGCAGAGGTAGGAGGATCACCATGAGTTCAAAGCCACCCTGAGACTACATAGTGAGTTCCAGGTCAGCCTGGGCTAGAGTGAGACCCTACCTTGAAAAACAACAAAATATCTATTTATTAATTAGAGAGAGGGAGGGAGAGAAAGGACACTCCAGGGCCTGTAGTCACTGCAAACAAATGCCAGACTTTTTTTTTTTTTTTTTTTTTTGAGGTAAGGTCTCACTCTGGCCCAGGCTGACCTGGAATTCCCTACAGAGTCTCAGGGTGGCCTCGAACCCACAGTGATCCTCTTACCTCTGCCTCCCAAGTGCTGGGATTAAAGGCATATGCCCCCATGCCTGGCCAAATTCCAGATATATGCACCACGTTGTGCATCTGGCTTATGTAGGCACTGGGGAATCAAACCTGGGTCTTTAGGCTACACAGGCAAGCACCTTAACCGCTAAGCCATCTCTCCAGCCCTTGATGTATTTTTTTGATAGGCCTGGAAACTGCTTGTGGATATGAGAGACAGGGTTGCAGGTGTAGGAGGAGGGTC
This sequence comes from Jaculus jaculus, assembly GCF_020740685.1. NCBI lineage: Eukaryota > Metazoa > Chordata > Mammalia > Rodentia > Dipodidae > Jaculus > Jaculus jaculus. The sequence goes on along the minus strand of NC_059103.1, from coordinate 48,375,453 downwards.
GTCCTGACCTCCCTGGTCTTCATATGTAGATTTGGACGTGGGATCTGGGGTGTGGCACGGGGTCCCTCCAGTGAGGACTTGCCATGTTCTGTTAAGGGAGGTGCCAGCGCTGGGGTGGCCTGAGCTGGTGCATTGATTGATTCGCAAACACATCAGAGAACTTTAGGCCTTGGAAACAAACACCCCACTGTGTTTCTGAGCTTCAAGAGCTGCCTGTATGTGGAAGGCGACTCGGGAAGTTCATTGCCATGTCCCTAACCCTGAAGCACTCCCCTCAGGCCTGTGGTCTGCTGTGTGCCTTGAGAACTGAAGTCCTTTTGTGTTGTTGCAGGGGTGGGCTGCCATTGAGTGGATAATTGAACATTCCGAGAGTGCCATCAGCTAACAGGTCTGCATTGATGTCTTGTGACGCATGGGGGTAACCACGGTAACCCTTTACCTGGTACAGGGTTTCCGCATTGTCTTAACCGTGTGCATGGGGTGTGGTGTGAGAGAAAGCTTCCACAACAAGGCTGCTTACCAGCCCTGTGTTTCTTTTCTTAATTCATTTTTATTTATTTGACAGAGAGAGAGAGAGAGAGAGAGAGAGAATGAATGGGTATGCCAGAGCCTCCAGCCACTGCAAACAAATTTCAGATGCATAGGCCGCCTTGTGTATCTGGCTGACGTGGGTTCTGGGGAGTCGAACCTGGCTCCTTAACCGCTAAGCCATCTCTTCAGCTCAGCCCTGTGCTTCTTAGCGTATGTCATGGTGGACAACTCCATCTTCCTTCATTTCCATGTTTCATGCCAGGACTTCCTTCCAGGGGACACCTGAGCTCTTGTCACATGCAGTCTGAGGAATGCAGTGCAGGGTCAGCTGCTGCCACAGCATCTCAGTGCCTGGCTGCCTGAACATTCCTCGGGACCGTGCACAGGAAGTGAAGAGCTTCCCCGAGCAGGTCCACAGGGTGACAAGCTCCTCTGATCTGGGATTTTTCATTTGGGGTAAAATTTGCATTTTTGGGGGGGGGCTGGAGATGGAACCCAGGAGCTCATACTTGCTGGGCTGTGGGAAGTGCTACAGCCCCAGACTGCACATATTTTATTTTATTTTGGGGGAGGGGTACTTATTCATCATTACTTTTATTTTTTTGAGGTAGGGTCTCACTCGAGCCCAGGCTGACCTGGAGCTCACTCTGTAGTCCCAGGCTGGCCTCAAACTCACAGCGATCCTCCTACCTCTGCCTCCCAAATGCTGGGATTAAAGGTGTGCGCCACCGCCTCTAGTTTGCTTGCTTATTTATTTATTTATGTTCTTTGAAGCAGGATCTCACTATAGCCCAGGTTAACTTGGAACTCATTCTGTAGCCCAGGCTGACCTCGAACTCATGGTGATCCTCCTACCTCATCATCTTCCTGAGTGCTGGGATTAAAGTTCTGTGCCATCGTGCCTGGGTGTACTTGTTCTTTTTTTTTTTTTTTTTTTCTTTTTCGAGGTAGGGTCTCACTCTGGCTCAGGCTGACCTGGAATTCGCCATGGAGTCTCAGGGTGGCCTTGAACTCACGGCAATCCTCCTACCTCTGCCTCCCGAGTGCTGGGATTAAAGGCATGCGCCACCACGCCCGGCGGGTGTACTTGTTCTTATGAAAAATATTTTGTGCCAATCTCTTCACTTGGCACAAGCTAGTACTCAGCTACTGGCTGTGCCCTTTCTAGCATCTCTATGAACTTCATAGACATTCTTTGGTTTCCTCAGCCCCCAGGAATTTGACACTTGGCTAGTTAACCCTCACCTTCATGCTGTTATGTCTCAGAAAGTGCCCTGTCTCCTTTCTCTAGGGGCTCCTCGCCCTCCTCCTGAAGACTTCTGGTTGCTCCCTGTTAAGCAGCAGTGCTCTGCTGCCCTAGGTCCCGCTTCCCTCCATCTGTCTGTCCCTAGTGTGTGTTTGCTTACTCATTCCCTTCCTGCCAGTCAGCCTATGAGCTGTGGGTTTGTGGTACCTTTAAGAAATTCTTGCTGATTTTGCCTAAGTCACTCACCGAAGCGTTCCAGAGACCTTCACCTTGAATCCAAGACTGGGACTTGCCATAGAGCGTCACTTCTCATGGCCTCATGGCTTGAGCTGTGTGTGTGGTGTAAAGGGAAAGAGGAGAAGGAGGGGAGAAAAGGAGGAGGAGGAGGGGAAAGGAGAAAGCAAGGCAGGGAGGGAGGTAATGTGAGTTGAGAGAGAGAATCCTGGTGTGAGTCATGGGCTTCTAGTTTCTTCATGAGCCAAACCAAACTGTCTCCATCTTTTAATCAGATGCCTCGCCCGAAAAAGTCAAAGAAAAAAATGAAAGAAGGAAAGATGGAGAAAGAAGGACGGATGGAGAAAGGAAAGAGTGAGGAGCGAGCGTGGAAGTGGTTCAGTCACGTCTGGGAGAGGTGACACCTACCGGAACCCTCCCTTTCCGTGGTGACCTCCCAGCAAAGCTTCGGGCCCGGTTGCCAGCTGTGCTGGTCGGTGGGGAGTTCGAGAAGTGCGTGCAAGGAGTGGGCGCCGCTTCCCTGGGCTGGGCTCTGCTCTGGGCACGCTGCGCTGGGCAGGGCTGTGCACTGCCCTCCCCCCCCGAAGTGGATTCCAGCTTTCACCGGGTTCCCCTGGCAGAGCGCCTCTTCCTCCCTGATGGCCCTGGTCACTTTGCAAGAGCAGATCTCTCCTCATGCCCCCCCTCCCTAGGGGCCTGGCTGCGGTCCCCTCCATCCTCACAGCAGCAGTGTCCCAACCGCTTTCTGTAGAAGGTGGTCGAGAAGCTTCCTTTGCTCTCAAGATGACTCTCGTGCAAAGGTATTCAAAAGGGCATGGAGCTATCTGACTGACTGTGGGTTTGGGTGGCCAGTGTTCTTTTTTTGGGGGGGGGAGGGGGTGTTGTTTTGGTTTGTTTGGAACTCTGATATATTTCAATTTTTTAGTTTTTTCAGTTCAAAATAATTTCACTCAGTTAGGTAACAACACCAAGTAAAACATCTGTATATTTCACCGAGATGTTAACTTGTTTAACTGTCATACATGATAATTAACCATTGATTAAAAACACTATTCAGTGGGCTGGAAAGATGGCTCATGGCTAAAGCGCTTGCTACCCAAGTGTGAGTATCTGAGTTCGGATCTCCCCCCCCCCCCCCCCCCCCCCGCGCCCCTGAGCCAAACCTTTAGTGCAAGTGTCTGTCGTTCCGGAGAGCCTACAGTGAGAAGAGGGCAAGACAGCCGAAGCCAGGCCGGCCCCCCTGGTGAGTGCAGGGGCAGACAAGACGGAAGGAGAGGATTGACACCCCTTCGAAGTTGTCCCCTCACAACCACACGTACATTGTGGCATGTGTGTGCTCACAGCCCTCCCCCCCAAAAGCCACCCCACACTGTTTTAGGTTTTGATCTTTTTTTTTTTTAATTTTTATTAGCATTTTCCATGATTATAAAAAAAAATATCCCATGGTAATTCCCTCCCTCCCTGCCCCACACTTTCCCCTTTGAAATTCCGTTCTCCATCATATTACCTCCCCATCACAATCATTGTACTTACATATATACAATATCATAGGTTCTGATCTTATTAAGAGAGGTATTGAGGTCTGAGGGGAGAGAGTAGAGGCATTTTGGAAAATTTATCACAGGTTAGTGTTCTGAGATAAAGTCTAATGTTCAAGCTGGCCTGAAACCTTTCTTTCTCTCTCTCTTTCTGTCTTTTAAAGGATTTTATTTGTAGGAGAGAGAGACAGAGAAAGAATGGCTGTGTCAGGGCCTCTTGCCCCTACAAACAAACTCCAGATGCATGCACCACCTTGTGTTCCTGGCTTTACATGGGTACTGGGGAACCAAACCTGGGCCTGCAAGCTTTGCAAGCAACCACCTTCAACCACTGAGCCATCTCTTTTTTCTTCTTTCTTTCTGCCTTTCTCTATCTCCTTCCCTTCCCTCACTTTCTTTCTGTTTCTTTTTTTCCTTTTTTCTTCCTCCTTCCCTTCCTCCCTCCCCTTTTTTCTTTGCCTCCCTTTCTTCCTTTCTTTTTTTATTTTTTATTAATTTTTTAAAAATTATGAATTTATTAGAGAGAGAGAGAGAGGGAGGGAAAGAATGGGTGCACCAGGGCCTCTAGCCACTGAAAATGAACTCCAGACGCTTGCACCTTCCTTCCTTTTGTCTTTCTTTTGTTCTCTTTCAGCAGTCTTGCTGTATAGCCCTGACTGCCCTTAGCATTCTTCCTGCTTTAGTCTTGAGTGTTGCCATCACAGGTATGCACCACCATGCTGGCCTAGGATCCTTGTTCATCCCCCAAAATCTTTTCAGCTTCTTCTGACAAGACTGGTCTGTTCTTGCAAGAAGGTGGGGACCTCAGGCCTGGTTCCCTTCATCCCCCTGCTGTTGTCTCCATATCCTGTAGCACTGGGGACATGCTGGGCTTTGGAATGATGGCTTTGGATGCCTGACCCAGGTTAGACTATCTCTCCTTGCCCACTTTATCTACTTGGCTCTGCTTCCCAGCCTTACATGCTGGTGGAGGAGGTTGTAAAAGCCTCAAAGTTTTGTTTTTTTTTTTAATTTTCAAAAATATTTTTTTGTGTGAGAGTAAGGGGGAGAGAGAGAGAGAGGAGGGAGAGAAATAGAGAGAGGAGAATATGGGCATGCCAGGCCCACTGCAAACCATCTCCAGATGCATGTGCCACTTTGTGCATCTGGCTTTACATAGGTACTGGAGCATCGAACATGGGCCAACAGGCTTTGCAAGCAAGCGCCTTTAACCACTGAGCCGTCTCCTCAGCCCTAATGCCTCAAAGTTTCTGTGCTCCTTATTTTCCTCATACTCTTATGGGCATAAGGCTCTACAGTCTTTTGTTTCTTTGTTTTGTTTTTGGTTTTTTGAGGTAGGGTCTTACTCTGGCCCAGGCTGACCTGTAATTCACTATGTAGTCTTAGGGTGGCCTTGAACTCACAGCGGTTCTCCTACCTCTGCTTCCCAAGTGCTGGGATTAAAGGCGTGTGCCACCACGCCCAGCCTCTTGTTTTTGAGCAATTCTCATGAAGCTCAGGCTGGCTCTGAACTTGCTGTGTTGTTAAGGCTGGCCTTGTATTTCTGATCCTTTGACTTCCACTTCCCAAGTATTTTTTAAAAATTTTATTTATTTACTTATTTGAGAGAGAGAGAGAGAATGGGCATGCCAGGGCCTCTAGCTACTGAAAACAAACTCTAGATGTATGTGCCACCTTGTACGTGAGTACTGGGGAATTGAACCTGGGTCCTTACACTTTGCAGGCAAGAGCCTTAACCACTAAGCCAGCTCTCCAGTCCCATACTTTTTGTTTTAGAGAGAGCAAGACACACACACACACACACACACACACACACACATACACACAGAGAATTGGCACCCCAGGGCCTAAGCTGCTGCTATTGAATTCCAGATGCTTGCACCACCTAGTGGGCATGTGCAACCTTGCACTTGCCTCACCTTTGTGCATCTGGCTTACATGGGATCTGGAGAGTCAAACCTGAGTCCTTAGGCTTCGCAGGCAAATGCCTTAACTGCTAAGCCATCGCTCCAGCCCACTTCCCAAGTATTGAGATTACAAATGAGTCCCACCATGCCTCAATTTCCACCATCTTTAAATCAAAGTTATTTAAAACAACACCAACTGTTTTCAAAAAATGTATGCACATCAACCAGTTTATGTTTACTTTTCAAGGTGTAAGACTATTAAACAGTAAAGAACTATGCTTTTTCTCTGCCAACTGACACCTTTTTTAGGAAACCTACCAAATTTTCTATGCCTATGAATGTATATGTATGGTTTTTTTTTTTTTCTCATTAAACTCAGGATCATACTATGCATACTGATTTGTGACCTATTTTCTACTTTTAAACAACCATTATCTTTATTTTTTTTTCCCTGAGGTAGGGTTTCACTGTAGCCCAGGCTGACCCGAAATTCCTTTGTAGTCCCGGGCTGGCCTTGAACTCATTGCCATTCTTCCACCTCTGCCACCCAAGTGGTGGGATTAAAAGCATGCTCCACCGTGCCTGGCTAAACAACAGTATCTTAAAAAATCCTCTTTGAAGCCGGGTGTGGTGGCGCACGCCTTTAATCCCAGCGCTTGGGAGGCAGAGGTAGGATTGCCATGAGTTCGAGGCCACCCTGAGACTACATAGTTAATTCCAGGTCAGCCTGGGCCAGACTGAGACCCAACCTCGAAAAACCAAAAAAAAAAAAAAAATCCTTTTTGAGAAAACACTACAGCTTAGGGCACTGGGGGCTTTTTGCCATGGTCCCTGTCTCTGCTACCCTAATAATAATGGTGGGCCAGCGTGGGACCTTGAGAGTCCCTTTTCTATGTGACACCTCATCCTAGACGCTGGCTCACACTTCACCTGCTGGCAATCACCTCTTGTCTCACTGTGTGAAGGTTAACATTGATTGCTGATTTGATCAGATTAAGAGACACTGTGGGCATTAATGAGCCACACCTGTGGGCATGTGCGTGCGTGCGTGCGTGCGTTCATGCGTGTTTCTAGAGACGCTTACCTTGAGGAGGTTAGACCTGCCCCCCTGAGAATGTGGGCAGCGTCATCCAACCCCAGGCTGACGGGGTCTCACCCTGAGTGAACAGGGAAAGAAGGAGAAAGCTATTGGGGCACGGGTGGGCATTCCCCTCTTTCTCCTTCCTGGTTGGCACCACAGACTCAGCTACTCAGCCTTCCCTGCCATGGTGGACTGTGTCCCTCTGAGCTGAGTCAAAATAAATCCTTGGCCTGGAGAGGCTCAGCGTTCAAGGTGTTTGCTGACAAAACCAAAGGATCCAGTACCCATGTAAAGCCAGATGCACCAGGTGGCGCATGTGTCTGGAGTCTGTTTGTAGTGGCTTGTCTCTCATAAATAAATAAATAAAATATTTTTTAAAATCCTTCTTGTCTTAAATGCTTTTTGTCACTGCAATGAAAAAAGGAACTAGGGTAGTACACGCCTTTAATCCCAGCGGTTGGGAAGCAGAGGAAGGAGGATCGCTGTGAGTTCAAGGCCACTTTGAGGCTACATGGTGAATTCCAGATTAGCCTGGGCTACAGTGAAACCCTACTTCAAAAACCAAAGCAAAAACAAAAAAGAAACCTAGTATTTGTTTCAAGATGACCATAACTCTAGATGCCATGTTCTACAACTAGCCACATAAAGGAGTTCTGCTCTGGAGGAAAATGTACAAGCTTATGGTTTTGGAAGGCATGTGAGAAATGGCAGGTTCTTCTTGGTGCTCTGCACAGGTGAAGACATGCAAAGTTCCCTGGGCATTTGTGGAGGAAGTCTGCATTTTTAGGGCGCGGGTGGTTGTAAATGTCAATCATTAGCCATTTCAAACTTGGTGGCAGAATTAAGCTAAAAATAAGCTTTTGGGCTGGAAAGATAGCTTAGCAGTTAAGGCAGAACCCACATAAGCCAGATGCACTAGGTGGTGCATGTGTCTGGAGTTCATGTGCAGTTCCTGGAGGCCCTGGTGTGCCCATTCTCTGTCTCTTTTTCTCTCTCAAGTAAATTAATAAAATATTTTTTATATATTTTTGTTTATTTATTTATTTGAGAGTGACAGAGAGAGAGAGAGGCAGATAGAGAGAGAGAATGGATGTGCCAGGGCTTCCAGCCACTCCAAATGAACTCCAGACGCATGCACCCCCTTGTGCATCTGGCTAACGTGGGTCCTGGGGAATCGAGCCTCGAACTGGGGTCCTTAGGCTTCACAGGCAAGCGCTTAACCGCTAAGCCATCTCTCCAGCCCATAAAATATTTTTTTAAATGAGCTCCTGTGGATTTGTTAGTCTCTTGTGTTTTCCATTATAAATATTCTTTTCTTTAGGTCGTTATAGGCTGAAGAAGTGTAGTAGTAGTTAAAAAAAAAAAAAAAGAAGTGTAGTAGTAATTCTTTTCAGCATTTAATTAGCTGAGCATGGTGGCCCACGCCTTTAATCTCAGTACTCAGGAGACAGAAGTAGGAGGATCATTGTAAATTTGAGACCAGCTAGAGTGAGATTCTGCCTGAAAAAAAAAATTAACTTTTTATATGAGAAAGAGAAAAAGAGAGAGAGAGAGTGCGTGTATGGGTGTGTTAAGGCCTTTTGCTGGTGCAAATGAACTCCAGAAGCATGTGCCACTTTGTGCATCTGGCTTTACATGGGTACTGGGGAATTGAACCTGGGCCAGTAGGCTTTGCAAGCAAGCGCCTTTAACTGCTGAGTCATTTCTCTAACTCCAGTTTTTAAAAATATATTTCAGGGGTGGGGGCTAGTTTGCCTGCAAAGCCAAAGGATCCCAGGTTGACTCTCCAGGACCCATATAAGCCAGATGCACAAGGGGGTGCATGCTTCTGGAGTACGTTTGCAGTGGCTGGAAGCCCTGGCATGCCGTTCTCCCTTTCTCTTTCAAATAAATAAAATATGTTGAAAGTATATATCAGGGCCTGGAAAGATGGCTTAGCGGTGAAGGCACTTGCCTAAAAAATATTTTTTTATTTATTTGGGAGGAGATAGAGACAGCGAAAGCACGAACTTCTATGCATGCAAGAACCTGTTGCTGCATTGCTTTGTACAACTGGCTTTACGTGTGGGCACTGAGCAATCAGCCCCCCACCCCCCCATGGCAAGCTTTGAAAGCAAGCACCTTTAACCACTAAGCCATCTCCCCAGCCCCATACTTGCCTTATTTTAGTAGTACAGGCTGAGCTGGAAACAGGAAGAAAGCAGCAGAGAGCAGTCTTAGGGGTGAGGCTGAGGGACAGCTTGACAGCTGCACTTGGGCAGTGGTTTGATTCCCCCAGGCAGAGGCAGTGTGGGCGTGGTGTGCACCAGCTGGTGTTGGTCTGCCGCTTGACAGCTGAAGTGTCCATGTGATCCTTTGGAATCAGACCCTGCCTACCTGGTGCAGGGTGACTGTGATAGCACCTGGTGCTGAACCCCCAGCCCCTGCACCACAGCACTCTGGATCCCTTAGGCTGGGCTCCTGACCAGCTCAGTGCGCCAGCCTGTCTTCCAAGCGCAAAGGATTTGCCACTGCAGTTCAGCCTCTGAAGAGGCCTGCTGTGGGAATAGGAGGCTTTTTCTTTTCAGTTTTTATTTATTATTTTTATTTTTTTTATTATTATTATTGTTATTTTTTTTAGTTTTTTGAGGTAGAGTCTCACTGTGGTCCAGGCTGACCTGGAATTCACTATGTAGTCTCAGGGTGGTCTCGAACTCATGGTGATCCTTCTACCTCTGCCGATGCTGGGATTAAAGGTGTGCGCCACCATGCCTGGCTCAGTTTTTATTTTAGTTTATTTTATTTCAGAGAGAGAGAGAGAGGGAGAGAGAATTGGTACACCAGGGCCTCAGACCCTGTAAACAAACTCCAGATGCTTGCGCCACCTAGTGGGCATGTGCGACCTTGCGCTGACCTCACCTTTTTGCATCTGGCTAACTTGGGGTCTGGAGAGTGGAACGTGGGTCTTTAGGCTTCCCAGGCAAGTACCTTAGTGGCTAAGCCATCTCTCATTCCTTTTTTCTTTTCATTTTTCAAAGTAGGGTCTCACTCTAGCCCAGGCTGACTGGGAACTCACTATGTAATCGCAGGGTGGCCTTGAACTCACGGCGATCCTCCTACCTCTGCCTCCCGAGTGCTGGGATTCAAGGCGTGCGCCACCACGCCCCTTTGGCTCTGAGCTTCTGGTTCCAGCACCATGAGGATGTCCACACCGACTGCAGCAGCAGCAGCACAGTGGAGGCTTCGGCGGAGCAGCTTGACAGCTAAAGGTGGCCTCTGGAAGCCTTGCGTCCCTGGCAGTGCCCACAGACCTGAACCTGCCCAGTACCTCCAGTGTGGCATCTCAGCCACGAGCCTGCCAGGACGCTGTCCCTAGTGGGAAGGCTGCCTGTGCCTTCATGAATATGGCTGTGCCTGGCATCCAGTTCCTGAACATCTGGCAGGATGCCCAGCTTCAGAATGCTGTCCTGGCAGAGGCAGGTACCCCAGGTCATCCTGGCAGCCGCCACTGTCAGGTGAAGGAGCCGCTGAACAGCTCGAAAGCAGCCAGGGCATGAGGAAGAGAAGCAGAAGGGTTCTTGAGGAAAGCAGACAGCTGATAAAAGTCCTCTCAGGATGGGCTGGAGGGATGGCTTAGCGGTGAAGGCATTTACCTGCAAAGCCAAAGGACCCTGGTTTGATTCCCCAGGACACCCGTTAGCCAGAGGCACATGGGGGCACACACATCTGGAGGTCGTTTGCAGTGGAAGCCCTGGTGCACCCATTCTCTCTCTCTCCCTGTTTCTCTGTCTAATAAATAAATAAAAATAATTAAAAAAAAAAGTCCTCTCAGGAGGGCTGGAAAGATGAGTCAGCCATTAAAGACTCTTTATTTATTGTTTGTTTTCTGAGGAGGGGGTCTCACTCTAGCCCAGGTTGACCTGGAATTTACTATTTAGTCTCAGAGTGGCCTTAAACTCACAGTGATCTTCCTACCTCTGCCTCCTGAGGGCTGGGATTAAAGGTGTGTGCCACCGGATGTTTTGTTTGTTTCTTTGTTTTGCAAAGCCTGATGGCCCTGGTTCAATTCTCCAGTCCCCCCATAAGCCAGATGCACAAAGTGACACATGTGTCTGGAACCCTTTCGCAGTGGCAAGAGGCCTTGGTGTGCCTATTTTCTTTCTATCTCTCTCTTCCCCTTTACAAATTAAAAATAAAGAAAAAAGAAAAAGGACAGTCTCTCAGGAGCCTAAAAAGAGGACCTGCAGGTTCTGGTCTGCATCAGTTCCAGAGAGCTTTCAAGTCTTTAGAGCCAAGAGTCCCAGACCCTAGGCTGAGAGATGCCCCGATATGGGGGTGGGGGAGCGGAGGGCAGCAGCAGAGGAATGGTATGTAACATTGGAGGGCACCACCCACAATGGCTGTCTTCTATTTGCCTACCACCACCACCTCCTGCTGTTCAACACTGAGGGAAATGGGAAAGGCCAGAGCCCAGTATTTGAAGAGCCTTTCACCCATTCACAACTTCTATCCAGGTAGCAGCTGAGCGACAGCAAGTTGAATACCTCAGGAATTTACCTTGTTAATATTATTTGCCTGAGGCTTCATTTTATATATACAGTTGACCCTCAGTAACAAGCGACTAGTTCTAGGACTCCCAGGAACACCAAAATCTACAGATGTTCAAGTCCCTCATAGAAACTTGATTAGTGGGCTGGAGAGATGGCTCAGTGGTTAAGGCGCTTGCCAGTAAAGCCTGACAACCTGAGTTTGATTCCCTGGTACCTATGTAAAAGCCAGATGCACGAAGTGGCACACGTGTCTGGAGTTTGTTTGCCATGGCAGAAGGCCCTGGTGTGCTCATGCTCTCTGTCTCTCTCCCAAATATTTAAAAAAAAATTTAAAAAAGAAGGTGGATTAGTGTTTGCATATAATGTACATGTTTTTTGAAATATTTTATTATTCATTTGAGAGAGATGGAGAGAGAGAGAAAGAGGAAGAGAGAGTGAGTATGGGAGCATGAGGGTGCCACTTTGTGCATCTGGCTTTTTGTGGGTACTGGGGAATTGAAACTGGGCCAGTAAATTTTGAGCAAGCAAACATCTTTAACTGCCAAACCCCCTCCCTAGTCCCTACACATTCTTCCATATACTTTGAGTCATCTCTAGATGACATAATGCTTAGTTCCATATGTGATGCAACTAGTTATACATGCTGTTTAGGAAATGATAAGAGTTTCAGGTTCTATCTCTGTTATTGGGTAAGTTTGGTGGGAGTAACTTCAACACACAAAGGTTTATTATGTCTTCATATGAAGCAGGCATTACTGGAATGCTATTCAAGGGAAGCCTAGGGTTCCTTCTTGCAAACTTGGCTTCCCCACCTGTGTAAACCAGGCAGCTAGCCTGTGGCCTCTGTTCTCCCCACCCCCACCCCAAGGTAGGAGCTTGCTCTAGGCCAGGCTGACCTGGAATTCACTATGTAATTCATTATGTAATCTCCAGGTGGCCATTCTCCTACCCCTGTCTCCTGAGTGCTGGGATTAAAGGCATGTGCCACTACGCCCAGCTGGTTTTGGTATTTTTACAAGGTTGTAAATAACAACCCCTCAACATCAGGCTAAGAGGAAGAGACCTTAAAGCCTGCAGGCCTAAAATATTTCCCACCTGGCCCTTCACCGAAAACACTTGTTATCTCCTTTTGTACAGATCCCCCCTGCGTCACTTGGTTAACATAAAACCACATTTATTTTCTTTTGCCAAACAGCTTTCCTTTCCTATTTCTAATTAGTTCTACTTCCATTTCCCAAATGCCAAACCTGCACTCCATAGGATTTCTTCCCCCTGCCGCTTCTCTTTCCAGTCAGGCAGGCACTGAACATTTCTTTTGAATTTTCAGATACACTTCGTGTTTTCCCCTTCTTACTGTCCTAGTCTGCCCTGAGTGCTGTTCATCATCTGGGGTAGCCACTTCCACAGTGGCCCCTGTGTCCCATGACCTCTCCTTAGCATGGCCTTTAGGATTGAGGAATACGGGGTGGGTATGACACCAGAGGTCTTGCTTGCTGTCACTTCATTCTACCACATAATGAGTCACCTGAATGGCTGTGTGAGGAGCCACTCTGGAAGCAGGTCACGGTGACATCTTTGGTGGCACCCTGGGTAGAAAACATCTGGCTCAAGTCGCTCCTGAACTCCCGATCTACAGAAACTTGTCAGGTAATAAATGATTATTATTTCAAGACAGTTTTCAGGATTGCTACACAGCAATTAATTAATTAAGTCACTAACTGGCCTCCCTTTCATGCTGTTCCATCCACTGTCAGGTTTTTCCAAATAGTCCTGTCTTAAATTTCCTTGACTGGAATGCTAGGAAGACTTTCTTTCTTCATCATTAAATTCCGTGTGTGTGTGTGTGTGTGTGTGTATGTGGTCAGGGTCTCTCACTGCTGCAAACAAATGCTGGAGGAAGTTGAAGCTAGGCCGGCAGGTTTTGCAAGCAAGCACCTTTAACTGCTGAGCCATCTCCCCCGGCCCTTTATTTGCTTATTTTTTTTAAAGGGAGGCTCCTTATTATTTTCTGATAAAAGTGAAACCAAGGTTGAGGCTCTGGCACAGATGGCAGATGTAGCTGGCAGATGGCACTTGGAGCAACTCCGGGCTCTCTCTCCCGCCTGAGCCTCCTACAATCTGTTTACATGAGGCTGCCTTTGTACCACACCAGCTCCTAGCATCACAGCTACCATCAATTCCTGAAGGTTTGTATTGCCAAGAACGATTTTGTGATAACTTACATATGCCCTTGAGCAGTTTATACTGCAACTTCTTCTAGAGCCATGATCAGTTAGTCTACCTCGCATGCATGCAGAGTTCCAGGCATTTAAGAATGCTGGTGCGCCAGGTGTGGTGGCATACATCTGTAATCTCAGCAACTGAGCAGTAGTTGTTTAGCTGTCAGACTGCATGTTTTTATTTCAAGGCAGGGTCTCACTCTAGCCCAGGCTGACCTGGAATTCACTATGTAGTTTCAGGGTGGCTTTGAACTCACAGTGATCCTCCTAGCTCTGCCTCCCAGGTGCTGGGATTAAAGGCATGTGCCACCACGCCCAGCTGGAATTTAGTTAGAACCATTTCAGATACTTGAAAACCCAGTTATTACTGAGAAAGAATCTATGTGCTACCTGCCATATGAAGAAAAAGCCCTTGTGCTCTAAAAAAGCCATTTTGCTAATGAGCAGTGAGGACCATCTTGGAACAGCGAAGGCTCTGCCTCGCACATGGAGGTGCGGACCATTGCCGGGCCTGGAGGACCACTTCACGCTGGGGGAGTTTAGCCAGCTAGAGCCAGAGCACTTGCCAAGGGCTCTCTGCGCAGCTGACCCAGGGGTGACCAAATTAAATTTATTCGTAGGGTTCTGTTCCTTCTGAGGTATCTAAAACCAAAGCTTCTTCACTTTGAGAACTTTTTCTAGTCTTCAGCCAGTGGGGAATATGGAAGACCCACCAAAAGCAGTCTAGTGTCTTTCAATACAAGGAGAGGGTGTTGCTGGGAGAAACTGGTAAAAAAGAAGCACCCACAGTATGCTAAGGACATTGGGCTGGCCTAGGGAATTGGCTCAGCAATCAAGGGCACTTGATTGCAAAGTCTCATGAATGGGGTTCAATTCCTCAGTATCCACAGAAAGCCAGCTGCACACACATAAAGCCAGACAGACACACAAAGTCAGATGCACACACGTAGGGCTAGATGCAAAAGGTGGTGCATATATCTTGGAGTTTGGTTGCAGTTGGAATTTGGAGGCTCTAGCATACCTATTTCTTGCTTTCTCTCTATCTGCTTGCAAATAAATTATAAATAAAAATATTTGCCGGGTGTGGTGGTGCACGCCTTTAATCCCAGCACTCAGAAGGCGGAGGTAGGAGGATTGCCGAGAATTCGAGGCCACCCTGAGACTACATAGTGAATTCCAGGTCAGCCTGAGCTAGATTGACACCCTACCTTGAAAAAAAAAAAAATTAAAGCCATGTCTGGGTGTGGTGGTGCACACCTTTAATCCCAGCACTTGGGAGGCAGGGGTAGGAGGATTGCTGTGAGTTTGAGGCCATTCTGACATTACACAGTGAGTGCAGGTCAGCCTGGGCTACAAAACCCAAAATAGTAGTAATAAAAAGAACATAGGTCTAGGCTTCAAGAGGGCCAGAGGTCACCAGAGCACCAAAATGATGAGAAATGCCTCACCGGTAATTTTACTCCTTGAGGGTGGATCCTGCCTGCTATAGTCACCAACATGAAGAAGCAGAGGACACCGTCGCCCACAAGGACACCTTCACTACATCTGCAGATGAAGCGGCAGAGGACACCGTCGCCCACAAGGACACCTTCACTACATCTGCAGATGAAGTGGCAGAGGACACCGTCACCCACAAGGACACCTTCACTACATCTGCAGATGAAGCGGCAGAGGACACCGTCGCCCACAAGGACACCTTCACTACATCTGCAGATGAAGCGGCAGAGGACACCGTCACCCACAAG
This sequence comes from Jaculus jaculus, assembly GCF_020740685.1. NCBI lineage: Eukaryota > Metazoa > Chordata > Mammalia > Rodentia > Dipodidae > Jaculus > Jaculus jaculus. Next base: position 48,360,423 of record NC_059103.1, on the reverse strand, counting down.
GACACCTTCACTACATCTGCAGATGAAGTGGCAGAGGACACTGTCGCCCACCAGGACACCTTCTCTACATCTGCAGATGAAGCGGCAGAGGACACCGTTGCCCACCAGGACACCTTCTCTACATCTGCAGATGAAGCGGCAGAGGACACCGTCGCCCACCAGGACACCTTCTCTACATCTGCAGATGAAGCGGCAGAGGACACCGTCGCCCACTAGGACACCTTCACTACATCTGCAGATGAAGCGGCAGAGGACACCGTCGCCCACTAGGACACCTTCTCTACATCTGCAGATGAAGCGGCAGAAGACACTGTAGCCCACTAGGACACCTTCACTACATCTGCAGATGAAGCGGCAGAGGACACCGTCACCAACTAGGACACCTTCTCTACATCTGCAGATGAAGCGGCAGAGGACACAGTCGCCCACTAGGACACCTTCTCTACATCTGCAGATGAAGCAGCAGAGGACACCGTCACCAACTAGGACACCTTCTCTACATCTGCAGATGAAGTGGCAGAGGACACCGTCACCCATTAGGACACCTTCACTACATCTACAGATGAAGAAGCAGAGGACACTGTCACCCACCAGGACCACCTTCTGTATATCTGCAGGCACAGCCATTTTGAAAAGCGAAAGAACATGTGCATGCACCTGTCCCTTCGCTTCAGGGATGTGCAGATCAGTGACAGTGGGTCAGTACAAACCCCAAAGCAAGACTGTACAATTCAATGTGGTCTTAAGTCATCAAACTCACTGACATCCCAAATATCAGCTCCATACATTCTAAGACTGAATCAGTTGACTACCCAAACAAAAATAAAGCTAAGGCCTGGAGAGATGGCTTAGAGCTTAAGGACTTGCCTTAAAAACCAAAGGACTCTGGTTTGATTCCCCAGGACCCACATAAGACAGATGCAGAAAGTGGTGCATGCATCTGGAGTTCATTTGCAGCAGTTAGAGGCCCTTGCCCCCAAATTCTCTCTTTCTCTTCCTTCCTCTCTCTCTCTTGAATAAATAATTGAGTTTATATATATATATAAAATCTATTTCCCCCTCCCCCCGCTCAAAAAAAGTTGCTGGCCATGGTGCTGCATGTCTTTAATCACAGCAATTGGGATGCAGATGTAGAAGAATTACCAAGAGTTTGAGGCCAGAATAGGAATACAGAGTGAGTCAGTCAGCCTGGGCTAGAGTAAGACTGCATCAAAAGAAAAGCTCGGCATAGTGGCGCATGCCTGTAATCTTAGCTTTTGGGAGCAGGGTAGGAGGATCGCTGTGAGCTCAAGTCCACCTGTGACTACATAGTGAATTCCAGGTCAGCCTGAGCTAGAGTGAGACACTACCTTAAAAAACAAGGGTTGGAGGGATGACTTAGCGGTTAAGGTGCTTGCCTGCAAAGCTGAAGGATCCCTGTTTAATTTTCCAGGAGCCACATAAGCCAGATGCACAAAGTGGCGCATGCATCTGAAGTTCGTTTGCAGTGGCTAGAGGCCTTGACACGTCCATTCTCCATCTCTCTCTGATCTTCTCTCTCATAAATAAATAAATAAATAAAATTTAAAAAAAGAAAAAGGAAAGCAAAACAAACAACAACAACAACAAAAGTACAAAGTTCAGGTGGGAGAAATGGTTGTCATTAAAGGCACTTACTTGTAAAGCCTCATGGCCCAGGTTTGATTTTCCAGAAAAACCAGGTGCACAAAGTGACCCATGCATCTGGAGTTTGTTTATAGTAGCAGAGGGCCCTGGTGTGCCCATACTCCTTACCCTTTCTGAAATAAGCATATATGTATATATTGTAAAATACATGTATATTTAAAAGTTTTTATGCTGCCCACTCACATTCTGTATGCAGAAGCTACCCCGAGAGAGGTCTCCCTGTGCAGACTGGCTGGCTCCCCTCCTCTGCTTTGTACATGCCTGCCTGATTTGTGTGGCAGAAATCTCCAGGGTCCTCTGCATTCCTTTCTTATTAAAAAAAAATTGTGGGTGGGGGGAGGGAGGGAATTACCATGGGATTTTTTTTTATAATTATGGAAAATGCTAATAAAAATTTTTAAAAATTTTATTTATTTGACAGATTAAGAGGGAATGACAGAGAGAGAGAGAGAGAGAGAGAGAGAGAGAGAGAGAGAGGGAGAAGAATGAATGGGCATGCCAGGGCCTCTAGCCACTGCAAATGAACTCCAGATGAGTGTGCCTCCTTGTGCATCTGGCTAACATGGGTCCTGGGGAATGGAACCTGGGTCCTTTGCAGGCAAACACCTTAATCACTAAGCCATTCCTCCAGCCCTGCATTCCTTTCTTGAGGAGCTGGGGTATGAAGGTCTCTTCTTGGGAGTCCCAAGGGCATAGGTACACCAGGAGATAGTTAATTGGTGGGGTCAAATCACACCAAAGTGACGCTGTATGTATAAGAGGGGCATCATCAGGTGAGCCTTGCTCAAGGCTATGCAGCCTACAGAGGCCCCCTCCCCCCGCCGCCTGCCCCCCGGAATGATGCCTGCTTCTTTGCAGCCCCACCCCAGCAGCTGCAAGCGCATTGCCCAGCAGGTCAGTGCTGAGACCACTTGGTGCCAGAAATCCAAACAGTGTGTCGCACACCCTGATGCATCCAGCCCTAGGGCCGCGGTGAACTTCCTGCTGCCAGGGAGAGCTTTGGGCCTTGTCTCAGCCTTTCATTCCACTGCTTCTGTGATGGGCTTCCAGGGCAGCCTATGCATCAGGAACAGAGTGGCAGGGTGTATGTACAGTAAAATCTAGATAGTTATATGGTCTCATCTATAAAGGAATAGTTATGCAAATTCAGTTGCTCACACAGCTCTACCTGAACATGTAACTGTTTAAGACAGACCTTTACATTAAGCAGCTTAAAAAAATTTTTTTTTAAGATTTCACTTTTATTTACTTATTAGTGACAGAGGAGAGTGAGTGAGTGAGAATGGCATGCTAGGGCCTCTAGCCACTGCAAATGAACTCCAGTCTTATTTGGGACCTGGAGAATCAAACCGAGGTCCTTAGGCTTCCTGGGCATGTGCCTTAACCGCTAAGCCATCTCTCCAGCCCCCATTAAGCAGCTTTTAAGCAGCTTTTAAACAGCTTTGGTAAAAGACTTTTGGTTGACACGAGGGGAGGACCATGCCCTTCATTAGCAAAGCCTGTGTGTGTGCTGTGAACTTTCTGCAGGGATATCAGAGTGGGAGTCAAACCAGCAGCTCTACAGAGCTGACCCTTTCCTGAAAGTCCTTCCTCTTCTGACACTGTACACTGACTGCGGTTGATTTACAAGACTTTCTGCCTCCTGTAGCCGGGACGGAAGAAGATACAGTTAAGACTTGCCTGTTGCTGGATGTGGTGGTGCATGCCAGTTAATCCCAGAGCTCAGGAGGAGGCAGAGGTAGGAGAATCTTTGTGAGTTCCAGGTCAGCCTGGGCTAAAGCAAGAGCCTACCTGGGGTGGGGGGGGGGGGCGGGGAGAGAATTACCTACAGATTTTTCCTTTAAGGTACCCACAATCTTATCTCTGGAGTCTGAGAGGCAGTGGCATTCAGTATTTGGATCATGAAAAAGATACCTGCACACACTAATGGTTTTTCTTTTTGTTGCTGTTGTTTTCGAGATAAGAGTCTCACTCTAACGCAGACTGACCTGGAATTCACTCTGTTGTCCCAAGCTGGTCTTGATCCTCCTACCTCTGCCTCCCAAGTGCTGGAATTAAATGTAAGCACCACTACTCCCCACCCCCCCACAGTTTTGTTAGATGCGTATCACAGAGCTATTTAGTAAAAGGAGCTGTCAAAATGCCCGGGGGTAAGGGGCTACAGAGATGGTTTAACAGTTAAAGGCAGTTGGTTACAAAGTCTGATTGGGTTCAATTCCCCAGTACCCACAAAAAGCCAGATGCTAAGTGGCACATGCCTCTGGAGTTTGTGGAGGCAAGAGGCCCTGGAACATCCATAATCACTCTGTGTGCCTCTTGCTCAAATAAAAAAACCTGTTTTTCATTTTGTTTTTCAAGGTAGGGTCTTGCTCTAGCTCAGGCTGACCTGGAATTCACTATGTGGTCTCAGGGTGGCCTTGAACTCATGGCAATCCTCCTAGCCTCCTGAGTGCAAGGATTAAACGTGTGCACCACCACGCCTGGCTCAATAAAAATATTTTTAAAATGCCAGAGAGCCATGGTGTACATGAATATCCAATTCATTACCAAGTAATAGCTAAGCATGGTGGCACACAATTGTACCCCAGCCCTTCGGGAGGAGGCTGAGGCAGGAGAACTGCAAGTTGAGGGCAGCCTGCATTACATAGATAGTTCAAGGTTTGCTTGTCATACTGACATAACCCTGTCTCGGGGGAGGGGGGGAGGGGAACCACCACATAATATTTTAAGATAGACAGGGTTAGCCAGGCATGGTGGCGCACGCCTTTAATCCCAGAGCTTGGGAGGCAGAGGTAGGAGGATCGCCATGTGTTCAAGGACACCCTGAGAATACAGAATGAATTCCAGATCAGCCTGGGCTAGAGTGAGACCTTACCTCCAAAAACCAAAAAAAAAAAAAAAAAGATACGAGTTGATGTATTCTGTTAACATAAAAGCATAAGGAGGGGGCATCTGGAGTTCTTTTGCAGTGGCTAGAGGCCCTGGCACACCCACTCTCTCTCTTTATCTGCCTTTCTCTCTCAAATAAATAAACAAAAAATTAAACTAAAAAAATAAGGAATTTCCTAACTACAGATTTCAGGAATGCTTTTTAGAAAGTATATATTAAAAAACAAAACAAACAACCAAAAAAAAACACCCAGGACTGGAGAGAGGTGGTTAAGGCACTTGCCTACAAACTCAGGTTTGATTCTCTAGGTCCCATGTAAGCCAGACGCACATGGTGGCACATGTGTCTGGAGTTTCTTTGCACTGGCTAGAGGCCCTGTGTGCCCATTCTCTCTCCACCCCCCCCCCACTTTCTCTATCTCTAATACATACATAAATAAGTCTTTTTAAAAAAAACAAACCCAGGTGTGGTGATGCTTACTTGTAGTTCTAGGTACTTGGGTGGCTGAGGTAGGAGATCACTTGAGTCCAGGACTCTTCAGGCAGCCTGGGTAACAGAGTAAGACCCAACCCACCCACCACTAACCCCAACCAATGTCCCTATAAGCCTTTATTCTAAACTCATCAGAGGGCTGGAGGGACATCTTAGTGAGTTAGGTGCTTGCCCACGAAGCCCGATGATACATACCCCAGAATCCAAGTAAGCCAGATTCACATGGTGAGGCATATATACGGAGTTTGCTCTTTTCAAGTGGCTAGAGGCCCTAGCATGTCCCATTCTCCCCCCCCCCCCGCCTTCTTTCTCATAAATAAGTATATAAATAAAATAAATTCATCAAGTTGCATACACTAAAAATGTATAGCTATTTTGTGTCTCTGTTATACTGCCATAAAACTATTTAAAAATAATGACCAGGGGGCTTGAGAGATAGCTTAGCAATTAAGGCGCTTGCCTGCAAAGCCTAAGGACCCAGGTTCGATTCCACAGGACCCACATAAGTCAGCTGCACAAGGTGGCACATGCATCTGGAGTTCGTTTGCAGCAGCTGGAGGCTCTGGTGTGTCCATTCCTCCAGCCCACTGATGAGTTTAGAATAAAGGCTTATAGGGACATTGGTTGGGGTGCTAGTGGTGAGCGGGTTGGGTCTTGCTCTGTTACCCAGCTGCCTGAAGAGTTCTGGACTCAAGTGATCTCCTACCTCAGCCACCCAAGTACCTAGAACTACAAGTAAGTGTCACCACATCTGCTTTTTTTTTTAAATAGATACTTTCTAAATAGCATTCCTGAAATCTGTACTTAGGAAATTCCTTATTTTTAAAAATTTAAAATATATTCTATTTATATTTGAGAGAGAAGGAGGCAGACAGAGTAAGAGAAAGAATGAGCATGCCAGGGTCTCTAGCCATTGTAAATGAACTCCAGACATATGTGCACTTTGTTCATCTGGCTTTACATGGGTTCTGGAGAACTGAACTCAGGTCCTTAGGCTTTGCAGGCAAGCACCTTAATTGTTGAGCCATATTACAGCCCCATTAGCACTTTTCTAAAGTGATTCTTTTACAGTACATTTCTTTCTTGCTTTCTTTCTTTCCTTTTTTTTTTTTTTTTTTCGAGGTAGGGTCTCACTCTAGCCTAGGCTGACCTGGAATTCACTACGGAGTCTCAGGGTGGCCTCGAACTCACGGCAATCTTCCACCTCTGCCTCCCAAGTGCTGGATTAAAGGCGCGAGCCACCACACCTGGCTACAATACATTCCTTTTTTTTTTTAATTTTTTTAAATTTTTTTTATTTTATTTTATTTATTTGAGAGTGACAGACACAGAGAGAAAGACAGATAGGGGGAGAGAGAGAGAATGGGCGCACCAGGGCTTCCAGCCTCTGCAAACGAACTCCAGATGCGTGCGCCCCCTTGTGCATCTGGCTAACATGGGACCTGGGGAACCGAGCCTCGAACCGGGGTCCTTAGGCTTCACAGGCAAGCGCTTAACCGCTAAGCCATCTCTCCAGCCCTACAATACATTTCTTAAATGTTTGCATGCTCTGGTAAAGGCCTCTTGTCTTCCAATGTAGGTGGTTTCTAATGGCTAGTTATTGGAAAATACCAGCATTTTACAACATAAACTCAACACACTAGTTATGACAAAAGCCATTTTATTTTTTCCTACATAAATTTCAAAATAAAATACTTTAATGGAACACATTTAGTACCATCATGTCACTCTGAATGTGAGCAATGCTCTCGGTCATTTTGTGCATAGGCAGCCAGGTCAAAGCCCAGTCAGCACACGTGTCTTCATGGCCCTTCAACAGTTTTGCATGTACAAAATTTTCCGTTGCTTTGCTTAGCAAATAGCAACGTAACTGAAAGTTTCTATGTTTCCTATATGATGCCCAAAAGTCATCTTCTATTTATTAGTATAGTTAGAAAAATAAATACCTTAAAAATGTCATAGTATGAGTTCGTGGTGGTATCACATATCTCTTTTAAACAGATGATTTTAAACCTTTGCATAACAACTTCCTGGTTTCATCTGGAAGACCTAAAGCTTGAAATTTAGTTAATCATTAAGTCAATGTACATATCAGTTATTTAATTGTTTTACCTGCTTTGGGAGTGTTCACTGGATGTCTTTCAAATATTAATGAATATGTTACAGTATTTACAAGCATTCTTACATACTCTGACAGAAAGCAAAGCCACTGAAGGGAAACCGATTTCCCTATAGGGTGACCTTATGGCCTATGGGACAAGAGAACTGTGCTCACGCCTGGAGGGAGTTGGGAGGAGGGACAACCATCCAGATGTGCACACATGCTCAAGATGCATCAGATGTCCACTGAAGCCAGCCACACAGCACAGTTGCTATTGGACTGGGAGTACCAGGCAGATGGCAGGACATCAGGTCAGAGAGGGGCATTGCGCAGGGAGATCAGTGTGCACGGAGGAACAGGAAGCTCTGACTGAAGGTGGCTTATGCTAGGGACTTAAAGAGCAAGCTACACAAGCTCCTAGTGGATTAACCTCTGGAAAACAGCAAACAGTGCGAGTGTCAAAGCAAGGTAAAGAAGGGCTAACGTATAAACCTAACCCCAAAACAATGTTACTTTTATTTCTACCATTTTCACCTTGCCAAGTCCCTTTTCTTTTTTTCATTTTCTTTTGGTTTTTCAAGACAGGGTCTCACTCTAACCCAGACTGACCTGGTATTCACTATGTAGTCTCAGGGTGGCCTTGAACTCATGGTGATCCTCCTACCTCTGCCTCCTGAGTGCTAGGATTAAAGGTGTACGCCACCACACCTACGCCTGGCTGTGCCTTTTCTTAACATCACTTTCTACAAATCCCCCCCACCCCCAGGCAGGGTCCCAGGCTGATCTAGAACTCACTCTGTAGCCCCAGAGTGGCGCCAAACTAATACTGATCTTACCTCAGCCTCCCAAATGCTGGGATTAAACAGTTTGCCTGGCCAAAGTGTTTCATTGGACACACCATTCTTTAAAACACCAGATAATACTGTTGAAAGATTTATATATCCTGTGATAAGTGGTCATAAAGCCCAAGCCATCATGTCTAACACCATAAAGCTGAAGAAGTGAGGTAAAAGAAACAGGGTTAGTAGATCATTGGTCTGTGAACATTCTCATTTTCAGGACTGTCTTATGTTGGAAGTCAAACAGTGATTAGTCACTATTTTAGGAAGCACATTACCCTAGGCGCTTACCAATCTATTTCTCCTCCCTCATTCCCTTCTTTCATGGCCATTTTAGAAGCTCATGCCTGGAACCATCAGGGCGAGTAGGACCTACTTAATTGTACAGTGTTTGCCAAGTTCAGATATTCTCAAGAAAAGTTTTATCAATGAGATTCACCCAATGAAAAATTTAAAGGTCTTATTTAAAAATAACTGAAAAAAAAAAAAAAAACCCAGACTGAAACACAGGGTCTTACAAGGGTTTTCTGGTGGCCCACTTGACATGCAATACAGATGAACTATTAACATGCACTATTTCAGTCAATTGGTAAAGTTTATTTCATAAGTAATTTAAAGCCATGTACAATGTAAATTCCAATGCATTAAAACTACTACTGGAATGGTTCTGAGGTATCACTGTTAGTGTGGAAATGTCACTATATTTTTATGTGGAATGAAATGCGACTCTCATGCCTTTTATTACATGGAGCTGTCAGTGCTGACTACAAGGGCATTATATAGCTTTTAGAAAATAATCTTGCACATGTGTTAACTGACTTGTCAACACTGACAGTGATTTGATTGGTTGATTATTTATAAGCTCATCAAAATAAGGGTAGCCTTGGGATGGAGCTCAAGAGCTGAGGAATTTGAGGTGCATGCTACTACCTGCCGACCTCCCTTTCACCAGAAACCCAACCTATGATTCAACTCACTTCCAAGGGAAACTAGTGCAAAAGGTATCCAAGGTAACCTGTCAGCAGGTTAATTTTCTTGTAATGTTTAAAGAGTTAGATATTTTTTCTTTTAAAATTCATTTATAAAAATAAATTTCAGTTTGAGACTTAGGTACCAAATTGTGGCTTAATTTAGTCATGATGGTTGCGCTATAAAGTTGTGAAAAATGTAGCTGAAAATGTGTGCATTCTGGCTCATTTGATGCTGGCACCCTCTGCTATCACAACCCATCACAGTTAACCAAAAAATAAACTTAGCTGCCTAATGAAACCTTAAGACTGTCTTTGTCCTCAAACTCCCACAAAATTTTAAGTCTTAGACATCCATCACAGAACTTTCTGTAACCATAATACATTCATGATAGAGGATGAAAGGCCTGTAACCAGCTTAGGAGATACTGATTCATGGTGTCTGGGCAGACCCAGAAGCTCAGAGGAAGTGGCCACCCATGCACTGTGCGGCTTACCCAAGTGCTTTGCACTAGAACGCGGTCAGAAGCCCCTTATGCAATTTGTATCTCAGAGCAACAATAATTTGAGACGCAAGTGGAGAGGATCAGCAAGTCCTTTTACTTTTTGTGCTGTGAGAAGACAGCTAGCCTGGCCCACCTCAGGGAGCCGGCGTGTGGCAGGGCACTGGCCACTATGTACAGGAGAGAGGAATACTGTCATGTGGAATGCCAATATGACTTACTGCTTGGAATTGTGCTAATATCAACCTCTCTGTCAGCCTGACTTCCCACACAAGAAGCTTTCTGCCTTAGCCAGGAAATATTTGAGGATTGAGAGCCTGAACTAAGAGAGCTTCCAACTCCCTATCTACACACCCCAAAACAACTTTGAGATTGTTGTCCTTTCTGGGTGCAAATGAGCAACAGGTGGACCTGTCACAATCACATGACATCAATCACTATGAACACAGCATTCAGTTGGTGCTACAAGGTGATGTAGCAAAAGTCTGACCTACTGTGAACTGAAACCTAGTAAGTGAAACTACAGGAAGGATCTCGAGATGGTCCCACAGCGCTGCTGGAGGAAGGTCGCCTCTGGACACAGAGGCTCAGATCTCATTGATAGTCCTTTCAGAAGGGCAGTACTCAGAGGGGCCTGGTGAGGACATGTAGAAAGATTGTGTCTTCCTTTTCAATCGAGCTCTTTTGTTGGCCAACACCAGGCTGCGCCGGCTTGAGTTGATGATTTCCGAAATGAACTTTTTGCAGTCTACACACACCTCCATCGTGCTCCAGTCCTCCATGAACTCTTTGGGAAACTGGAGTTCTTCATCTGACTTGTCCACTGACTTAGACTTGGAGGAAAACCTGGGGACAAAACTCAAAGCACTCAGGATTCTTGTAGTACTCCTGATATTAATTAATCAGGTTAAAAGACCCTAAAAATTGAGTTGGAGAGATGGCTCAGTGGTTAAGGAACTTGCCTTCAGAGTCTAAGGACCTGAGTTTGATTCCCCAGGACCCACATAAAGCCAGAAACTGGTATGTGCATCTGGAGCTCGTTTGCAAAGTGGCTGGAGGCCCTGGTACACTCATTCTCTTTGTCTCTCTTCTATATTTCTCTGCTTGCAAATAAATAAATAAATTTATTTTTTAAAAGACCCTAAAATTGTTGCCAAAGCATTGCAGAATGGGTGCATGAGCTCATCGTGTCGTGTTCTTCCAGGAAGTATGCTTCATTGGAGACAATGTTCAAAACACTTTTTAGGAAGGGAAAGTGAGGGAGGACGGGCAAATGGCTGAGTGCCTGCTGCGCAAGCACGAGGCCCGAGACCACCAGAGCCACACTCCCCAACACCTGCGTTCATACACTTCTATGACCCTCGTCCTCTGGGGACAGAAACTGGAGAACTACTGGAGAACTGCTGGAGCTGGCTGACTGAAAAAAAAAAAAAAAAAGAAAGAAAGAAAGAAAGAAAGAAAAAAAAGAAAGAAAAGGAAAGGAAAACCAGCAAAAATGGCAGCTTTGGGTTGAGTGAGAACTTCCACCAACGAAACAGTCAGGTGGGTGAAAAGAGGACACCTGAGTTTCCTCGGGCCTCTGCAAGTGTGTGCAAGAGTGAATCCATCTGTACACACATGTGCCTATGTTACACACATACCAAAAAAGAAAAAAAGAACATGTTTTATTAAGAAATAACACAGTAGCAGTGGCTGGGCTAGAATAAGACCCTACCCCAAAATAAAACAAAATAAAAAACAAAAAAGCCCACCCTTCAAAAAGCACATACAGCAACAAGAGCATTAACAAAAGCTCAAAAAGAAATGTCGAGGGGCTGGGAAGACGGCTCAGTGGTTAAAGACGCTCACTTGCAAAGCCTGTGGTCTGGGTTCAATCCGCAAACAATCTATGTAAGCCACATGAACAAAGTGGTGCAAGAGTATGCTGTTTATAGTGGCAGGAGGTCCTGGCACCCCGAGCCACTCCCACATACAAGCAACAAACAAAATGGGCAGTTTGTTTGTTCTTTTTTCTAAGGCAAGCCCAACAGACTGGCCTTTTTTTTTTTTTTTTTTTTAATGTGATAGAGTGGGAGTTAGAATGTGAGAGAGCAAGCGAGCGAGCGAGACAATTGGCATACTAGGGCCTCTAGCCACTGCAATTGAACTCCAGACACATGTGCCACGTAGTGCACATGTGCAACCTTGCACACTTGCATCACCTTGCATCTGGCTTACATGGGACCTGGAGAGTCCATCATGGGTCCTTAGGCTTTGCAGGCAAGTGCCTTAACTGCTAAGCCATCTCTCCAGCTCTGCTTTGTTTTTTTTTTTAATTTTTTTTTTGTTATTTTTATTTATTTATTTGAGAGCGACAGACAGAGAAAGAGGCAGATAGAGAGAGGGAGAAAGGGAATGAGCATGCCAGGGCCTCCAGCCACTGCAAACGAACTCCAGATGCATGCGCTCCCTTGTGCATCTGGCTAACGTGGGTCCTGGGGAGTCGAGCCTCGAACCGGGGTCCTTAGGCTTCACAGGCAAGCGCTTAACCGCTAAGCCATCTCTCCAGCCCATCTGTTTGTTTTTTTGAGACAGGATCTCATGGAGCCCAGGCTGGCCCTGACCTTGCTGTGTAGCTAAAGATGGCCCTCCTGCCTTTACTTCCCCATTGATGGGTCTGTGTTTTATAATAAAGCAAGCACATTTAATGGCCAAGCCATCATCCCAGCCCTCAAAAAGTCCATTCTAAAGATGACTTTCAGGGTTGCAGAGATGGGTTACAGGGTAAAGGTGCTTGTCTGCAAAGCCTGCTGGCTGAAGTTAAACTTCCTAGTACTCATGTGAAGATGGATGTAAAAGCAGATGCAAAGTGGTGCATGTCTGGTGTTTGTTTGCAACAGCAAGACACTCTGACAATGGCCCCCTCCAACGTATGCAAATAAGTTTTAAAAAATGACTTTTAGCTGGGCACAGTATCACAGGCACTCAGGAGCAGAGGTAGGAGGTTTCCTATGCGTTCTAGGCCAGCAAGTTCCAGGTCATCCTGGGCTATATACCATGAGAACCTACATCAAGAAGACAAAACAAGCCGGGCGTGGTGGAGCACGCCTTTAATCCCAGCACTCGGGAGGCAGAGGTAGGAGGATCGCTGTGAGTTCGAGGCCACCCTGAGACTACATAGTGAATTCCAGGTCAGCCTGGGCTAGAGTGAGACCCTACCTCGAAAAACCAAAAAAAAAAACAAGACAAAACAAAACAAACAAAAACACCTCTCCAAGCCGGGTGTGGTGGCATACACCTGCAATCCCAGCACTCAGGAGGCAGAGGTAACAGAACTGCCATGAGTTTGAGGATACTCTGAGACTACATAGTGAATTTCAGGTCAGCCTGGGCTATAGCGAGACCCTACCTCTGGGGGAAAAAAAAGAATAAAAAGAAAAACCAAAAGAAAAATAAAGTAACTAGTAACAAGCCAGGGGATGGGGAGATGGCTCAGAAGATGAAAGTGTTTGCAAGGACTGATGTCTTGGGTTCAATTCCCCAGTACCCACTCACATACAGCCAGGTGCACAAAGTGGTGCATCTGGAATTTGTTTGCAGGGGCAAGAGGTCCTGGTGCATTCATACACACACACACTTTCTCTCTCTCTCAAATAAATAAATTACAATATTAAACAAGATACAAGTCATTATCCTCCCACCCTTAGTACCTTAGAGGAAGGAAATCTTAAAGAGATTCGTGCAAATCTAGAACTGCTTAAAAACAGCCAAATTCCCTGAGTTAAACTGTAGCCTTAGTCCTAGCCCTAACCCTCCCCGCAAGTCCTGAAAACAGAAGTGTGATTTTTCTTTCTTTAAAAAGGATGCTCTGAAGACCCAGGGCACTCACTCACCTGGCAATGCTCCTAAGTGGCCGATGGTGACTAGTGGAGGGCTTTTCAGATCTTGTACTTTCCCCTCTTTGCAAGGCAGAAGGTCCCAGTGAAAAGATAGGTAGAGTAGAATATGGCTTGGATGGCAGCCGCATCTGTTATCCCAAATAAAAGCAAGGATGAGCTCCAGGTCCAGCAGAGGGAGAGGCAGTAAATGGGCTCAATTTAAGGACACTGGGGTCACAGCTTACCTTTTTGCAACACTGTGAGCACACGGGCCTGTACACAAAATCAGAAGCGTTACTTGGTGGGACAATGTTAGAGCAGCCAGCATCACAAGGTTGTATTTACAACAAACCACAAACACTCTGTCCTTCCTTTAGAATGTAACAACTGATACAGCTGTGGGTTATCGAAGAGACAACTTGCAAAGCTTAACTCCTATTCTATCACTTCTAAAAAAGGATCAGCCAGGCATGGTGGCTCATTCCCGTAACCCCTGCACCCAACAAGTTAAGAGAGGACTACTGCTGGGAGTTCAAGGCCAGTGTGGGCTACCTAGTGAATTTTGCAGTGTGAGATGCTGTCTTTAAAAAGAAGAAAGAAAGAAAGAAAGAAAGAAAGAAAGAAAGAAAGAAAGAAAGAAAGAAAGAAAGAAAGAAAGAAAGAAAGAAAGCAAGCCAGCCAGAGGCTGGAGAGATGGCTCAGAAGTTAAGGCACTTGCCTACAAAGCCTGACAACCCAGCTTCAATTCCCCAGTGCCCACGTGAAACCACACGCACATATATCTGGAGTTTGTTTGCAGTGGCAGGAGGTTCTAGTATGCCCACCCCTGCCAGCCTTCTGCTTACAAATAAATAAATAAAAACATCTGGAAAAACAAAAAAACCAGGCATGGTGGGGGTGCCTGCCTTTAACCCCAGCACTCAGGTTGAAGTAGGAGGATGGCCTTGAGTGCAAGGCCAGTTATAGAGTGGGTTCCAGGTCAGCCTGGGCTACAGTGAGACTGCCTTGGGAGGGAGGGGATGACAAGTAAAAAGGGCCAACTTTCACTTGGAACTTTCTCATTAGTCTATCTAGAGAACACATAGTAACCATAACTATCTTTTTTTCTGCTTGAACATGACATACTAGAATTATTTTGCTTGTATAAAAGAAATAAGCCAGGTGTTGCAATACCCACATATAATTCCAGCACTTGGGAAGTAGAGGCAGGAGAATCGTGAGTTCTAAGTCATGCAAGGCTATGTAGTGAGTTTGAGGCCAGCCTGGGATATGAGAGACTATCTCAAAACAATGCAGAGAGGGCTGGAGAGATGGCTTAGAAGTTGACATCTGCCAGCAAAGCCTAATAACTCATGTTCAAACCTCCAGGTCCCACTTAAGCCACACGCACAGTGACCCAAGCACACAATGTTGCACACGTGCACAAGGGGGAGCATGCAAGTGGAGTTCATTTGCAGCAGCTGAAGCCCTGGGGTGCCCAACCATTCTCTCTCTCTCAAAATAAATTTTTAAAATGCAGATAAACATTTTCCAAGCTCAATAATTATTTGACCCATTATCAAAGAAACTAATATTCCTAACTGGCAAGGGAAGGTACAAAGTAATACCACAGAATGGGTCACTTCTAATTCCAGTCCTGAATAGAAAAATGATGGGTAAAACAGAGGCAGCTGGCTTGTATTTCATCTGTTACAAACACCTTACCTCTTACAGAACTGACAGGTGTAGGACCAGGTGAAGAAGGAAAACCTCCGTGTTCGGCAACAGAAGCAGAGCTAAAAATACAAAGTTAAAAGGAGAAAAGATGGGGGCCAGAAGCTGCCCTCCTGACCCCTGTGGCCTGGCATACTTCATGGGCATCTAGGGGATTGTTCAGGGAGTTTTGTAGACAGAAGAGTAGGAGAATCAGAAACCTGTCTCCATGCTGGGCTCTGATACTTAATCTGGCTCTATGTCTAATGATAACTCACCTTCAAAAGCAGTAAAAGGGCTGCAGAGATGGCTCGGCGGTTATAGGTGCTGGCTTGCAAAGTCTGAAGGCCTAAGTCCCATTCCCCAGTACCCACGTAAAGTCAGATGCACAAAGCGGAACATATGTCCAGAGTTACTCTGCAGTGAAAGGAGGCCCTCGTGTGCCCATGCTCACTCACTCACCCACTCTCTCTCTTAAATAAATAATATTTTTTAAAAAGAAAGAAAAGGAGTCTGAGTAAATTTTATAGTGTTGGGGCTGGGGAGATAGCTCAGTGGTTAAAGGCATTTGCTGGCAAAGCCTGCTGGCCTGGGTTTGATTCCCCAGTACCCACATAAAGCCAGATGCTCAAAGTAACTCAAACATGTGGAGTTCATTTGCAGTGGCAAGAGGCCTTGGCACACTCGTTTTCTCTTCTCTCTCTCTCCCCCTTACAGATAAATAAACAAAAATTATTTATTAGAGAGAGAGGCAGATAGAGAATGGTTGTGCCAGAGCCTCCAGCCACTGAAAACAAACTCCAGACACATGTGCCACCTTGTGCATCTGGCTTATGTGGGCACTGGGGAATTGAACTTGGGTCCTTAGGCTTCACAGGCAAGCACCTTAACCACTGAGCCATCTCTCAGCCCAACAAAAATATTTTTAGCTGGGCATGGAGGCACACACCTTTATTTCAGCACTGGGGAGGTCAAGGTAGGGGGATCGCTGTGAGTTTGAAGCCACCCTGAGACTACACAGTGAATTCCAAGTCAGCCTAGGCTAGAGCAAGACCCTACCTTGAAAAACCAAAACCAAACAAACAAAATCTTTTTTTTTTTTTCCAATAAATAAAAGCCTGGGATGGTGCAATGGCTCAGTAGTCAAAAAACAAAACAAAACAAAAAAAAAAACAAGTAATAAAAAGTCACAGCACTCAAGCAGCTCAGTGTCATAGGACCAGTCTTAAAGAAAGTAACTCCTGCTTCTCCATTCTTTTTTTTTTGTTTTGTTTTGTTTTTTTGTTTTGCTGAGTTGGAATTCCCTATGTATTCTCAGGGTGGCCTTGAACTCACAGTGAGTCCCAGAGTGCTAAGATTAAAGGCATGAGCCACCACACCCGGCTCTATTTTCTTTTTTTAAAATTATTTATTTTATTTGTTTGAAAGACAGCGAGCGAGAGAGAAAATCAGGCAGATATAGAGAAAATGGGTAGAGTTCAGCTGCTACAAATGAATTCTAGACACAGGTTCCACCTTGTGCATTTGGCTTACGTGGGTCCTAGAGAACTGAACCTGAGTCCTTTGGCTTTGCAGGCAAGTGCCTTAACCATTAAGCCATCTCTCCATCCCAGTTCTGTTTTCTTTTCTTTTTTTCTTTTTCAAGGTAGGGTCTCACTAGCTCAGGCTGACCTGGAATTCACTATGTAGTCTGAGGGCGGGCTCCAATTCTCCTTTCTTTACAGCTGGCTAAGCTCTAGCTCAATGGGAGAGTGCATGCCCAGCAAGCACAAGGCTCTGGGTTTGGTCCTGACAGCAGGGCTGTGGGCAGTAAATGACTTCAAATGTCTATCAGGCTCTACGAAACCATGCTGTTGCTGTTCTTATTATCACTTTAAAATTTATTTATCTGCATAAGTGCAGGTGTGGGTGGGCACAACAGGGCCTCTTGCTGCTGCAAAGAAATGCCAAATGCTTGTGCCACTTTATATATCTAGATTGGGAGCTGAACCAGGGCCATCAGGCTTTGCAAGCAAATACCTTTAACCACTGAGCAATCTTCTCAGCTCCAACATGATTATATTTAATGATGGTTCAAAAACCTTCCACTGATTTTGACTTCCAAGGGAGAATCCCCATTTATTTTTTAAAAAATATATTTAAAAAATTTTATTTTTATTTACTTTTTTGAGAGTGACAGAGAAAAGAGGCAGAGAAAGAGAGAGAGAAAGAGAAAGAGAGAGAGAGAGAAAATGGGCACACCAGGGTCTCTAGCCACTGCAAATGAACTCCAGATGCATGTGCCACCTTGTGCATCTGGCTTATGTTGGTCCTGGGGAATCAAGCCTTGAACTGGTGTCCTTAGGCTTCACAGGCAAGCGCTTAACTGCTAAACCACCTCTCTAGCCCTTAAAAAATATTTTTTTAATTTATTTGAGGGAGAGAACCAGATAGTGAGTGAGTGAGAGTGCCAAGGCCTCTAGCCATTGGAAATGAACTCCAGACACATTTGCTACTTTGTGCATCTGGCTTACGTTGGTATTAGGGCATTGAACCTGGGTCCTTAGGCTTTGCTGGCAAGTGCCTTAACAACAAAGCCATTTCCCCAGCTGCTCTTGTGAGGAAGAACAGGGACATCCTAGAGCATAGATATCTCACCTTCTAAGAGCCCCTAAAATCCTACATGCCACTGTGCTATCAGAAAGTCCTCCTAAAAGCCAGGCATGGTAGCACATGCCTTTAATCCCAGCACTCAGAAGGCAGAGGTAGGAGGATCACCATGAGTTCGAGGCCACCCTGAGACTACATAGTGAATTCCAGGTCAGCCTGGGGTAGAGTGAAACCCTACCTTGAAAAACCAAAAAAGAAAAAAGAGAAAAAAAAAAAAAAAGCCCTCTTAAGAGAGCATGCCTGGGCCTGGTCATCTTTGCATGGTTCTCACCAATCCATTTTAGACATCTACCTTTCCTTTCTTCAGAGCCGTGTAGACATCTTTATACTGTTGGTACTTTTCCAGCTCTGCCTTCACCAGGACCTGGCGGATGTGCATAACTTCCTCCACAGTGAGAGCGAGGCATTCCACTGGGTAGCAGAATTCCTCCTGAAATTCAAAATGCCACATGAATAAGAAACTCCCACCTCTGCGCTGGAACTGCAGAGTTCCCCTTCCGATCAGAAGTCTGGTTAGTAGCTTCAGAGAAGAAGAGAGGGCTCCCATGATCACTGGGATGGAGCTGGCACCCTCTGGGGACCACATCTCTTCCAAGGCACTGAGACTACAGATAGAGAAAACAGGACCGCATGGAATGTTACTGACTACTAAAGTTTCCAATAAATAAAAGTTTGTTCAAGTAATTTGCCTCCAGCAACTCTGTTCCATAAGCAGAGTTATGCATCTATGCTTGAAATCTTGAAAAAAAAATTGTTATTCAAAACCAATTTCCTGTCACAGACAAGATTGGCATGGACATTAGTGTTATGCTCTATATTCTAAAAGAACTTTGGTCCTGTTTTCAAAATTGGTTTGTGGTACCCAGAAGAGCCCAAAGAAAGCAGTTAGTACTTCACAATGAATAAGCATTACTTGGTGAGCAGTTACATCAGCACATTTTCAAAACAAAACAAACAAACAAACAATAACAAAACAAAACAAAAAACCCCAGGCTCTGAGTAGAACTGGAACAGGAAACATGGGAGGAGGTCACATCCAAAAGGCCATCTCTCCAGGCTGCCCCAGCTCTTTGATTTCTGTCACTGCTCAGAGCTGCTGAATGGGCAGTCAGCACAGGAAAGGCATGGGCACAGAGCCTTTCACAACACATATTTATGTTGGCTTCTTATGTTAATGATTGGCTTACAAACGGCTATGAGAGATGCTGATGTAACTGATCCACTGAATAAGAAAAAGCCTTAAACCATCCGCTCTCCATCCGGTGCTCTTGATTGGTGGATCTAAGAGAAAGACAGACCAGCCCTGTGCGGGCCTGCCAGGCTGCAAGGGGCCATTGTGGTGCAGTGACACTGAAACTGAGCGTTCTCAGCACACACATTATAATTCCCCCCACACACCACGGCCTCGCTCCCAGGCATTCTGGAACCAGACAAGCCAAGTGAGAAAGCACATGACCATGAATACAACCAGTTTATGGTGTTAACATTCAGTTCTGTCTTTCAATCAGAGAGAAACAAAAATATGTCTAGGCTGCAAACTTGGCAAACATTAGCATTTTCTTAAAGAAGTAGTTTGATCATCTACTGCTTCTTACTAAGCATCAATACAAAATTGCCACCCTTTACACTAAACACTTAAGATGCTTTGGGAAAAAAAATCCTGTAATTTAATGCTTTTATATTTATATTTATTTTTATTTTTCTGTGTTTGTGAGAGCAGCTGGGTGTGTGCCACGGTGGATACGTGGAGGTCAGAGGATAAGCCAGAGAGTCAGTTCTCGCCTTTCATCTGGTTAGAGGCAGGGTCTCTTGTTCAACCCTGGGAACTCCAGACTGGCTGGTCTGTAAGCTTCTGGGAGACATTGCCTTGCTGGGATTCTAGGCACACACTGTACTGTTTGACTTTACACGGGTTCTGAGATCTGAACTCAGGGCAACATGCTTATGCAGCAAGTGCTTTACCCAGAGTCATCTGCCCAGCCCCTGAAATTGATTTTTTTTTTGAGGCAGGGTCTCATTCTAGCTCAGGCTGGCCTGGAACTTACAGCAATCCTCCTACCTCTGCCTCTCGAGTGCTGGGATTAAAGATGTGTGCCACCACCCCAGCTCCCTGAAATTGAATTTTTAAGATGAGGAGCTTGTTAGTCTTTTCAGTACAGCATTTGCTCAGGAAGATTACATCATTTGTTCTAAGATGTCCAAAATACATATTTTTAAAAAAAATCTAATCATTACACACAGATCTCTCTTTCTACAGGAACAGCTTTAAAGCATGACACGATTATGTGGCACATTCAGTGTTTACTCTACCTTGTTTCCCCTAACTACAGAGAGTGGCATCAAGAAGGCGCTACCTTTCTGAAGACTAGAATATCCAAATGAGGCATTAAAATAAGCAGTTCTGGCTGATGTTTTTTTCTTAGTTTTACAGTGCCAAGTTCATAAGGTCTACACTTCAGATACCTTGGTCACTAAGCATTTTTATTTCCACACAATAATAAAGCTGGCAGATGGGTCTCCCTCTCTACAGTGTTAAGTCACAAACTGGCTCACCTAGCCAAAGACACCTTTGATTTCTTGCTCTGAACCATTTGCAAATCCAGCAGTTACTTCATAGGATGTCATAAGAAACCATGGATTTTTGTTTTCTCATTCTTTTTTGAAAAAAATTTTCAAGCAGATTACTTTTTAGTAACATAATTTCCATCAAGTCAAATGCTAATGTTTTAATCTGGAGCTTCCCAAGGACAACAAGACTTTAATGCAACATGAAATAAAATGGTAAATAGTTACTAAAATAGTTTTATATTTTTCTAATTGACAAAAATATTAATTCATCATGTCCAAGGCCAAACTGAACAGTAACAGATGTTGCTGAGTTACTGCTACAGACTAAAGGGTGCCCCAGGTTCTGGGGCGAGGAGCACCCTGCCCACCAGGACTCTGTGCCTTTCCTGTAGTGGGCTCAGCACATTTATAGGCTGGAATGAACAAGTTGGGCTTTTCTGGCTTGACTTCACTGCCCCTGTTGCTCTGTATTCCAGAGTGACTCTACAACGGAGGAGCAGGAAGCTGACCTTGCACGGGCTTCAAGGAAGGGGACAACATGTGATGGGCAGGCATGTCTTGAGAGCTTACGTGTATACATGTCACTTTACTCTGGCTATATTTTAACTAGACAAAAACAGTCAGGAAAAAAAAAATGTAAAAACCAGTCAGAATGAGGCGGCACAGAGGTTAGTGAGCAGCTTGAGTAACACTGTTATTGAGCCTCAGACACAGGGACAGGTGCGTTTTATATAATGGTCTTGACTTGAAAAAGCTACACACCAGCCAAAGGGAGGAGATTTAAGTCAAATATAACTATTAAGCTTAATTATTCCTCTTATCAAATTCACTTTTAAACTCAAAGTGAATTCTTTGCCAAACATAGTGTGTGGACTTTACATAGCCATCTGTTTGGAGTGTTGATCATAAAATGTATGGCATGAGTGACAGGAATTAAGAGCCACTCATTTTCCTGAGACAGGTCTAAGTTGGGGGAGGGGACCTCATGAGACACAGCTGACAAATAGAGGAAGGAATGTGCTGCATCGTGTTTCCATCTGGAGCCTCCTTTCTGTAGCAGGACAGCATGGAGTTAGTGACAAGACCCAGCTGCAGCCCTTCCATCTGTCTCGAGCCAGGCCCTGCTGCTACCTAGCACCTGCCGTGGGAACTGCAGGGGATGGGGGTTCACAAGAGATTTTGATGTGATTCTTAAAAAATGATAAAGTTCAGGCCGGGCATGGTGGTGCACGCCTTTAATCCCAGCACTTGGGAGGCAGAGGTAGGAGGACTGACATGAGTTCGAGGTCACCCTAAGAGTACATAGTGAATTCCAGGTCAGCTAGAGAGTGAAACCCATCCTCAAACAAACAAACAAACAAACAAAAATGGTAACGTTCAAATAATAGTAACAAATAATTACTCTGTGAGAAACTTCTCGAAAGAGTAAAATAAAATGACTTAATTTCTTTCTATCGAGAAGTAGCACTCTGACCAGGTTTGACAGGTGCTGGGAACAGGCAAGTTACATGAGCCCCAGAGGAGCCCAAGCCTGGGTGTTCTCTACAGAGTGGTGGGGAGGCTGGAGGGAAATGGCAGGGATGTACTTGTAGCTCTGTAGGCACAGGTGGGCAGTTTATCATGGCTATCTGGATGGCAGAAGGCTGCTCTGCCAGCTGGGTGGATGATGGTGGAGGAGGGGGCACTCCCTGCTGACTGAGAGTCACTCCTAGGGACACAGGCACACTAAGCTGATGCTGCATTGTGAGTTTGTTGTCCTTTCAGTTATTTCCCTCTCCAGGGAGATCACAGCATAATCTACGAGCATCCCACACAAGAGTGGAATCAACGATCAGAAGCGAGGTACCCATCAGAGCTGTTAATTCTTGCAGAGAACAGTAGCTGAGGAATCACTGTCAGAAAGAGAGAGAGAGAGAGAGAGAGAGAGAGAGAGAGAAGGGAATTCCCAGAACCAGCAGAAAGAGGCCAACCTTTGAGGGTTTCCACCTGCTGGTAAAAGCTCTCTCACACAGATAATACATAGCCCCTGCTACCCCAAACATGGCTGCTTCAAAAGGATGAGAGCTGAGCAGAGAAGCTGTTTGTATGGTAGAGAAAAGTGGTCGGAAAGGCGTCCTTGGCCACACACTGGTTATCCTAGGAACCTGAACAACGGAAGGAAAAAGAAAACAGCAGGCAAAAGAAAAGGAGAAAATGCTGAACAAGTGACCTACAAATAGCAATTACAGACTGTGTAAGAAAAACAAAACCAACCACCACCACGAGGATGGCAATTTTCCATGCTGAGGTCTGTATGCATTTGTGTAAACCAGAATTCAACTATGAGTCATGTCCACAGGTCACACAGTAAAGACATTCACAGCTGTTCTAACTTGGTGGTTTATGAACACTCTGAGTCTCTGCATGGAGTTCAGCTGAGAAGCAGGACAGAGTGCCCACCATGGCATGAAGACTGGTAAGACTTCCACCTGGAAGGGCAATCAATCCTAGTCATTTGACCAAATAATAAGAAAAAAGTATGTCGTGAACATTTTAAAGGAAGAGATGGAGACAAATTATCAATAGCAAAAAACATCCTGTGATTTTCAATTAAAGGGTTATAAACTATGCTTTTAAAAATCATACTTGGTAATATGATGGAGAATGGAATTTCAGAGGAGAAAGTGTGGCGGGGGAAGGGAGGGAATTAACATGGGATTTTTTTTATAATCATGGAAAATGCTAATAAAAATTAAAAAAAAAACATACTTGGGGGCTGAAGAGATGGCATAGCAGTTAAGGCACATGCCTGTGAAGCCTAAGGACCCAGGTTTGATTCTCCAGGTCCTATGTAAGCCAGATGCACAAGGTGGCACAAGCGCCTGGAGTTCGTTGGCAGTGGCTGGAAGCCCTGGCACGCCCACTCTCTCTCTCTCTCTCTCTCTCTCCTTCTCAAATAAAAGAGATAAATAAAATGTTTAAAATTAAAAAAAAAATCATACTTGGGGCTGGAGGGATTGCTTAGTGGTTAAGGCACTTGCCTGCAAAGCCTAAGGACCGAGGTTCGATTCTCCAGTACCCACATAAGGCAGATGCACAAGGTGGTATATGCATCTGGAGTTCATTTGCAGTGACTAGAAGCCCTGGTGTGCCCATTCTCTGTCTGTCTGTCTCTCTTTCTCTCTCTCAAATAAATGAAAAAATAAAATATTTTTAAAAAACCAGCCAGGCATGGTGGCGCATACCTTTAATCCTAGCACTCAGGAGGCACAGATAGGAGGATCACTGAATTTGAGGCCACCCTGAGACTACACAGTGAATTCCAGGTCAGCCTGAGCTAAAGTGAGACCCTACCTCAAAAACAACAGCAACAAAATTATACTTACTGAGTGGTGGTACATACCTTTAGACCCCAGTACTTAGGAGGCTGAGGTAAGAGGACTGCTGTAAGTTCAAAGCCAGCCTGGGCTACAGAGTGAGTTCTTGGTCAACCTGGGCTAGAGGGAGACCTTGTTTCAAAAAAACCAAGAAAAAAAATAGTACTACGGAACTCAAGGATATTACTACAAAAGTATGGTTTTATACGCTTCCTAAGAGAAGCAACTAGTGAGAAATGTTACTGTGTGGATGCTCACTGGACTCAACTGGCGCCCTGGTGCATGTGTGGGAGCCAGCCCCAAGTGCGACCCCCCCCCCCAGGCCCTTTTAACTGACCATCTGTGTGGCCAGAGCTGCTCCCCCCACCCCCATCTGCTCCTGAGTTCTTTCTCAGTGATGGCAAATTACTTTTCTTTGTTCTCCTTCTTTCACCACAGAGCCACTGTGACCAACCACACATTAACAATTCAGCTTTCCCAGGAAATGGGCTGTATGGGCCATGCACATGGCTGAAGGTCCTCTGCTAATTAGATCAAACCATTTAATAGTTGATGTATAGTTCTTTAAACTTGAGGTGATCCTCCTGCTTGAGCTTCCTGAGGGCTGGGAGGGACTACCTGCACGCACCACCATACCCAACTCTTGTTTATTTTTGAGACAGGGCTTATGTATCTAGGGCTTGCCTCACATTCCCTGCTTGGCCAAGGATGGCCTTGAACACCTGATCCTCCTGCCTTAGCTTCCCAAGCACTGAGATTACAGGCGTCTGCCACTATGCCTGGTCACTTAGTCACGTTATCTGAAAGTCTCTGGGTTTTTGTTTTTTATGTTGTTTTGTCAAGGTAGGATCTTGCTCTAGCCTAGGCTGACCTGGAATTAGTCTCAGGCTGGCCTTGACTCACAGTGATTCTCCTACCTCAGCCTCTCAAGTGCTGGGATTAAAGGCATGTGCCACCATACCTAGCTCGTTGGGTTTTAAAGTTTAAGATTGTCTGGTCTGAGCTGTTTTGTTATTGATAGGCCACTGACAAGGTTATCAAAGAGCAGGTTTTCTTTCTTTCTTTTTTTTTTTTTGAGACAGAATTACTCTGTAGGCTTGTTCCATCTCATTGCCTTAAAAAACTAGCAGCTACTACAAGAACCTTGAAGTCTTTGGGAAACAGTAAAACCTTAACCAGTTCAAATAGCAGTTCTGGCCAGGTATTATGAAACAGACTAGAAAACAACATACAATGGTTATATATAGATCACAGCTCTCTGTCCCTTGTACTTCTGCTTAGAGCAAACCATGTACTACATTCACATTATAATAAAAGTTTTGATTGTTTCTTAATAATTCTGTTTTATTTTATTTTGGTTTTAGAGGTAAGGTCTCACTCTAGCCCAGGCTGACCTGGAATTCACTATGGAGTCTCAGGGTGGCCTCAAACTCATGGCGATCCTCCTACATCTCCTACAGCGGCCTCCTGAGTGCTAGGATTGAAGGCATACACTACCACACCTGGCTGCTTCTTAGTAATTTTAAATTATCATTATCTTCTAAACATGAAAAGCATTTCTTCATAATGATCCATTGAAAAGTCTTCCCCCAAAATGAGTACACAAAATTATCAGGCTAGTCAAGTATTCTCTTTCGACATTAAATAGATATAGAAAGTTCATTTTAACCTTAGTGAGTTTCTCTCTTCATTTCTAGGTCTTTTTTGATCCCCAAATCATGGGTCAGTCCTTCTGGTACTTACGAGAGAGCGGGAGCTCTGCCTGGATGGTGGGAGAAACTGCCTCACATTTGTAGGCGTCTCCTTCTCAATGGAGTGCCGTCTCTGGGGTTGCTGCCGTCTCTCTGGCTGGGGTGTTGATGAAATGGGCAAGAATTTTGGAGGCTCTGAAGATTTAACCAAATAAATGAATTCTCTTACAAAAGAAAGTCTTGGATTTTGGATTTTCTAGCAATCAACCTTTCGTTATTTGTGATAAACATTGCATTCAAAGAATAAATACTTTTGTAGAGGACAGATAGGGACTTTAAGATGGCAGCTAGCAGGGGAGTCTGATAATTACTTCAGAAGGCTCTGCGAGATAAGACTCCCACTTCATATCAAAATCCAAGTGTACCTTCTTTTTATATTCTCCCTTATAATGATAAAGTATGAAAGTTCTTCCTTCTATGTTTATTAAAATATTTGTGCCTAGTTATTTTTTGTTGTTGTTGTTTTTTGAGGTAGAGTCTCACTCTAGCCCAGGCTGATCTGGAATCCACTATGTAGTCTTAGGCTGGCCTCAAACTCACAGTGATCCTCCTACCTCTGCCTCTCAAGTGCTGGGATTAAAGGTGTGTACCACCACGCTTCACTTGCACTTAGTTTTAAATTAAGCTATACTTAACTGCAAAAAGAAAGAAAAAGAAGCTGGGCATAGTGACACACGCCTTTAATCCCAGCACTCGGGAAGCAGAGGTAGGAGGATCACTGTGAGTTCGAGGCTAGCCTAAGACAACATAGTGAATTCCGTGTCAGCCTGGGCTAGCTAGAGTGAGTCCCTACCTTAAAACAAACCAAAAAGGGGGGGGGGGGCAAGATAGATGGCTTAGCAGTTAAGGTGTTTCCCTGCAAAGCCTAAGGACCCAAGTTCAATTTCCCAGTACCCATAAAAGCCAGATGCACAAGGTAGCACATGTGTCTGGAGTTCATTTGCAGTGGCTGAAGACATGTCATACCCATTCATCTCTCTTCTCTCTCTCTCTTCCTGTCTCTCAAATAAATATATAAAATACATACAAAAACAATTAACACTGGGTGTAGTGGTGCACACCTTTAATCCCAGCACTGAAGAGGCAGAGGTAGGAGGATTGCCATGAATTGGAGGCCACCCTGAGACTACATAGTTAATTCCAAGTCAGCCTGAGTTAGAGTGAGACCCTACCTTGACAAACCAAAAATTAGCACCCTCTCAAAAAAAGAAAAAACAGTCTCAACTTTGATGTTAATAGTACTTTTGGGGAAATGAACCAGGGCGCTGGGCTGCTAGGCAGGCACTCTTCCACTGAGTGATATCCCAGCACTCAGTGTCTGAATGGCTCTGGATTCACCATTTCAAAGCCCAATGAGGCCATGAGAAATAAACTGTGCAGCTAGAGTTTTATTTAGCTCTTCCTCCTTCTCTATTTGCAAAGAAGGGCTGCTTTCAGTGCAGAGGGGGTAGGAACATGAGAGAAAATAGAATTAAATCTGTCTGTTTGGACTGTCCAAAAAGAGAAATACAAATTCCACTGTCAAGAAAACATGTAGAAAGCTGGAGAGATGGCTTAGTGTAAGTTAAGGTGTTTGCCAGCAAAGACAAAGGACCCAGGTTTGATACCCCAGTACCCACACAGAGCCAGATGTGCAAGGTGGCACATGTGTCTGGAGTTCATTTACAGTGGCTAGAGGCCCTGGTGTGCCCATTCTCTCTTTCTCTGCCTCTTTTTTCTCTCTCTCTCAAATAAACAAATAAAAATAAATTTAGCTAGGCATGGTGGTGCATGCCTTTAATCCCAGCACTTGGGAGGCAGAGGTAGGAAGATTGCCATGAGTTTGAGACCACCCTGAGACTACATAGTGAATTCCAGGTCAGCATGGGGTAAGCAGGACCCTGCCTCGTAAAACAAAACCAAACAAAAAATAAATAAATTAAAATTAAAGCATATACAGATGCTCTGCTTACTTATATTATGTATATACATGCTATGTGGGAAGTCTACTACTGAAGGCCTACCGGTGGGTACAGCCTAGGAAATGCCTGAGTGTATCTACTCCTGACAGTGAAGTGCCAGGGTTGGCCCTTTACATTCCAAATGACCATAGGGCACTGTAGAATCCCTGCTGGTTGTTCAAAAGCTTTTTCCTGACAACCTCCAAACATATATACAATATGCCATGATCACAGTCCCTCTGCTCCTATTTCCCCTCCACTGAATTCCTTCTTCTTTCTAACTAGTCCCTGGTCTATTCTGGTGTTATCATTTATTTTGCCCTTCCTTTATTGAGGGGATCCTGGTGTTTTAAGGTATGAAATCTAGCTCTTCTAACTGGGTACTCACTTTTCCTGGAACATACAGCCTCTAGTACTGGATCCTCAAGGAAGGAAGGAGACACACTGCTGCTGCTGGTTGACTTGTGCAGAGTTTCCTCCTAAAGAAAGCAAATATATAAGCTTTAGACCTGGCCTACTCAACAACCCTCTACCATTAAGAAGTTATCTTTTTTAAAAAAATATTTTTATTTTTATTTATTTATTTTAAAGAGAGAGAGAGAAAATGAATGGGCATGTCCGGGCCTCCAGCTGCTGCTGCAAACAAGTTTCAGATGCATGCACCACCTTGTACATCTGGCTACCATGGGTTCTTGAGAACTGAACCTGGGTCCTTTGGCTTTGCAGGCAAGTACCTTAACCACTAAGCAATCCCTCCAGCCCTAAACTATCTTTTTATTTATTTTTTATTTTTTTTTGGTTTTCTGAGGTAGGGTCTCACCCTAGCCCACGCTGACCTGGAATTCACTATGGAGTCTCAGGGGGGCCTTGAACTCACGGCAATCCTCCTATCTCTGCCTCCCAAGTACTGGGATTAAAGGTGTGCGCCACCACGCCCGGCCTAAGCTATCTTTTAAAAAAATTATTATTAGTATTATTTTTATGGGCTGGAGACATGGTTTAGTGGTTAAACGCTTGCCTGTGAAGCCTAAGGACCCTGGTTCGAGGCTCGATTCCCCAGGACCCATATAAGCCAGATGCACAAAGTGGCACATGCATCTGGAGTTCGTTTGCAGTGGCTCGAAGCCCTGGTGTGCCCATTCTCTCTCTTTCTTTCTGTCAAATAAATAAATAAAAATAAACAAAAAATTATTATTTATTTGCAAGGGGGGGATGGATAGAATGAGAAAGAGTGCGAGCATACCAGGGCCTCTAGCCACTGCAAACAAATTCCAGATCCATGCACCTCTTTGTGCATCTTGGCTTACATGGGCACTGGGGAATAGAACCTAGGTTGTTAGGCCTTGCAGGCAAGTGCCTTAACCACTGGGAAATCTCTTCTGCCCTAAAAGGATATCTTTCTTTCTTCTTATTATTAAGTAGAAACTTTGTATGGACACATCATGTGCTGGAATCATTGTTTCCCTTCTCCCTGTCCCCATTCCACTGAGGGTCCTCTTTAGTGGGATTGCAGTCACCATGGGGTTCTGGGTTATGAGTTGTAAGAGTAGCAGTCAGTTGTGTGTGTGCTGGGGGAGGGGAGCAGTACCTCTGGACATTCCCTCCCGCCCAGTGGCTCTTAGTCTTTCCGCCCTTTCTTCTGCAAAGTTTCCTGAGCTGTGGTAGATGTATTTCAAGTCTACTGTAGTGTTGAGCTCTCAGTGGCTCTTGAATTTCTTTCTTTTTCTTTTCTTTCTTTCTTTTTTTTTTTTTTTTTCTGAGGTAGGGTTTCTCTCTGGTACAGGCCGACCTGGAATTAACTCTGTCGTCTCAGGGTGGCCTTGAACTCATGGTGGGTGATCCTCCTACCTCTGTCTCCCAAGTGCTGGGATTAAAGGTGTGCACCACCATGCCTAGCTAGCTCCTGGATTTCTGCTTTGGTACATGTTGAGTATCCTCAGTATCTGTCTCCTTCACCCTGGAACAGGATGTCAGGTTTGTCATGGAAGAAGCACTCTTGCTCATCTTGCCAATTCCTCTGTGGTTTCCTCTGGACCCTGACTGATGTGCAAGGGTTGACTCATCTACCTGAGAGTCAGCTATCTTTTCTTGTCTTGATAGATTTTGGTTGTCCTCAGTTCTTGCTGCCTTTTGATTTTATCCCCAGAACTCTAGCATGGTTATGAGTCTGCCACCTTGACTGGAAGTCCCTAAAAGGGTATCTTAACATGAGGCACTGACTTTTATTTTTATTTTAGAGAGAGAGAGAGAACTGCCATGCCAGGGCCTCAGCCACTGAAATTGAACTCCAGATGCTTGCGCCACCTAGTGGGCATGTGTGACCTTGTGCTTACATCACTTTTGTGCATCTGGCTAATGTGGGATCTGGGAGTAGAACATGGGTTCTTAGGCTTTGCAAGCAAGTGCCTTAACTGCTAAGCCATCTCTCCAGAGGCATTGACTTTTTTTTTTTTTTTTTTTTTTGATGAGCACAGTATATACATTTAGCCAGACAGCAGCAAATGTTACACCCCTAGGGTTCATGACTATCCCTGTTATATGTTTTCAGTATCTGGATGTATTCCCTCCCATGGAGTGGGCCTCCAGTCCAATTAGAGGGCAGTTGGTTTCCACCATGACAGATGTGCCACTATTGCATTCATTGGCTCATTTGGCCTGGCTGGCCAAATATAAGGCTTGCAGTGTCCACTGTGTAGTATCTTCACTGGCGACTTCTCTCTCTCCCATTGAGCTTCATGCAGAATGGCTTCTCCCAGCTTTCTGTCAGCTGGTCTACATGGACGAAGTTTTCAGCTCAGTTCCAGCAGGATTTCTCAGTGATCTTGTAGCCCAAGTATGTGCAGTCTTCAGCAGTAGGGTCTTACCATCTCTTTCTTGTGGGAAACCAAGGGCCTCAGCAATGGCCTATAATGTTTTGGGGGCATTAGGAACCTCCCTGGCCAACAACCGTCTGGAAGGTATCCCATTCCTGGGGCATTGACTTTTAATGTTCAAGGTAGTATAAGACAAACTGGAAGGCATCAAAATTAGACAAGGGGTTGAAGAGATGGCTCAGTAGTTAAAGGTACTTGCTTGCAAAACCTGACAGCCTGGGTTTGACTCCCTGGTACACACATAAAGCCAGATGCACAAAGTATATTTTGCATCTGGAGTTCGTTTGCAATGGAAAGAGGCCTTGGCATGCCCATACTCCCACCTTCCTTATAAGTAAATTAATTAATTAAAAAAATAAAATTAATGCCGGGCATGGTGGCACATGCCTTTAATCTCAGCACTCGGGAGGCAGAGGTAGGAGTATCACCGTGAGTTCAAGGCCAGACTGAGACTACATAGTGAATTCCAGGTCAGCCTGGGCTGGCGTGAGACCCTACCTCAAAAGACAAAACAAAACAAAATAAACAAACAAAATAAAGTTAGAGCCAGGCATAGTGGTGCATACCTTTAATCCCAACACTTGGGAGGTAGAGGTAGGAGGATTGCCATGAGTTTGTGGCCACCCTGAGACTACATAGTGAGTTCCAGGTCAGCCTGGCCTAGAGTGAGGCCTTACCTCAAAAAACCAAAATAAATAAATAAATAATAAAATTAAGGCCAGAGAGATGGTTCAGCAGTTTAATGTGTTTGCCTGCAAAGCCTAAGGACCTGAGTTTGGATTCCCCAGTACCCATGTAATGCCAGATGTGCAAAGTGGTATATGTATCTGGAGTTCATTTGCAGAGACTGGAGGCCATGGCCCACCCATTCTCCCTCACAAACAAATAAACAAAATTATGAAGTACTGTGTTTATGACTTTGCCCCACTAAGGTGACAAGACAATGAGCAAGTTCCTTATCTTAGTTTTATGCTGTGTAGAAGAGGATGCATTATCCCCTTTTCCTTAGGAAGAATTGAGATAATGCATTCAAAATGCTTAACACAGGGCTGGAGAAATGGCTTAGCAGTTAAGGCGCTTGCCTGCAAAGCCAAAGAACCCAGGTTCGATTCCCTAGGACCCACGTAAGCCAGATGCACAAGGGGGAACATGTGTCTGGAGTTTGTTTGCAATGGCTGAAGGCCCTGGTGTGCTCATTCTCTCTCTCTCTCTCTCTCTCAAAGAAATTAAAAATAAATTAAATTAAAAAGTTACAATCTTATAAAAAGTGTGTAGCACATTACTTGGCACGTAACCAGTGATAAGTATTATTGCATGGGAATATGTGACACACTTATGAAAGTAAGAGACTGAGCTCCACTGGGGGCAGATGTAGCCCTGGGTTACCTGCTGCAGTATGCTTAGCACCACACCCGTCACTTACTAAGTAATGAGGAGGTATTAGTTGAATGAATAGATAAAAGTACACATTTGCAGAAATATCATGATACATTGTACCAAGTAAAGCTTGTGTTTCTACTACCCAGGAGAGAAGAGATTTTTTTTTCTTACTATATACCTAAATGAGGTATAATATTCATTTATGAAATATTTAATCTACTTTTTGGCAGGACACACACATAAACCAGAAGACAGCTAAATTCCTTCCATGGTACTTACTGTACTACCTACAGGATATTGCTGAATATTTTGAACCAACTGCTGGGATCACAGGCATGATGTGCACCACACCCAGATCATTATTGTATTTCATAAGAACATGTGATCTATAATGATTTTGTGGAGCTGGAGAGATGGCTCAACAGTTAAAAGCACTTTCTTGATATAATAACAACAAGCAGTAATTAACTCATTAATCTTCTATTTTATAAGATTATCTGATCTATAATAGTGTACATTCAAAAATAAGCAGGGGCTGGGTGAGGTTAACTTTATGATGAGGAGGACTTGAAAGATGGCATGCTGATGATGGTGGACAGGCAAGGCTCTGGTCCCCACTTCAAATTTAGTTGATGGTCACTATACTTCTATAAATCTGGAGTAAGAAAAAGTTTTTAAAAAGTATTTTATTTATTTATTCAAGAGAGAAGAGATAGAGAGAGAGAGAGAATGGGCACAGCAGGACCTCCAGCTGCTGCATACTCCAGATGCATGCACCACTGTGTGCATTTGGTTTACGTGAGTGCTGGGGAACTGAACCTCGGTCCTTTGGCTTTGCAGGCAAGTGTCTTAACCTCTAAGTCATCTCTCCATCCCAGAAAAAGTTTTGGTGCTTAAGAAAAGGTTTGGAAGATCCACCTCAACTGGGAGGGAAGGAGGAAGTGACTATGGTGTTTTGATTCTGTGGTGGTTTGATTCAGGTGTCCACCATAAACCTAGGTGTTCTGAATGCTAAGTTCCCAGCAGAAGGAGATTTGGGAACTAACGCCTCTTGGAGGGAGTGTATTGTTGGGGGTGGACTTATGGATGTCATAGCCAGTTTCCCCATGCCAGTGTTTGGCACATTTCCTGTTCCTGTTGTCCACCTTATGTTGGCCAGGGGGTGATGTAAGCTCCCTGCCATCATGGAGCTTCCCCTCAAGCCTGTAAGCCAAAATAAACCTCTTTTTCCCCCACAAGCTGCTCTTGGTTGGGTGATTTCTACCAGCAATGCGAACCTGACTGCAACAGTGACTGAGGAAAGGGGGGAATGGAGAGGAAGGAAGACTTCCCTCTATTTTTGAGCCATGACTTGGACTTGACTCACTGTGCAGCCTCAGCAGATGACTCACGAGGCGAGTCAGCAGAGCCACCAGAGGCCAGGTGTGCAGTCAGGACGGGAGGTGTGAGGAAGATGTGTGAAGGCAGGAGAACAACATACATGAGCATGTTATGGGCCAGCAAGACCCACTTACACAGAAATACACAAAGTGCCCTCCCTGTCTGCCACATGCACCTACTTCTAGACAGGTACCCCAGCCCTTCTAAGAGTGACAGGACAACAGCACTCAGAGGTGTTCGAGGGTTAGCGCAGAACCCTAGTAACATCAGGAAGACTTCCTAAGAGAAGCAAGCGAGGCACCTGCTGACACTGAAGGCATAAAGAGGACTCTGGAATGGGGACTAGTTGTAGGTATGTCTAGGCACAGAGCTGAGGAGCTACAACCCGCTCAAGAAAGCAGGAAGTAAAGCAGAAGTCCAGGGAGAACTACCGGTTTCTTTTAGGGGCTTGTCTACCGGCATTCATGTCACAGAACGAACAATCCTAAATTTGCTTGTGTGTATTTTATTTTAGTTATTTGAGGGAGGGAGAATGGGTGCAACAGGGCCTCTAGCCATTGCTAATGAACTCCAGATGCATGTGCCACCTTGTGAAGTTGGCTTATGTGGGTACTGGTGAATCAAACCTGGGTCCTTAGGCTTTGCAGACAAGCACCTTAACTGCTAAGCCATCTCTCCAGCGCTATTTTATTTATTTATTTGTTTGTTTTGTTTTGTTTTTCAAGGTAGGGTCTCACTCTAGCTCAGGCTGACCTGGAATTCACTATGTAGTCTCAGGGTGGCCTTGAACTCACAATGATCCTCCTACCTCTGCCTCCCGAATGCTGGGATTAAAGGTGTATGCCACCATGCCCAGCTACATTTTAAGTTTTATTTTTATTTATTTATTAGAGACAGAGAGGAAGAGAGAGTGAAAGAGAGAGAGAGAATGGGCATGCCAGGGCCTCTAGTTACTGCAAACAAACTCCAGACACATGCACCACCATGTGCATCTGGCTTACAGCGGACCTGGAGAATCGAACCTGAGTCCTTTGGCTTCGCAGGCCTGTGCGTTAATCATGAAGCCATCTCTCCAGCCCTCATTTATTAATTTGCAAGCATAAAGAGATAAAGAGAAGAGCGACAGAGAGAGAGAGAGAGAGAGAATAGGTGCATCAGGGCCTCCAGCTGCTGCAAATGAACTCCAGATGCATGCACCTCTTTGTGCATCTGGCATTAGATGGGTATTGAGGAATTAGATTTGGGTCATCTGGCTTTGCAGGCAAGCACCTTAACCACTACGCAATCTGTTCAGCCCCTTGCATGTATTTTAAAGGAAGGAGAATCTACAAAAATGCTTCCCTTGACTTTTCCTCCATCTCGAAACAAAAGGGATAGTTGGGGAACAGGTAGCTGCTGGGGAAAGCTTGCTCACTGGGGGCGGGGGGCTACCAAGGAAAGCTTGCTCATGGGGAACAGAAGGCAGCAAGAATGAACCAGCCCATGCACAGCAGCCAGGGCCCAGGTGAAATCACAGAGGAAGTGGCAAGATGAGCAAGAGCGCTGCTTCCATGGTGAGCCTGTCAGCCAGTGCCAGGGTGACAGAGGCGCTGAGGACATGCAAAATGTGCGCAGGAGCCCAGAAACTGTGGAGGGCTCAACACTAAAGTAGACTTGAAACACATCCACCGCGGCTCAGGGAAGTTTGCAGAAGAGGGCCAGAAAGATTGCCAGAACCACAGAGTGGGCGGGAATGTCCAGAAGCACTGCCCCCCCCCCACACACAATGACTGACTGCTGCTCTCACAACTCATAACCCACAACTCCATGGGGAGCACCAGCAATCCCACTGAGGAGGGCCCTCAGCAGAGTGGGAGCAGGGAGGAGGAAAATGATGGCTCCCACACATGATGTGTCCATACAAAGTTACTACTTAATACAATACAAAAATTTAAAAATGGTCATGTGAGTTTTAATATTGTGGACTCATTTAACCCCTTTGTCAATACATATTTGTATAAACCACAGTCTATAAAACTTTTAGGATTTATTCCCTAAACTATACCCACCATTATTGGTCTGTACCAATTACAATAGTAATCCATCTGTTGTTTTACTTCCTTCCTATTAACCAAATTAACTTCCATCCTGGCTTTGCTGATGTGGGAAGCACTGAAGCAACAGCTGAAGGAGCAGGTGGGGGGTGGGGGCAGAGGGCACCGCACCTGGCAGCCTTACCTCAGAGTCAGAGCTGTCCAGCTCAGCCAGGGTTGGGGCTTTGAGAAGCTTCTTCCGCTGCACAGGCTCCTGTGGGCCAGCACTCAAACTGCTTTCTGTGGTCTGAGATGTCAAACCTCCATTCACCAGACATAACTCTTCAACATTCTTTGGAGATTCTGGGGTGACATCTAGTAGGAGAAAGGTAAAAGCTTACCTTTTCTTGGGCCAAGAAAGGTAATTCGTATTGGAAGTACACACCAGGTAACAGAGCTTTTCCATGTCACATAAATAAAACACAGAGGCTTAGTTCCGTGATCATCCTTGTGCATACAGAACTTTTTTTTAAATTATTTTGTTTTTTTGAGGTAGAGTCTCGCTCCAGCCCAGGCTGACCTGGAAGGCGCTATGTAGTCTTAGGGTGGACTCGAACTCACAGTGATCCTCCTACCTCTGCCTCACAAGTGCTGGGATTAAAGGTGTGCACCACCACGCCAGACCATTTTTAAAGACATTATTGTCAGATTAAAGGAAATGCTAACATGAATAATTACATGTTTGCTTTTGGAATTCAGAGTTCAGAGAGGACAGACATCCTCCAGACAACTGGATAAGCAGAAATGAGCAGTCAGACTTCAGCTAGAAAAATGCAGAAGGCTCCAAGGCCAGCTCTAGTGCTAGCTGTCTGACTCTGAGCAGGACACCTTACCTCCATGTCCTCCTTGGTAAATCACGAGTAGTAACAGACACCAGCTGGTAGTGAGGGCTAATCAGGTTAATGATTGCACATAAAATACTGCGCCTGGTATAGGCAGTGCACACTCAATGTTAGCCAGTATGAACTGATTTTTATCTCTACTTAATAAGTAAGCTACAATTTTGATTGACTCAGAGCTTCAGACTGGCATGAGCCAGAGTCAATGCCAGTGTTGGGTACTCTAGCCTGGAATCCTCCCACGCAAATGGGATTGTTTTCAGCATTTCAAATGAAGACTTAAATGGATTAAGTTTAATAGGCAACTGTAACAAAAGAGTATTTAGGAAGATAAAAGCAGCAGGCACTGCATAATTTAATGTGCAGACCAACATGATCACTTCTCGTTGCCATCAGCGAGGTTCTTGCTGTTGGAGAAAGAGCCTGTGACACATTCAAGTGAAGGCTTGATTAGTACTCCTTGTAGGAGGGGACAGCATTGTGACTAAAGGTATTTGTCTTCAACAAAGCACATTTGTATGTCTGAAGATGAGAGGCAGAGTTCCAGGAAACATTCAGAGAGTGTGTGTGTGTGTGTGTGTGTGTGTGTGTGTGTGTGTGTGTGTTTTCCTTTTTCTGATACAGGCTCTCCCAGACTGGCTTCACACTCTCTATGTAACCAGGGATGACTTTGTACTTCTGATCCTCCTGCCTTCATCTCCCCAGTGTTGAGAATCAGGCCCAAGTCCTCATGCATACTAGGCAAGCACTTTGGCAAATGAGCACATCCTTGAAATCACTTGAAATAATCATGAACATCATTTATTACTACGATATGTGCCTTATTTAATATTTATTATTTTGAGCCAGGTGTGGGAACACAATTTGAGGCTTGTTTAGGCTAACATTACAAATAGGCCAAGACACGGTTACACAGTAAGACTCTGTTTAAAAAAATATATTGTAGGGCTGTTGTTAAGCAGTTAATGTACTTGCCTGCAATGTCAAAGGACCTGGGTTTGATTCCCCAGTACCCATATATAAAGCCAGATGTACAAGGTGGCAATGCCTTTGGAGTTCATTTGCAGTGGCTAGAGGTCCTGATGCACCCCCTCAAATTAATAAATAAAATAATTTAAGATGTAAAATGTTTGGAAATAGGCTTAGAAATTCCATATTGGGTTGGGGAGTTAGCTCAGTGGATGAAGCACGAAAAGCTGTGGCAGCCTTCAATAATTCCAGCGTGTAACCAAGAGGGATTGGCAGGTGAAGACAGGAGCATTCCCTGCACGCCTGTGGTGAGTGAGGTAAAGAACACCAGAGCAGGACCCAGGGGAGAATCCCTGCTTCAGATGAGGTGGCCAGGCAAGGACAGACCCACTCACGCACACGTGAACATGCACACACACAAACATGCACACACGTATCTTAGGTTCAGAACCTAAGATGCATACCCACATGATATTGAATACTTTAATAACCTTATATATATATATCTATTGCCTTATTTAGGTAGAAGTAATATAACTGGGACACAGATTAAATATTTTATTTGTGCAAAGGAAAATAAATTGGGTTCACCTCAATTGACATTGACTAGATCACTGAATTTTCATTAAGAAAAGATGTTTCTAAAAGGTACCTCAGCAACAGAATACATTGTCTTAGATCTTATTCTGCACTCGAGTTAGGGTCATTATCCAGACTACATGTTTAGAATGTTTACTCCTTAACTGACTCATTTTCCAACTAAGAAAACACTCCAACTTTTGTATTTAACTTACAAGAACAAATTAATCTTTTCCACTTATAATTTGGAATATTTTGACAGTCAAAATGTAACAATGAAAAACACAAAAGGAACACAAGAAATGATCAAGGAAGCACACTGGGACATCACAACACACACTAAAGCACAAACCAGTACAGCAGATGGTCAGCAGTGACAGCACAATTCTTTGCTGCCCTTCTAGATCAAGGAGTCTAAGAGCTCTCTTCTCAACACAGAGCCCATCGTAAGAACATAAGGCTGCACAAGAGACCTGTACTCGTGGGAGAGCACGTACACTCTTGATGGGCCTCATGTGCCTAATTCAGACCAGTCCGTAAACAGTATGTTTAGGTAGCCTGCTAGTCACTCCCTTATCTAACCAATGGGA
Source organism: Jaculus jaculus (assembly GCF_020740685.1). NCBI lineage: Eukaryota > Metazoa > Chordata > Mammalia > Rodentia > Dipodidae > Jaculus > Jaculus jaculus. The sequence continues at coordinate 48,322,470 of NC_059103.1, read as the reverse complement.
ACATACTAGTACATAGAGGAATCACGGTATGGAACATACATGGCCAGCTTTGGGAGATTAGTACATAGTCTAAGATGTTTTTGATTGTCTAGTCTAAAATTTTTGCAGGTTCACTCTGCAAATGGTTCATTAAAAAAGAAAAGCCAAATGATAAAGAAAATAGAAAAAGCTCTTCAGTGGTCAGCAAAAATAGCAAATGAAGACTAAAATATTAGAATCATGCCATGATATCTATAAAACTAAACAGAAAATTTAAAAAACATATAGGAACTGGTTTCATAGAGGACAGTAAACATTAAATTTAGAAAATGATGCTAGAAGTCCCTGACTCTTCAAATATGAATTTGTATGCCAACAATTCTTTGTAACTTGAGGCATTCCTTTGCATTTCAAAGAACATTCTGTATCAACATCTTATTTAACTTTTGTTTAAAACAATGGGTTCTGAAATAAAACAGCTGAGCTTTCAAAATCTTATAGGAATTAAGTTATGAAAATTTGCTCATACATACTTAACATTTCATTTGTAAAAACGGAGTTGATTTTACAGCTCACAGGTAGCCATGGTGTTTCTATCATTATCTGTCTATACCCACGACACAGAAAGGTCTACCTTGCATTGCACACACACAGACAAGACCTGGTGGTGCTCTTATGTAACCAGGATGCAGGGCCGTGTGTGGTGGGCTCTGTCCACTAAGGACAGAAATACCAAAGGTGGCTTCTGCCCATTTGCTGAGGATCTATAAAACCGAATGTAGTAGAGAACAGGGCGCATCCAAACTTTATTTCTTTAAAGTTTTCTCCTGCTGCTCTCTTAGAAGCCTGAAGGAATGACCATTCAACACGACAGGCAGTCATACCCACAGCTTTACATAGGGGACAATAGCTCTTCCACAACCACATGCACGTGAAAGGCTATAGACTCACCCAAGCTTTCAATAATTCAATGATATTCTTTTGAAAGAGGTAGGATATTTTATGTTGCTGACCACAGCTTAGAAGAAAGCCTTTCAATTTTCTTTTCTGACAGGTTTGGACAAGCAGATGGATGCTTGTACTTCACAGAAACCACACAACCCACGTCAGGTGTGAAAGCACTTTTTTTTTTTTTTTTTTTACCTGACAAGTCAAAACTGTGAGACATGCTAAGTGGCCGCATTGCTGGAAAAAAAAAAAAAATAAAAGGAAAGCAATTTAGTTGTTAGGAACAAACAGGGAAGAAAAAAAAGGAGGTTAGAGTATAAAATGAAACCTTATTGGCACATCTCAAGAGTCTACTCATATGCTAGGAGGTAAGAATCTGAAATATAATAAAACCATGAGAAAGTCTTAGTTTCAAGTCTATGACAAAGACATACAGTAACAATAATAGGAGAAATGACATTGTAAAGAACATGTTAAGGATGAAAACATGATAAAGATACATTTTGAAGGAACCACAAAGTAGTTTTTACTTTTTCAAGACAAAAATCATCATGCTTTAAAACGTGATTTTAGGAAACATAAAAAATTTTTATAATTTCAGAAAATGGGTGTCCTTCAATGAAAATCTGGTTCTTTGAATAAAGGTGAAATATTTTTTGAAAAAAAATCTTTTTTCCTTTTGCTGCTGGGGAAACAGCTTAGTTGATAAAGTGCTTACCTTGCAAGCATGAAGACTCAAGTTTAATTTCCAGCACCTATTAAAATGCCAGGCATGGCGGTGCATGCCTGTAATTCCAGTGCTGGGGATGTGGCGACAGGTAGGTCCCTATAGTTTGCTGGCCAGCCAGTCTGGCCTTAATGAGCTCCATCCTGGCCAATGAGCGACGCTGTCTCAAAGACGTGGATGGGGGTACCTGAGGTTGTCCTCTTAACCCCATATGTACAAACATGCTCATGCATGCTCATCCACACACAGTGTGCCCCACACATACAAACACTACCATACATGCATACACTTACACACAAACCTCAGTCAGGAATTAGCAGCATTACAACATGTCAGTAACTATCTTCTGTAGCCTGTGCAACCTAGGCTAAGAGACCAGGCTATCTAAGTTTAATTATCTCAAGTTAAATTTCCTGGTTCCTTACTTCAGTGTGATCCTTTGCTTAAGTTACTTCAACTACGCAATGGGAATAATGGCATCCATTTCCTGTGATTGTTATAAAGACTTCACACTAAAAAAGATGTTCGAAGAAGTCGGGTGTGGTGGTGCACTGCTTTAATCCCAGCACTTGGAAGAGAGAGGTAGGAGGAGAGTCACTGAGTTGGAGGCCACCCTGAGACTAGAGTGAATTCCAGGTCAGCCAGAGCTAGAGTGAGGCCCTACCTCCAAAAACAAACAAAAAAGATGTTTGAAATAGCACTTATCACATAAAAATATACTAATTTCCATTTCTTTCTTTGTGTATATGAGGGGCAGGGTCCTATGTAGCCCATTTTGGCCTCATTGTATAGCTGAAGATGATCTTGAACTTCTGATGCCCCTTCCTTCCAAGTGCTGGATTACAGATGTGCACCATCTCACTAGTTTATGCAGTACTGGGAATCAAAACAATGCCTTTCTGCACTCTACCAACTGAGTTACATTTCCAGCCCATAATTTCAGTTCTTAAGGACAAAATTACTATTTCTTTCTTTTTTCTTTTCTTTGGTTTTTTTGAGGTAGGGTCTCACTCTAGCCCAGGCTGACCTGGAATTCACTACGGAGTCTCAGGGTGGCCTCAAACTCACAGCAATCCTCTTACCTCTGCCTCCCAAGTGCTGGGATTAAAGGCGTGCGCCACCACGCCCAGCTTACAAAATTATTATTTCTTGAGGTTCTCTGACCACTTGGGAACTTCCAGCTGTAGGTGAGTGTTCCCTCTGCTGAGTTTGGGCTGGCTCAAAAAAAGCCCCTAGCCCTTCCTCTCCACATGGGCTCCTTTATCCCCTTCAGCTCCCCACATGGCAGGAGCTCCTCGAACTTTCTTTTCTCTTTTATTCCAGGCCCTCCAGGTGGGATCTCTAGCCATGTGGGTGCTTTTCCTTGGCTCTGTACTTCCCTCAATAAATATAATAATTTAATAATTAAAAATTATTATTTCTTTTACATTGAAATATCCTTTTTATTTTCTTTCAGGTTTTCGAGGTAGAGTCTCACTCTAGCCTAGGCTGACCTGGAATTCACTATGGAGTCTCAGGGTGGCCTTGAACTCGTCGTAATCCTCCTACCTCTGCCTCCCAAGTGCTGGGATTAAAGGCGTGTGCCACCACACCCAGCTAAATAACCTTTTTAAAAAAATTATATGGGATAAAATAATTAAATTATATACTTTAAGTGGATAAATCGTATACGTTACACTTTTTTGTGTGTGATACTGGAGATTAAACCCAGGGCCTTAGACATGCTAGGCAAGCACTCTACCATTAAGCTATATCCACAGCTAGTTTTACACAATTTTATTTTGAGATGATTTCAGTAAATTACCCAGGTTGACCTTGAACTTTCCATTCTTCTGCTTCAGCCTAAGTAGCTGGATTACAGGTATGTGCAAACTGGATATCAACTATATCTTAATTTTGTTTCATTTTTATTTACTTATTTGCAAGTAAAGACAGATACAGGAGAGAGAGAGAAAAAGAGAGAGAATGGGCATTCCAGAGCCACCAGCTGCTGCAAATAAACTCTTGATGCAGGCACTACTTCGTGTATCTAGCTTTACGTGGGTACTGGGAAAGTGAACCCAGGTGGTTAGCTTTGCAGCAACCTTAATCACTAAGCCATCTCTCCAGCCACCATAAATTAAATATTTGTAAAATTTATTTATCTGAGATAGAGAGAACGGGTGTGCTAGAGCCCCTGGCCACTGCAAATGAACTCCAGATGCATGCGTCAACTTGTATATCTGGCTTATGTGGGTACTGGGGAGTTGAACCTGGGTTACTAGGCTTTTCAGGCAAGTACTTTATCCACTAAACCATCTCTCCAGCCCCACAAATTATATCTTAATAAAGCTGTTAATAAAAACGTTGTTGCCATGTGTGGTGGCACATGCCACTAATCCTAGCACTTGAGAGGCAAGAGTTCAAGGCCACCCTGAGACTACATAGTAAATTCCAGGTCAGCCAGGGCTAAAGAGAGACCCAACGTTAGAAAAACACAAAAAAGGTTGTTACAAAACTTTGATGAATTTAGGTATTCATCAACCTACTGTTACTATAGTCTAAAACTCTTTATGTTAGTATGAGAGTGGGTGGTGATCTAGACTCAGATTTCTTTTAATTAAAAAAAATTAAAGTATTTTATTTATGAGAGAGAGAGAGAATGGGGGTGTCAAGGCCTCCAGCCATTGCAAACGAACTCCAGATGCATGCACCACCTTGTACATCTGGCTTATGTGGATCCTGGGGTATCGAACCTGGGTCCTTTGGCTTTGCAGGCAAGTGTCTTAACCACTAAGCCATCTCTCCAGCCCAGGTTTCTTTCTTTTTCTTTTTTTTCGAGGTAGAGTCTCACTTGAGCCCAGGCTGACCTGGAATTCACTATGTAGCCTCAGGATGGCCTTGAACTCACAGCAATTCTCCTACCTCTGCCTCCTGAGTGCTGGGATTAAAGGCATGCATCACCAAGCCCAGCCCAGACTTCTTGACACTGTTCTAAAAAACAACTCCAGCCAACATGGATACATAGCACTTCAGATATTCAAGTAGGCACTAACTCCTTTCCTGCCCAAAGTGGGTTTTTTCCTCACCATTTTAAAACCAAGTACAGGGGCTAAAGAGATGGCTTAGCAGTTAAGGCGCTTGCCTAAGGACCCAGCTTCAATTACCCATGACCAACGTAAACCAGATGCACAAGGTAGCACATGTATATGGAATTCATTTGCAGTGGCTAGGGGCCCTGGTGCGCCATTCTCCCCCTGCCTCACCCCTTTCTCTCTCTCTAAAATTAAAAAAAAAAACACAAAAAACTAAGTTCAGGAGGACTTCCAAGATTCTCCAAATGGCTTAAGTCAAAGCAAAGTCTCTAAGAATCTTTCTGCTCCCCCCCTTTTTTTCAATCTTCTTCATATAATCAAGGTAGGATAATAAGAAATGTCATTTCTTTTTTTTCAATTTTTCTCACCATCTCATTTCTGAGCCCTTATTGTTGGATCTTTGTCTCTGCAGGTTTTATTATCACCTAAAGACAAATGATGCCTTCCTGAATTGACTTCTGAGGTACTGGTACGGATTCTAGCAAGAAGGAAGGACAGGCCCTCCATGAGCTAGGAGCCACATAATCTAGCAACCTTGCATCCAGATGCATGTAATAAAATTGTCCTGATGATCCTGAAGCAGTATCAGAGCTTTTGGGGTGTGCATGTGTGTGCAGTTGTGCGTGGTCCATGCGTATGTACAGAAGCAAAAGAAAGATGTTGGTTTCCTTTCTTATTGTTCTGCTGCTGCCTTATTTCCTTGAGAGAGTCTCTCACTAAAGCTGGAGTTCGCCAGTTTTTTGGTTAAACTGGTTGGCCAAGGAGCCTCAGCAATCTTCCTGTCTCCCCCTCAACACTGGGGTTACAAGCATGCACACCAATGCCTGACTGTCGACATGGGTGCTGAAGATCGAGCTCAGGTCTTCACGCTGGCACAGCAAGTGCTCTCACCTGCTGAGCCAACTCCCAGGCTCCAATACTAGCATTTCTATATGCACTGTTCACAGTAGCCAAGATGTAGAAATAAGCTAAGAATCCAATTACAGAAGAACAGGCAAAGAAAATGGAGCATACACAGGCGCTAGAATATTCCGGTCTGTAAAGGAAGGAAATTCTATACATATGAGAACACGGACGAACCTGAAGGACTACACTAAGTGAAACAAGCTGGACGCGGGAAGACATCAAATGAATGAAGATGATTTAGAGATATATATAAAGCAGTCAAATTCACACAAAAAAACTGACGCGGCGGTTGCAAGGGACTAGGGGAAAGAAAGAATAAGGGGTTCCTAACTCATGGGCTTAGATTTCAGTTAAACAAGATGAAGAAATTCCATGTGCCTGCTGTATAAGTTATCTTAGTCAGCATTAATGCACTGTACACTTAACAACTTGTTAAAGGGCTGGAGAGATGGCTAAGTGGTTATAAAGGTGCTTGTTTACAAAGCCTGATAGCCTGGGTCCAATTCCTACCTGGGTTCAATTCCTAGTCACTATATAAAGCCAGATGCAAGCCGGGCATGGTGGTGCACGCCTTTAATCCCAGCACTCGGGAGGCAGAGGTAGGAGGATCGCCATGAGTTCAAGGGCTACCCTGAGACTACATGGTGAATTCCAGATCAGCCTGGGCTAGAGTGAGACCTTACCTCAAAAAGCCAAAAAAAAAAAAAAAAAAAAGCCAGATGCACAAAGTGGCTCATGTGACTGGAGTTTGTTTGCAGTGGCAAGAAGACATGACACACCCATTCTCATTCTCTCTTGCAACTAAATAAAGCTTTTTTTTTTTTTAAGAATTTATTGGGCTGGGCATGATGCCACACGCCTTTAATCCCAGCACTCGTTGAGACAGAGGTAGGAGGTAAGCTGTGAGTTCAAGGCTACCCTGAGACTACATAGTGAATTCCAGGTCAGCCTGGGCTCCAGTGAGACTCTACCTCAAAAAAAAAAAAAAGAAAGAAAGAAACCTGGGCTGGAGAGATGGCTATCTCAGAAAACAAACAAAAAACCCATAATGTAGATAAGAGGAATTCTATCCCATTTCCACTGCTTAAGAAAGTCATGCTCAGAGGTGAGGAGACTCTCCTAAACCTCAGTAGAAACTGGGTGAACTCTTTCCATCGTGACATGACGCTGTCCTGTAGCTCAACATCAGACAGGAAAGAATTTCTAGTCACAGAAGTTTCCAGTTTGAACTTCAAGTGTGCAGTGTATATGTGAGCAAGAGAGGCTAGGGCAGGGGAGAGGCAGGGGGTGAGGTCTCACAGATTACCTTCACTTGGCACTGTGTAAAAATACAAATACAAGTCTCCCAGTGGAAACTCACCTAATTTGCTCCGTCGAATCTCTTCGGGTGAGACAGGCCGCAGCTTTCTCTCCGCTTTAATCTCCTCCAGTATTCTTTCATGGAGGCTCCGTGGCCGGGGAGGGGTTGGCTTCAGTTTTCTGGCTGAGGCCTTGAAAAGAGAGCAGAATGGTGGGACACTAGAGTAATTGTTCTTAACCAGGTTTTTTTTTTGTGTTTATTTTTATTTATCTATTTCAGAGTGACAGAGAGAGGCAGGCAGAGGTGTGTGTGTGCAGGGGGGAGAGAATGGGTGTATCAGGGCCTCCAGCCACTGCAAATGAACTCCAGATGCATGTGCCACCTTGTGCATCTGGCTTATGTGGGTACTGGGGAATTGAGCCTTGAACCAGGGTCCCTGGGCTTCACAGGCAAGCACTTAACCGCTAAGCTATCTCTCCAGCCCCTTAAACAGTTTTTAACTAAAGTTCATTCATACTGCTTAGAATTATAAATTACAGACTTCATTGACTGTAGCACTGCTCAAAAAAAAGCCTAAATAATGACTATTCAAAGTCACTAAATATCAAGATTCCCAAAGCATCAGGGCAATTCCTAGGTTTCCATGATTTAGTCATCTGTGCTCAGCTAATGTTAAGCAGTCAGTTCCAACAAAGTTATACACTCTACAAGTCACTGTTTGGAAACTAATTTTTTTTCAAATTATTTATTTATTTATTTGAGAGCGACAGACACAGAGAAAAAGACAGATAGAGGGAAAGAGAGAGAATGGGCGCTCCAGGGCTTCCAGCCTCTGCAAACGAACTCCAGACGCATGCGCCCCCCTTGTGCATCTGGCTAACGTGGGACCTGGGGAACCGAGCCTCGAACCGGGGTCCTTAGGCAAGCACTTAACTGCTAAGCCATCTCTCCAGCCCTGGAAACTAATTTTTTGTTTGTTTGTTTTTAGAGGTAGGGTTTCACTCTAGTCCAGGCTGACCTGGAAAGGTAACTAATTGTTGTTATTGTTGTTGTTGTTGTTACTGTTGTTGAGACTGGGTCTGTAGACCAGGCCATTCTTAAACTTGTGCCAATCCTCCTGCTTCAGACTTCTGAGGATTATAGGCATGAGCCATGGTAATTGGCTGAAGCCTACATTTCTGAATAATTCACCACATCCTTCTTAGCTTATTGTCTTCCTTCCATGGAGAGGTGAACTAACTTGCTTAGAGCTCTGTGGAGCTCCTATGTACACTGCATTCATCTGACCTCTTATATTCTGCCAACACCTGCCTCCCCAACTTCATCCTTAGTGGGACTCTTTCACTTCTTTCAAAATGATGGTCAAAGGATAATTAATTATGCTACAGATGTATACACTGGGAGAAAGCTGCCTTACCCTCACTGGTAATAATACACACAGACTTGCGATGGTTTAGTGGGCATTGGCCTTTCAGCCAGAAGGTCAGGGGAGAAGTAAATGTTCCAACCAGATTGGAACACTCTGATCTAGGATGACTAGAAAAAACCTTGCAACAGAAGACTTCGTAAGAGGGTGTGCACATTCACTGTGAAGTAACGTCAACTTGACGGTATGACCCGGTGGGCAGCAGCAGTATAAAGAAAGTTGGAAAAGCAGCTCACACCTGAAACTGTGTAGTATTAGTTTTTAGATGTTATTATGGGAAGTATTTAACCCATGACTCTGGTTGTTTTGAGAAAAAAAAAAATCTTAAGACAGCTCTGTATAGAGTAAGAATGTAACTGCTAAGTGGGCTTTATTCACCTCAGAGAAAAAGTTCAGGGGAAGATTAATCACTTAGAAAACAGGGCTAGAGACAAGTCCCTAGAGGACAGCACCTCATCCTGCTGCCTCGCACACAGGAGCGTGCTAGGTGACATACCGGGTTCTAAAGTTCTCGGAGGGAGGGAGAGATGACTTAGTGGTTCAGGCACTTGCCTGCAAAGCTAAAGGACTCAGGTTTGATTCCCCAGGACCCACGTAAGCCAGAGATGCACAAGGTAGCACATGTGTCTGGAGTTCTTTTGCAGCGGCTGGATGCCCTAGCGAGCCCATTCTTTCTCTCCCCCCCCCCCCCGCTCCTTTTCTCTCCCTCAAATATATAAATAAAAATAAAAAATATTTAAAAATTTTTTAAAGTTCTTAAAGAGGAGTGTGCTGTTATATACTTACTGGGTTTAAAGGAGGTCTTGATCTGATGAAGTCAAGGATGATTTCATGAGCACTCTTTTTTAGCCGCGGGGGGATGTCCCCATTTACCTACAAGAAGAGAAAAAGTCGATCACGTGATTAGGATAGTGATTATTGTAATTTTCTAGAAAAACTATAATCCCAAATACTTCACACAATTGCTGAAATATAATCTTGCTATAGTAAAAACACACTGTTTTGGACAAGAGAAATTTTATTTATTTATTTACGAGCAGAGAGAGAAACTGAGTATGGATGCACCAGGGCCTCTTGCCACTGCAACAGACTCCAGATGCATGCACCACTTTGTGCTTCTGGCTTTACGTGGGTGCTGGGGAATAGAAGCCAGGCTGGCAGGCTTTCCAAGAAGTACCTTTAACCACTGAGCCATCTCCCCAACACTAAAAGCATAATTCAAATGAGTCAAACATAATTCAAGTAAATGAGTGGGTGATCAGAGCAAAAATAACTGTGAAATTAAAGAAAATCTGGCTAGCTGTGGTGGTACACACTTTCAATCTCAGCACTCAGGAAGCTGAGGTAGGAGGATCACTGGGAGTGTAAGGGCAGCCTGGTGCTACAGAGTGAGCTACAGATCTACCTGGGTTAGAGTGAGACCTTACCTTGAAAAACATAACACTAAAAAAAAAGTAATTCAAGGTTAAAGGTCATTTATCATTTTAGGAAATTATATATGAGATACATTTTTTCCAAAATAACGTTTCTAATATTAAGATGTGAATGGAGCTGGGTGTAGTGCTGCATACCTTTCTTCCCAGCACTGGGGAGGTAGAGGCAGAGGCAGAGGCAGAAGCAGAGGCAGAGGCAGAGGCAGGAGGATTGCCATGAATTCGAGCCCACCCTGAGACTACAGAGCGAATTCCAGGTTAGTCAAAGCTACAGTGAAGCCCTACCTCAAAAAATATAATAAAAAATAAAAAATAAAGATGTGAGTTGAATATGTAATACATGTGCTTATTATTATTTCATACTCTGAAAAGCCTTTTCCCACTTATTTTCACCCTCATAGAAAACCAAAACCTAGTGACATGATTTGCATCCTGTAACTAAAACTCAGGGGAGAACACCGTATTTGCATACATCCACAGAGCCGGCAGCACAAGCGCCACCGTAGAGTCCCAGCCTACCGTGGCTTCTACTTGAATGCCTCTGGGTTTAAACTACTATGTTGGACGTTTTTAAGGAAATATTTTAAAATGCCCAGAAAGGTACCAAAAAATGACTTAAATTCATATTCTGAGCCCCCTAGAAGGACAGCTCCTTTGTCACATTTGTTTTCCAGTCTTTTTTTTTTTTAATTGGGAGTAGAAGGATTGTTTTTGAGAGAGTCTCATATAGCTCCATAATGGTTTTGAACTCTATAGTGAAGTATGACCTTGAACTTCTAATCCTCCTGCTTCCACCTCCCAAATGCTGGGATTACAGGTGGGTAACACCAATCTTGTTTGAACAAAACCGAGGCTGCACTGCCACCTGACACCCAGTCTTCTCCCGGTGATGAACAGGCTAGAGCCCCGCAAGCCCACCATCTCCTTCCTAGTGCACTCTCTTCAGGCCGAGGGGTGCCCTGGGACACATCAGGAGCAGCTGCTGTGTAGCTTGTGACTGCCAATGGCTGTTTTTTTTTTTTTTTTCTTTTAATCCAAAATTTTAAATTTTTTTTTTCAAGGTAGAGTCATACTGTAGCCCAGGCTGACCTAGAATTTACTCTGTAGTTCCAGGCTGCACAGCAATCCTCCTACTTCTGCTTCCCCAAGTGCTGAGATTAAAGGCGTATGCTACCACATTCAGCCCAACATTTTAAATTCAATATAACTTATAGAAATACTTTCTAAAAAGATATAAAATATTCAGCCAGGCATGGTGGCACACTCCCAGGTTAGCATGGGTTCCAGTGAGACCTACCTTGAAAAAGCAAAGAAACAAAATACCATATATATATAAATAAATAAATATATATATATATATTTGACTACACAACAAAAATAGTTCCCAAGAAGCTAGAGACAAACTGTAAACAAAGAACAATCACACCCATAACTGCATCCTATTTCATTAATCACATTTACAATACCCCATAACAATTTTATATTCTAGATTATTTCTCCACATTTTCTAGTATTTGGCATAATGTTCAAACATACTTTATACACAGTGACCTCTTCACTTGAGCCTAAACCATTCACAAGACAAAATAAATACTTAAGAAAAATACTGAGTACTTACAGATTTGATCTATTTACTTCAGGGTGACTAAAGAGCCTATTAGGGACTACAAACACTGAAGAATCAGCAAATTGTAATTCACCAGGAAGCAGATTAACAGGTTCAGATACCACTGAATAAAGCTAAAATGATCTGCCACGTGGCAATCTGATGGCAAGGTGGTTTGTGTCTCACTGCTGTCCCAGTCCTCTATTATCAGGTCTTCTTTTGAGGAAAAGGAATGCAGCTAGCTGCAGGGCAGGTCACCTCCACTATTCTGACTCAAAAGCAGAAGCCAGCTTTCCAGGCCAGCACTTTGAGCCGGCTCACCCTGAACTGCTTCTGCATGCTGTGTCCAGTCAAGCTTCATCTTCACTCTGAGGGCCTGTCATTCCATGCTCCCTGTCAGTCAGGGCTTCTGGTGTCATGGATAAAAGGAATCTGAGCTTTATTTCATGTTGCAGTGGGCAGCAGAGCAAGGTATACTGATGGTTGGGTTTGGAGGCATAAAGCTGGCAGGTAGGCCAGGCGTGGTGGCGCACGCCTTTAATCCCAGCACTCTGGAGGCAGAGGTAGGAGGATCGCCATGAGTTTGAGGTCAGCCTGAGCTAGAGTGAGACCCTACTTCGAAAAAAAAAAAAAAAGAATAATTAACTATTTCCTTGGAAATCTGGTAAAACTGAATTAATCTACTCTTGTACTTGAATCTCATGCTCCTTTGATAGTACTTTTTTACTCTGTTGATGCGCATGGCCTGTGTACACACATGCAGAGAGAGGTCAGAAGAGAACACTGGCTGTCTTTCTCTACTGCTCCTCTACATTGTTCCCTTGAGCTGGAGTGTCTCACTGAATCTGGAGCTGCCTTTTTCGGTCAGACTGGCTGACTAGCAAGCCCCAACAACTCTCTTGTCTCTGCCCTCCAAAGGACGGCTGGTGGTGGAGGTGGTGGGGGGGGGGGGGGGGAGGGGTCGCAGGCATGTGTGGTCATGCCTGGCTTTTTTTTTTTTTCAAGGTAGGCTGATCTGGAATTTACTATGTAGTCTCAGGGTGGCCTTGAACTCTGAGTGATCCTTCTACCTCTGCCTCCAGAGCACTGGGATTAAAGGTGTGCACCACCACTCCCGGCTGCATCTGACTTTATGTGGGTACTAAGGAATTGAACCCTGGTGTCCGAGTTTGTATGCAAGCGCCTTTAACTGATGAGCCATGTCACCCTTCTACATTTCTTATTTATTTGAGAGAGAGAAAGAAACAGAGAGAGAACAGGCATTCCAGGGCCTCCAGCGGCTACAAACGAACTCCAGATACATGCACCACCTTGTGCATCTGGCTTACATGGGACCTGACAAATTGAACCAGAGTCCTTTGGCTTTGCAGGCAAGCACCTTACCTGCTAAGCCATCTCTCCAGCCCTGATTTCACCTTCTGAATGTGGATGTACCATGTCTTTGAGCCTTACTTTCAGTTCTTTTGATTACATACTCAATTGTCTTTATTTTTATTTATTTATTTCACACTCACACACACACACACACACACACACACACACACACACTCAGAAACAGGCAAAGAGAGAGAATGGGCACGTCAAGGCCTTCAGCCACTGTAAACAAACTCTAGATGCATGCGCCACCTTGTGCATCTAGCTTACGTGGGCTGTGGGGAATTGAACCTGGGTTCTTTGGCTTCACAGGAAAGCACCTTAATCACTAAGCCATCTCTCTAGCCCCCTTTTACATTTCTTTTTGTTGTTGTTTTGTTTTTTGAGGTAGGGTCTCACTCTAGCTCAGGCTGACCTGGAATTCACTATATAGTCTCAGAGTGGCCTCAACCTCAGAGCAATCCTCCTACCTCTGCCTTCCAAATGCTGGGATTAAAAGTGTGCACCACCATGTCCTGCCCCCTTTTACATTTCTTAAAAGTATGTGTGTTAGAGATCAGGGGTTATGTGTCATGTCACATGTTTTTGGTAAATCTGTTAATGTTTTATTTAACATTAGCAAATAAACATGTCTCAATTTTGACTTCTAACCCTACAAAGTGAAGGTGCCACTGAGTTATAAGAATGTGTAATGCATTTCCAATGCATTGCTAAGGTCTGGGAATCAGATGGATGGCAACAAAAACAACATTTTCTGTTTACTTTCAAATTCAGCTGATTGAAAGATTTACTTCAGGGTTGGAGAGATAGCTAAGTGGTTAAAAGCACTTGTATGCAAAGCTTGATGGCCTAGGTTCCCTAGTACATAAAGCCAGTGGAGTTCATTTGCAGTGACAAGAGACCTTAGGGTGTCCTCTCTCCTTCCTTGGTGTGTTCTTGCGCTCTCTCTCTCTCTCTCTCTCTCTCTCTCTCTCTGCTTGCAAATAAAACTATTTTAAAAAGAATTTACTTTGGAAACAGAGTTCAAGGCAGCTGTTTTAAATATTCAAAAGGAATCACGTTATGTATTAAAATTTTTGTTTGAGGCACATGTAGTGGTGCATGCCTTTAATCCCAGCACTTAGAGGCAGAGGTAGGAGAATCCCTGAGTTTGAGGCCAGTCTGGGACTACAGACTGAATTCCAGGTCAGCTTGGGCTACAGTGAGACCCTACCTCAAAAAATAAAAATAAAGGGACTGTTTCACCACAGACAATTGAAGACTCCATGAAAGTGTGATTGCTGCTACTCTGTAAACCATATCTTCACTCCTCACAGTTGACTTTTATTGTCCCTTAAACCTGAACTAATCATGACCACCTGTGCCTTGTCTCTTAAGGCATGGAAAGGACAAGGTGGGACACCTAAATGAGGTTTTATTCTTCAGGTTCCCATGTAAAGCCAGGTGCACAGGTTGGCACACACATCTGAAGTTCATTTGCAGCAGCTAGAAGCCCTGGTGTACCCATTGTCTCTCTCTCTCTCTGCTGGCAAATAAATAAACAAACAAAAAAATTAAAAAACAACCCCCAAATAAATAAATAAAAATTTAGACAGGAGTGGTGGTGCATACCTTTGATCCCAGCACTCAGAAGGCAGAAGTAGGAGGACTGCTGACAGTTTCAGGCCAGCCTGAGACTCCATGGTGAATTCCAGGTCAGCCTGGGATAGAACAAAACCCTACCTCAAAATTAAAAAGAAAAATTAAGAAGGCTGAGAATTATATGCCATCATGGTAATGAAGCTTTGCTTCGGGTTATGAAATAACATGTCTATAACTTTTCTTCCTTGAAAATAACAAGTTGTTCAAATTATTATTTATTAGTATTAGTAGCAGCAGCAATGGTTTTGTTATTATTATTTTGTTTCTTCAAGGTAGGGTCTCACTCTAGCCCAAGCTGACCTGGAACTCACTCCGTAAGTTCCAGGCACAGCAATCTTCAAATTTCTGAATCATGAGTGCTGGGATTAAAGGAGTATACCACCAAGCTGGGTTATAGTTCAAAATTTTTTTTTTCTTTTGGTTTTTCATGGTAGGAAATTGCTGTAGCCCAGGCTGACCTAGAATCACCTACCTCTGCCTCCCAAATGCTGGGATTAAAGCATGCCTGGCTAGTTCAAATTTACTATGTGAAGACAGAGGTATTTAGTGTGATGTATATGTGTATATGCACAGACTAGAGGAAGACATCAGGTGTTTCTGTATACCTTCTTAAGACAAGGTCTCTCACTGAATCTGGAGTTCACACTTTTTAAGCTAGACTGGCTGACCTGTGAGCCCCCGTGGTTCTCCTGTCTCTGATCCCTCAATGCTGGGAGTGCAGATGTGTGCAGCCATGCCTGGCTTTTTATGTGAAAATGAGACTGAACTCAGGTTGTGCAGTAAGTGTTCTTATCCACTGGGCCATCTTTGTAGCCCAGAAATATTTTTAAAATATTGAAAAGCCCATTTTCCACAAATAAGTTATAGAATAACCATGTGGGTCCATTAATAGTTTACTTTGTCTTACCATCACTTTTCTCAGGGTGTATCTTTTGCACCGAATGTCATCCATTAGCATCTCATAAGGGGTGAGCTGGTATTCAATAGGCAATGGATTGTACTGCCGCTGTTGGACTTTCTTAAGTTTTACTCCATTCCGCAAATCCCTCATCACTTGAACCCAAAATCGTGCCTGAAAAGAACCATGGATAGAGTGAAATCAGTAAGTAAATTCACTAGTTTCTTTTCAATAACTACAGTCATACATAATAAAGGAAGCGCTTGGATTACAAAACACTGAGTAAACGCAACAAAGACCACTTAAAATTACATCTTATTTGGGTACTGCAGAATGGGTAGTCAGTTGAGAATCCATGGGCTCTGACAGTGGAGAAATGTGCTATGACGCCTCGCTCTGCTGCTGTGGTAAGACACGTCTCCCCATTCTGGGTGTGGTGGTGCACGCCTTTAATCCCAGCACTCAGGAGGCAGAGATAGGAGGACTGCAGTGAGTTTGAGGCTACCCTGAGACTACATAGTGAATTCCAGGTCAGCCTGGGCTAGAGTGAGACTTTAACTTGGAAAAACAAAACAAAACAAAACAACAACAACAAAGAGACAAATCTGCCTCGTATACATTACTTTGTGACTACTCATTAAAGGGTAAATTCTCCAAACCCTGACTTGGGGTTCAGCCACATGATTTGCTTGGTCAGTGGAACAGTGGTGGGTGTGAGGACCCCATGCAAGCATGGCAGGCGCATCCTTCCTGCTTCTTTTGTCAGGAGACTATGAAACCTGGACAGGTCCTTGAGTTTTACCTAGCTCACAATTCTGCACGTTAGCTGTGGTAGCTCCACTCCCCTGGGTCTCAGTCTTATCCTGGGAATGGGTTTCATGTACTCAATGGGCCTGCCGCTGCTTGTGATTTTGAAGCCTTTAGAGTAAGAGTGGAGCTACCATAGCTGACCTGCAGAATGGTGAGTCAGGTAAGGGCTTTTGTTTTAGGCTGTTTTTTTTTTGGCTTTGTTTTTGTTTTTTACTTGACAAAGAGGGAGGAATGGGGGAGGGGGAGAGAGGGAGAGAATGGGTGTGCCAGGGCCTCCAGCCACTGCAAACGAACTCCAGATACGTGTTAGGGTCTGGTTTTTAATTTTTATTTTTGACACTTTCACACACGTATGTAATGTATTTTGGTCTTACTCCCCCTCCCCAGATTAACCTCTCTTACTCTCCTCCTTGGTTCACTAAAACCCTTCTTCTTTTCCATTAATCCTCTGTCTTCTTTTAAATTTTTAAATGTCTTTTTTAAATTTTTAAATGTTTTTTCTTACTTATTTGCAAGCAGAGAGAAAGAGAGACAGAACAAATGGACGTGCCAGGGTCTCCAGCCACTGCAAACAAACTTGGTGCATCCGGCTTTATGTAGGTACTGGGGAATCAAACCCAGGTCATTAGGCTTTGTAACCAAGAATCTTAACCACTGAGCCATCTCATTTTTTAGTTTTTAAATTTTTTCTTGGCCCACTGAATTAAGTTAGGGTTGTTGGCATGACCAGAGGTGGAAGATTATTTACTGTGGAATGGGTTACTGCCTACACTTCTGAGGAACAACTCCCTCTCTCCCAGAAACCTTATCTGGGAGGTGTTGGGTCTTATGAACCTTGCCCCCATCCATGATGAAATACTGACAGGCTTGACCTTGTTCTGGAAATCACAGCTGCAGTGAGTTCATGAGTGTAACATCCATGTTGTATCCAGAGGACAGAATTCCACGGCCTCCCTATTTTTCTGCTCTTCCATTCTTTCTGCCCTCTTTTGTGAGGGTCCCTGAGCCTTGGAAGAGGGGAGTTAGATGTCCTGTCTAGGGGAAAGCATACACAGAACACACAATAGTCACTTATTCTCAGCAATTTTTCCAGCAATGCCTCAGTATTAAGCACTGCCCACTTCTGTGAACAAGGCTGCAATGTTCTGTGGCTGTGTAACAGTGTCCCGGCATCACTATGGCTACAGCTGGCTGATACAAGCAGTTACTTGACATCAGGCATCTGCTTCACCTTTCTGAGCGCTAGTCTTCATCAATGGAGAGATGGCTCAACGGTTAAGACACATGCCTGCAGAGCCTAATGACTGGGGTTTGATTCCCTAGCACCCACATAAAGCCAAATGCACAAAGTAGTACATGCTTCTGGAGTCCGTTTTCAGGGGCTGGAAGCCCTGGTGTGCCCATTCTCTGTTTTTCCCCTCTCTTTCCTTGCAAATAAATAAATAAAAATAAAGAACTTTAAAAAATAAAGGAAATGTGAATCATAACTTGAGGAGCTCAAGAGTTGATAGACTGTGCTAGGCAAGGCAAGTCCTTTTTTACTGAGCTATATCCTTTGACTTTATTTTGAGGCAAAAGGGTGCTATACACTGTAATCCCACCTCGTGAAAGGCCAAGGCAGGAGGATCAAGTTTGAGGGCAGAATAGCTACGTAGTGACGCCCTATCTAAAAAGACCAAAAAGTAGAGACTCATCTTTGGAAGGAAGCACAATCTGTAATATATTTCTTACAAGTCCTATAGGAAATTGAGTCCTGCTATGCACGGGTTTCTTGAGGCCACTACATGAGTGGATACTTCAAACAGAAACTTTTTTGTTAAGTCTCCAGGGAAGATTGCCTGAAATCTCATGAATATTGAAATGAGGCGGCTGGGAAACAGTACTTGGTCTACTCAGGTCACAGGCTCATGTTTTGTTAACTGCTTGAAGAACCAGGAGGATAAACTCTTGAATGTAGCATTTGCTGTCCTGCTGGCTGTTTCCATGGCAACAATGGCATACCAGCCTCAGCCTGAGTGTTTTGTAGATTGCTGTTAACCGAAACAACTTGCCGCCAGGCACTAAGCAGCTCCTTATTTGGGGGCTGAGATCCAAAACTACCTTCTTTTGTAGAAGCTAATTTAGTTTACTCATTGACAACTTCCATGCATGCATAGACTGTATTTTGAGCATACAACACCCGTTATCTTCTTGAGGTGGTTTCAATGTAAAACGTCCTCTGTGGCCTCATGTGCTTGAACTTGATCCTAGTTTGGCTCTGTTCTGACCGGCTGTGGAACCTTTAGGAGGTGGAGCCTGGCTGCAGGAAGTACGTCATTGAGGGTGGGCTTTGGAGTGTTACAGCCCAACCATGCTTGGTGTTCACGCTCTACTTCCTCTCTGCAAATGGGAGGCTGCCACGCCAGCTTCCTGCTCCTGCCGCGCTCTCCCCACCATGACGGGTTTCCCTTCAAACTGTAAATCAAAATAAGCCCTTTCCTTCCTTAAGCTGTTTCTCGCCATGTGTTTACCCCAACAATGGAAATGTAATGATAGACTTTTGTTGTCCCCTCCCACTCCTGTTGAACCCCACTATCTGAACTAGTCCACTTTTACTGTGAGGTTTTGTGTGTGACTCACAAAATTAGGGTTGCTTGAATGAACATGGGCAAGATGATATTTACTGTTAGCATGGGGAACTTACTAGTGGCTACAACAATGAAGAAAATGCCTCCCACTACACTAGTAACCATTAACAGCCAATAAAACTCAGGGAGGGATGGCAGGCTGATGAGCTACTCCACCATCCATGACAGAATATTGATGGGCCCAATCTTACTACACAGGTCATTGCAGGTGTTGCGAGGTCATGAAACACTATGGTCATGTTAGATCCAGAACAGTGTTCCACAGCACTCCTCCCCGTCTTCTGGCTCTCATAGTCTTTCTGCCCCTCTTCCACAATGTTCTCTGAGTCTTTGCAGGGTTGATAGAGATGAGCAGTGAGCACTCAACAGTGACTTATTTCAGCATGTTGATGAACTTTGAGTCTTCCCATTAGTTGTCAATCAGTGGAAAAGGAGCTTCTCTGACCAAGGCTTAGAGGAGCACTAACTTGTGGGCATAAACATAGAGATAGCAATTTGATGGGTACAATATATCCATTTAGCCAAAAAATCGTAAAGCTTCCCTTGTAAGGCCTATGACCTCCCTAGCCATAGGCTTTTGATTAAGTTTTTAGCACCAGGCATGAATTCTCTTCCATGGAGGGGTTTTCAAACCCAATCAGAAAGCAGATGGCTACCACAATAACAGTGATTTTCCTATTGCACCAGTGGGTACATTTTGCCTAGCTGATCACTGGTGTAACATGCAGGGTCCACTGCTGGGTAAGACTTGATGACTCTTCTCCCTGAGCAGCCTGCACAGAACCTTCTGGCAGTATGAAAACTAGACAGTGAGTGGTGTCTCCAGCCATAGGGTCTTATCATCTAGTTCTCATGGACAACAAAGAGTAGTGGCAACAACCTGCTCCAGGGTCCAGGGCCCTCCTGACAAACAACTCACTGGGAATTATTTCAGCCATGGCACTGGGATGTGTTTCCTTGAAATGGAGTCTCTCACTGAACTTAGAACAGACATTTTCAATCAGACTAAGTGACCAATGAGCCCCAGCAATTCTCTCACCTCCACTGTCTACAGACGGTTAGTAAGAATGCGTGGACACACAGCCATGTATGTGGATGCTGGGAAGTAAAACTCAGGGTAAATCTGGCCCTCTCAGTCTTGCATAGCAAGCCCTCTTATCTGCTCATTTCCCTAGCTCCAAACTCTTTTTTAAATTATATTTTTTAAATTTAATTTTTAAAGTTTTTTTGTTTATTTTTATTTATTTATTTGAGAGTGACAGACAGAGAGAAAGAGGCAAAGAAAGAATAGGCATGCCAGGGCCCTCAACCACTGCAACTGAACTCCAGATGCATGTGCCACCTTATGCATCTGGCTTACGTGGGTCCTGGGGAATTGAGCCTCGAACGGGGGTCCTTAGGCTTCACAGGCAAGCACCTAGCCATTAAGCCATCTCTCCAGCCCTTAAATTATATTTTTAGTTAGCTAATAAAAAGTTACCATTGAAAAATCGTTATTAATTCCTGCCATTCTTGTTGATTTTGTTGTGTTTGGTGTTTATCTATTCTTCTCTTGCATAAGTATTCAAGCATGGTTTATTCTTTCCTGTGGCTTCATGGATGCATTTTTGTTGTGTTTGTGTTTATCTATTCCTCTCTTGCTTAAGTATTCAAGCATGGTTTATTCTTTCCTGTGGTGTCATGGATGTATTTGTTTTTCTCTTCAGTCTGACGGATTACTTCAAGTATTTTCTCTAGAGTTGTCTTAGTAGTCATGAACTTCTTTAGCCTGTTTTTATCAAGGAAAGGTCATTTTCCTCATGACAGATAGCTCTGCTGGGTATAGTAGTTTGGGTTGCTACTTGTTGTCTTTCAGAACTTGAAATAAATACATTGTTCTAAGCTCTCCTAGCTTTCATGTTTTACTGAGGAATCTGTTTTGTTCTGACAGGTCTCTGTTTAATAAGTAATGGTCCTTCTTTCTCTTGTTGCTTTCAATATACTTCCTTTGTTCAGTATGTTTAGTAATTTAATTATAATAATGATGAAGGTGGGTTCTTTACTGGTGTTGTCTGTAGCGCATCCTGTGCCTGAGAAGCCGAAGGACTCATGTTCAACTCTCCAGGTCCCACATAAGCCAGATGCACCATGACACAAGCACCCAAAGTTGTACATGCACACAAGGGGAGTTCCTTTGCAGTGGCTAGAGGCCCTGGAGTGTCCTACTCACTCACTCTCTCTCTCCAATAGAAAAAAAGGCCAGTCTATTGGGCTTGCCAAAAAAAAAAAAAAAAAAAAAACCAAAAAAAAAACCTACTATGGCTCAGTGTAGTGGCGCATACCTTTAATCCCAGCACTCAGGAGGCAGAGGTAAGAGGGTCACTGTGAGTTTGAGGACACCCTGAGACTACATAGGGCATTCCAGGTCAGTATGAGCTAGAGAGAAACCTTACCTCAAAGAAACAATAAAATAGCCAAGCATAGTGGCGCATGCCTTTAACCCCAGCACTCAGGAGGCAGAGGCAGGAGGATCATTGAGAGTTCAAGGCCACCCTAAGACTACATAGTGAATTCCAGGTCAGCCTGAGCTACAGTGAAACCCTACCTTGAAAACATAAAAACAAAACAAAACAAAAAAGTCAGGTGTGGTGGCTCACACCTTTAATTCCAGTATTCAGGAGGCAGAGATAGAAAGGTCAGTGTGTGTTCCAGGCCATCCTGAGACTACATAGTGAATTCCAGGTCAGCTTGGGCTACAGCAAGACCCTCAGCCCCCCACCATGAAAAAGGGTGGGAGAGATGGATCAGTGGTTAAGGCACTGCAAAGCCTAACAACCTGGGTTTGATTCCCTAGTACTCACATAAAGCCAGATGCACAAAGTGGCCCATGCATCTGGAGTAACTCTGCAGCAGTCAGAGACCCTGGAGTGCCCATTCTTTCTGTGTCTCTCTGGTTAAAAAGAAAATATTTTTGAAATAACAACTACTATGCCTTTAGACTAAAATACTTCTCTGCTCATAATTCTTAGATTTGCCACAATTTCTTGAAAGTGCTGTTTGTTTGTTTATATCTGGATGTATGCTGTGTGTGTAAGAACAGCATGTGTTCTTACCCCCTGAACTATCTGCCCAGCCCCTTGTACCTTCTTCATAGTTTTATACTTAGTTGGAATAGACCTCAGACTCTGTCCTCTCCATGATCCATTCTATTGCTGATGCTTTCTTTTCTTTCTTTTCTTGGCCTTACTGTGTTTTTCAAGCAAACACTTTAACCACTGAGCCATTTCCCTAGCCTAGACTATGTTTTTCACTTCCAGTATTTCAGGCTTCTTTTCCTTCAATATTTCTTCTCTTTACTGAATTTCTCTTTCATATCTTTTGTCAACCTCCTTATTTCATTCAGTCGATTTTCTGTGTCCTCTTGGGATACCTCAAGAGTTTGTTTTCTTCTTTGGTTCCTTTGATTTCTCTGAACATACTTACAATCATTCTTTTGAATCCTCCGACATTTCATCTAATACCTCTCATTGGAGTTCATTACTGTGGGTTTCGTAACAAGCAGAGAAGCTATGCTGTCTTGGTTGTTCAGGTTTCTCAGGTCACTGGGTTGGTATTTATGCATCTGGGGTTTTTTTGTTACTTGGATTTTCTTTTTGTTTTACTAGCTGTAATCTTAGGTATGTAGTTCAGAAATTATATCTTCAGCCTAAGATCTCAAGGTGTCTGTTGTGGCCTCTGTCCTACTCCCAGAGTTAAATATTAATAGCAGAAGTGACCAACAGCTGGTGGAAATCCCCAGTGTAAATGTCATAGTAGTAAATTAATAACAATGGTTCCTTTAATTCCAATAAATGTTGGTGTATAAAGGAGCAAGGATGGTATGAAGTACAGTAGGATTTTGGTTACTTAGAAATGAGAGGGAAGTAGAGTGGTTTAGGACAGGGATTAGTGTTAATTCTGAAAAAGATCCAGGTGGTAAAAGAATCTGGAGAGAGGCAGCCTCTTGCTCTCAAATAAATAAATAAAATATTTATTTTATTTTTTTAAAAAGAGTCTCTGGCAGGTGAGGTTATGAGCCCTAGGAGAGTCATGCCTGCTGTTGTCTGGCTAAATGCATATATTATGCTCACCAAATTACCTTGTAAGCACTTTCCTTAATGTTCATAGCCATATATTAATGTTACACTCAATTATTTTTGTTTGTTTTTTGAGGAAGGGTCTCACTGTAGCCAAGGCTGACCTGGAATTCACTATGTAGTCTCAGGGTGGCCTCAAATTCATGGCAACCCACCTACCTCTACCTCCCAATTGTTAGGATTAAATGCATGAGCTACCATGCCCAGCTTCTACTCTCATTTTTGATTAGAGAAACTTCTCTTTTCAGATGGTGGTGACCACTAGGATGACTCAAAAGGCATCATAGTGCTGAGAAGGGACAGTGGAATGTTCAACACTGAAACATCTCTATTACACCTTCCAAGGTTCAGGGTCTATTGCAGAAGAGGTGGGGGAAAGAATGTAAGAGCCAAAAGGAAGGGTAGGACTGCTTACAATGCAATCTTCCAGACACAAAATGGCCTGGGTATCTATGACCTCACAGTGCCTGACACTACCTACACAAGACCCTCATAATTGGAGGAAAAGATGATGACATCAAAATAAAAGAGAGACTGATTGAGAAAGGGAGGGGTAGATGGAGGGTGGATTTGTGAAGGGGAAAGTGGGGGAAGAAAGGGAATTATCATGGTTTATTGTCTATAATTATGGAAATTGTCAAAAAAAAGTTAAAAGGCTGGGTGTAGTGGCACATGCCTTTAATCACAGCACTTGGGAGGCAGAGGTAGGAGGACTGCCATGAGTTCGAGGCTACCCTGAGTCTACATAGTGAATTCCAGGTCAGCCTGAGCTAGAGTGAGACCCTACCTCAAAGAAAAGTTTAAAAAAAAAAAACATCTAGGAGATACAGATTTTAGGGCTATTAAGGCTATGGAAAGAAGCATTTATGCAGTATTGAGAGGAGGATATGAGGAGGAGGGAATGTGAATAGGCTACAATGAGTGCTTGGGAAGAGTAGCAGAAGAAATCCAATGATAGAGTGGGTGAAGAAACATAGAGAACAATCCTAAAATCTAACTTAGCAATACATAAACACAAACAATACCATTATGAAATATATATGTAGGCAGGCATGGTGGCTCATGCCTTTAACCCCAGTACTTGGGAGACAGAGGTAGGAGGATCACTGTGAGTTTGAGGCCAGCTTGAGACTACCGAGTGAGTTTCAGGTCAGCCTGGGCTAGAGTTAAGCACTGCCTTTAAAAAACTTAAAAAAAAAAAAAAAAAACTTAAAAAAAAAATATGGGCTGACAGATGCACAAGGGGGCACATGCGCCTGGAGTTCCTTTGCAGTGGCTGGAGGCCCTAGTGCGCTCATTCTCTCTCTCTGCTTCTTTCTCTCTCTGTTGCTCTCAAATAAATAAATAAAACAAAACAAAACAAAAAATAAAGGAAAAGAAAGAAAAAAAATATATGGGCTGAAATGAGCCAACCAGTGCAATAGTGGCACATCTGTCATGGTGGAAACCAACTTCCCTGTAATTGGACTGCAGGCCCACTCCATGGGAGGGAATACATACCTGGTACTGAAAACCTAAAAAAAGGGTAGTTACGAGCCCTAGGGGTGTAACATCTGCTGCTGTCTGGCTAACTGTATATAGTAAGCTCATCAAACTGCCCAGTAAGCACTTCTCTTAATGTTCACACCTATTTATTAATGTTACTCTCACTTTGGTTGAGAACCTTCTCTTTTCAGACGGCAGTGACCTTGGGATAACTCAGAAGGCACCATGGTGCTGGGAAGAAGTGACAGGAGTGCTCAGCACTGCAATATCTCTATCATATCTTCCAAGGCTCAGGGTCCATTGTGGAAGAGGTGGCAGAAAGAATGTAAGAGCCAAAGGAAGGGTAGGATTCTAGACACAAAATGGCCTGGATATCCATGACATCACAGTGCCTGACACTACCTACACAAGACCATCACAAGAGGAGGAAAAGATCATGACATCAAAATAAAAGAGAGACTGATTGAGAGGGGGAGGAGATATGATAGAGAGTAGAGTTTCAAAGGGGAAAGTGGGGGGGGGCGTGAGAGAGGGCATTCCCATGGGATATTGTTTATAATCATGGCAGTTGTATAGATAGATAGGCAGGCTAGAGAGATTGCTTAGTGGTTAAGGCGCTTGCCTGCAAAACCTAAGGACCCAGGTTCAATTCCCCAGGACCCATGTAAGCCAGATGCAAAAGTGGCACATGCGTCTGGAGTTCATTAGGACTGGGCTCTCTAGCTGAGCACTTGCAGTGTTTCTACACCATTCCAGAAGGATCTGAGAAGAAGGACATCTGTGGAGGCTAAAGGGGCCATACTTAGTGGCTTGTATTTAGTCTAGTCAAAAATAGAAGAGCCAGGCTAACCAGATTTTTAAATTAATTAATTTATTTTTATCTATGAGAGAGAGAGAAAGGGTACACCAGGACATCTAGCCACTGCAAAAAAACTCCAGACACATGTGCCACCTGTGCATCTGGCTTATGTGGGTCCTGGGGAATTGAAACAAGTTCCTTTGGCTTTGCAGGCAAACACCTTAATCTCTAAGCCATCTCTCCAGCCCTCAAATAGAATTTTTAACGCAGTCGTTTTTCTCTGTATTATTGTTTGGCAAAACTCTTACAAATTATTTTTTATAAATTAATGTCACATTATATAAAATAGCACATAGCTATCTAGGAAAATCCTGAAATGTCTAGAGTCTACCACTAGAGATATTCTTTTTTTGTATTTTTTAAATGTTTTTATGTTTTTTTGATGTAGGGTCTCACTCTAGCCCAGGCTGACCTGAAATTCACTATGTAGTCTCAGGGTAGCCTTTAACTCATGGTGATCTTCTTACCTCTGCTTCCAAGTGCTGGGATTAAAGGTGTGCTCTACCACACCCAGCACATAGGATTTTTTTTTTTTGTAGCTCACTTCTATATTTCCAGCACTCAGGAGGCTAACTGCCTTAAAGTCTAGGCCAGACCAGGCTACATACTGAATTCAAAGCCAATGTACCAATTAATACTACCATCCTTAATAGTATTTAAAAACAGTACACTATTTAAAAAGCTGATCAGAAGACATATCTAGTTTCTTACCCAGTCGGCGTTCTTCAATTCATCCAGGTCTGTACTAGATTCATCACTCTTTTCCATTTCCTGAATCTTCTTAAGATTCTACCAGGTAAAATAAAAAGAAAACATTCATAAAAATTTTACTAAGCTACTCTCTCAAATTAAAGCTAACAGAATCACTGAAAGACAGAATATAGAATGAATTCCTCTACATTCTAGTTAATTAAAATTGATGCAGTCTAACAGAGAAAGGGTTGGTGGGCTCACTGGAATTCCTTTGAGGCTTTGTAGTTGAGCTTTCAGTCACAGCATTCAACTCAGCTTCTCATCTCTGGTCATGGGACTCCCTCAACCCCATGTATCTCCTCCTCTTCTTCCTGCCCTTTTCCCCCCCCTGCCGTCCTGAAAATATGACTTCTGAAGCCATCTGCCCTGGTCCTTCTCCTCTCCATGGCCTTGCCTACAGACAGCAGGCTTGACTGAAATCATCACTTCCTCACCTCAACTTCTCCCTGACTAAGTCCCTACTACCTCTTTGCACTGTTATCATAATAAGTTTACACATCATCTAGGCTCCAATGACTCAGAATTCCACATGCAAAAGTGAACACAAGTTTTGTTGCCTTTTAATGCTAGGTATGTATTTATCAAATAATTAAACTTAAAAATTTCAACTGAGAAAGCAGCAGCAAGCACCAGAGACCAGCGAAAGGGAGATCACAGTACCCAGCACTGGTGAACAGAGCAGCAATCCCGTGACCCAGCCAGCCTACTTAAACCCACAGTGCACCAAAGAGGGACCCAAGCAAGAACACAGCATAACTGAGACCAAAATCATCCCAAAAGGTAACTAGGATTATACCAGGTCAGTACCCACCTAATAAACCTGGTATATAGGCCTGAACCAGAAGTGCCAATTGCAACTTCCATATCAGTATAAATTATATGTTAAATCTGATGGATGGTCAGATTTGCCATTCTTAAATAAGCTATATTTTGGCCTTGTTATTTGTTGTTTCTTGATTTATAGTGGCTTTGTTTCCTCTTCTGTTAAACATTAGAGAAGGGTCTCACTTGGTCACAAGCTGACTTGGAACACTCAACAGACCAGATATCTTAACCTCCTTGTTGTCAGGATTAAGGGTGTGGGTGGGGCACCACACACCCTAAGGGACAGTTAGAGGATCTGGTTGTCATAATATCTACTCTTGCACAAATACTCTGGACTGTTTTTCATTGAAAGTGTATATTGTTTAGTTAAATTTTAGAATCTGCCTGTATTTTGTTCCACTCAGCCTACTTGAATACTCTCCTAGCAGGCAAACCCAACACCTAGGGTCACTTTTGTAGATACTCTGAGAGTCTTGAGAGCCACACCTAACACCATAAGCTCCTACCGTGAAGACATATAACATCAGATTGACTGATACATCTAATAATACCCAGCTAACTAGAAAATCTCACCAGTAGAATGGATAAAAGAGAGGACAGAATATCTAAGCTAGAAGACCAGGTGGCAAATCTAATACAGTCCAACAAAGAGAAAGATAAACTAATAGGAAAGTATGAATTGGAATTTCAAGATATTCAGAACACTATGAAAAGATCAAACATAAGAATTCAGGGTATAGTAGAAGACGAATTTCACTCCAAAGGCATAGTAGGCATCTTCAACAAAATCACAGAAGAAAACTTTGCCCAAATTGGGAAAGAGGTACCAATGCAGATACAGGAATCCTTTAGAACACCAGCCAGACAAAACATGGAAAGAACCTCTCCTCGCCATATTATAATCAAACTACCAAACACTCAAAAATATTGAAAGCAGTTGCAGAGAAAAATCAAGGCAAGCCCACCAGGATCATAACAGATTACTCAACACAAACTTTCAAAGCCAGAAGGGCTTGGAGTGATATATTCCAAGTTCTGAAAGATAACAACTGTCAACCAAGGTTACTTTATCTTGCAAAGCTTTCCATTCAAATAGATGAAGAAATAAGGACATTCCACAACAAAGGCAGGCTAAAGGAATGTTTGCAGACAAAACCAGCTCAACAGAAAATACATTAAAGAATCCTTCATGCTGAAGAGAAAGAAAAGCACACATATAAGGAACCTGGAAAAAAAACAAACAATATTCAAATACCAGTTAACACAAGAGAGCAAAGGTAAAACCGGAAGAACTAAAAAAAAAAAAAAATGGCAAAAGTAAACACACACCTTTCAATAATATCTTTTAATATCAATGGCCTCAATGCCCCAACCAAAAGACATAGGTTTGCAGACTGGGTTAAAAAGCAGGATCCTTCAATTTGTTGCCTCCAAGAAACCCACCTTTCTACAAAGGATAGACATTATCTTAGGGTGAAAGGTTGGAAAATAGTGTTTCAAGCAAATGGGCCTAGGAAATGAGCAGGGGTTGCTATCCTAATATCTGACAGGACAGACTTCAAACCAACATTAGTCAAGAAAGATAAGGGAGGTCACTTTATATTGATTAAGGGCACACTCCAACAGGAGGACATTATAATCCTAAACATATATGCACCTAATATGGGGGCTCTCAAATTCATCAAACAAATGCTATTAGAACTAAGATCACAGATAACACCAAATACAGTGGTCGTGGGTGACTTCAACAACCCACTCTCATCAACTGACAGGTCATCCAGGGAAAGAATAAACAGAGAGGCATCTGGACTAAATGAGGTCATAGAAGGAATGGACCTAACCGATATATACAGGACATTTCATCCAAAGGTTGCAGAATATACATTCTTTTCAGCAGCACATGGAACATCCTCTAAAATAGACCATATATTAGGACACAAATAAATATTAACAAATACAGGAAAATTGAAATAATTCCTTGCATTCTATCTGACCACAATAGAATCAAATTACAAATCAAAAGCAAGAAAAGCTACAGAGCATACACAAAAGCATGGAAACTAAACAACACACTACTAAATGATGAATGGGTCAATGAAGAAATCAAGAAGGAAATCAAAAAATTCATAGAGTCAAATGATAATGCAAATACCACAAACCAAAACCTTTGGAACACAATGAAGGTACTCATAAGAGGGAAATTTATAGCTTTAAGTGCCTATATTAAGAAACTAGAAAGGTTGCAAGTAAATGCCCTAATGTTTCACCTTAAACCCTTGGAAAAAGAAGAACAAGGCAAACCAAAAATCAGTAGATGGGAAGAAATAATAAAGATTACGGCATAAATTAATGAAAAAGAAACAATACAAAGAATCAATGAAACAAAGAGTTTGTTCTTTGAAAGAATAAACAAAATTAACAAACCCTTAGAAAATCTGACCAAAAGAAAGAGATAAGAGACACAAATAAATAAAATTAGAGATGAAAAAGGCAAAATCACAACAGATACCAGAAAAATTCAAAAAATCGTAAGGACATACTATTAAAACATATACTCCACTAAGTATGAAAATCTGAAAGAAATGGATGATTACCTTGATTTATATGACCTACCTAAATTAAATCAAGATGAGATTAATCACTTAAATAGACCTATAACAAGCATGGAGATCAAAACAGTTATCAATAATCTCCCAACTAAAAAAAGTCCAGGCCCAGATGGATTCACTGCTGAATTTTACCAGACCTTCAGGGAAGAACTTACACCATTGCTTCTTAAGTTTCTTCATAAAATAGAAAAAGAAGGAATCATACCAAACTCCTTCTATGAAGCCAGCATCACCCTGATACCAAAACCAGGCAAAGATAGAACAAAAAGAGAAAATTACAGACCAATCTCCCTCGTGAACATAGATGCAAAAAGTCTCAACAAAATATTGGCAAACAGAATACAAAAATATATCAGAAAGACCATTCACCCTGACCAAGTAGGCTTTATCCTAGAGATACAGGGATGGTTCAACATATGCAAATCGATAAATATAATACATTATATAAGTGGACTGAAGGACAAAAATCACATGATCATCTCATTAGATGCACAAAAAACATTTAACAAAATCCAACATCCCTTCATGATAAAAGTCCTAGAGACTGGGAGTAGAAGGAACATATCTCAATATAATAAAGGCTATTTATGACAAGCCTACAGAAAAACTGGAAGCTTTTCCACTATATCAGGAACAAGACAAAGGTGTCCACTGTCCCCACTTTCATTTAATATAGTACTGGAAGTCTTAGCCATAGCAATAAGGTAAGAGACACACATAAAAGGGATACAAATTGGAAAGGAAGAGATCAAGTTATAATTCTTTGCAGATGACATGATTCTATATATAAATGATTCTAAAGACTCTACCAGCAAACTGTTAGAGCTGATAAACACCTACAGCCATGTAGCAGGATATAAAATTCACTGGAGAAAAGGTTGCCTCTTTAGCAAATGGTGCTGGGAAAACTGGACATGTATCTGTAGAAGGATGAAAATAGATTCTTCTCTCTCTCCATGTACAAGAATTAAGTCCAAATGGATTAAAGACCTTAACATCAGACCTGAAACTCTGAAACTGCTAGAGGAAAAAGTAGGGGAAACCCTTCAACATATTGGTCTTGGCAAAGCCTTTCTGAATATAAGCCCAATTGCTCAGGCAATAAAACCACAGATTAACCACTGGGAAATCATGAAATTACAAAGATTTTGTACAGCAAAGGACATTGTGAATAAAGCAAAGAGGCAACCTACAGAATGGGAAAAAAATCCTTGGCAGCTATACATCTGATAGAGGATTAATATCTAGGATATACAAAGAACTCAAAAAAATTAAATAATAAGAGATCAAACAAGCCAATTAAAAATGGGCTATGGAACTAAATAGAGTTCTCAGAAGAAGAAATAAGGATGGCATATAAGCATCTAAAAAAATGTTCCACAACCCTAGTCATCAGGGAAATGCAGATTAAAACTACATTGAGATTCCATCTCACTCCTGTCAGATTGGCTACCATCATGAGAACAAATGACCATAAATGCTGGCAAGGATGTGGAAAAAGAGGAACCCTTCTACACTGCTGGTGGGAATACAATCTGATCCAGCCATTGTGGAAATCAGTGTGGAAGTTCCTAAGACAGCTAAAAATAGATCTACCATATGACCCAGCTATAGCACTCCTAGACATGTATCCTAAGGACTCATCTCATTACCTTAGAAATAGTTGCTCAACCATGTTTATTGCTGCTCAATTCACAATAGCTGGAAAATGGAACCAGCTTAGATGTCCCTCAACTGATGAGTGGATAATGAAGATATGGCACATTTATACAGGAGTTCTATCAGTGGTAAAGAAAAATGAAGTTTTGAAATTTTCAGGAAAATGGATGGATCTGGAAAGGATTATACTAAGTGAGGTAACCCAGGCCCAGAAAGCCAAGTGTCACATGTTCTCTCTCATATGTGGATCCTAGCTACAGATGATTGGACTTCTGTGTGAGTAGGAAGAAAACTCAGTAGCAGAGGCCAGTAAACTACAAAAGAAATATAAAGGGAAGAGAAAGGAAGGGAGAGGGGGTACTTAATAGGATGGTATTTGTGTGTGTGTGTGTGTGTGTGTGTGTGTGTGTGTGTGTGTATACACACATGTAGAAGAATAGGTTAACGGGGGTGAAAAGGCCCAAAGTGAGGTCAGGGGAAGAGATTGAGTAAAGGAAAAGTGGAGGGAGGGCTAATCTAAATATAAGAGGATATAAATAAATCATATGGACATACTTTTTTGGACAATGGAACTCTCAGGAGCCATAGATTTTTGCTAGAAAATTTTCAGTGTCAGGGATGGGATATCTTCCAGTGAGATGTTGGCCAGGGAGGTCCCTGATGCCCCCAAAACATTACAGGCCATTGCCAAGGCCCTTGGTTTCCCACCAGAAAGAGATGATAAGACCCTATTGCTGAAGAGTGCTCATACTTGGGCTGCCAGGCCACTGAGAAATCCTGCTGGAACTGAGCTAATAACCTCCTCCATGTAGATCAGCTGACAGAAAGCAGGAAGAAGCCATTCTGCATGCAGTTCAATGGGAGAAAGAGAAATCACCAGTGAAGATACTCAACAGTGGAAACTGCAAGTCTTATATTTGGCCAGCAAAGCCAAATGAGCCAATGGGTGCAATAGTGGCACTTCTGTCATGGTGGAAACCTACTACCCTGTAATTGGACTGGAGTCCCACTCCATGAGAGGGAATACATCCCTGACACTGAAAACTTAAAACAGGGTAGTCATGAGCCCTAGGGGTGTAACATCTGCTGCTGTCTGGCTAAATATATATACTATGCTTGTCAAACTGCCCAGTAAGCACTTCTCTTAATGTTCACACCCTTATATTAATGCTAACCTCATTTTTGGTAGAGAATCTTCTCTTTTCAGATGGCAGTGACCTTGGAACAACTCAGAAGGTATCATACTGCTGGAAAGAAGTGACCAGAGTGCTCAGTACTGTAATATCTCTATCACACCTTCCAAGGCTCAGGGTCTAATGTGGAAGAGGTGGCAGAAAGAATTTAAGAGCCAAAGGAAGGGTAGGACTCTTTACAACATGCTTCCCCCAGACACAAAATGGCCTGGATATCCATGACCTCACATTGCCTGACACTACCTGCACAAGACCATCACAAGAGGAGGAAAAGATCATGACATCAAAATAAAAGAGAAACTGGCTGAGATGGGGAGCGGATATGATGGAGAATGGAGTTTTAAAAGGGGATACTGGGGGGAGGGAGGGTATTACCATAGGATTTTTTTTAAGCATGCAAGTTGTTAATAAAAGTTTGAAAAAATTCAATTGGTAAAATACCTTTGTTTGGTTACTTATTTATTTATTTATTGGTTTTTTCGAGGTAAGGTTTTACTCTAACTCAGGCTGACCTGGAATTAACTATGTAGTCTCATGGTAACCTTGAACTCATGACTATTCTCCCACCTCTGCCTCCCGAGTGCTGGAATTAAAGGTGTGCGCCACCATGCCCAGATTATTTATTTTTGAGGTAGGGTCTTGCTCCAGCCCAGGCTGACCTTAAATAGATGGAGAAATAAGGACATTCCACAACAAAGGCAGGCTAAAGGAATGTTTGCAGACAAAACCAGCTCAACAGAAAATACATGAAAGAATCCTTCATGCTGAAGAGAAAGAAAAGCACACATATAGGGAACCTGGAAAAAAAAAAAAAAACAACAATATTCAAATACCATCAATCCAGGCTGGGGGGGGGGGGGGGTTGGCTCAGTGGATTAAAAAAAAATGCTTGCTGCTAAAGCATAAGGGTCTCTCAAGATGGAGATGGTCAAGTTCAACTGGCAAGAACCCAAATAAAAAGTTGGGTTTATCCAGGCATGGTGGCGCACGCCTTTAATTCCAGCACTTGGGAGGCAGAGGTAGGAGAATCACCATGAATTCAAGGCCACCCTGAAACCACACAGTGAATTCCAGGTCAGCCTGTGCTAGAGTGAGACCCCACCTTGAAAAAAAAAAAAAGTGATACTACATACACACACACACACACACACACACACACACACACACACATATACATATATACATACACGGTACACACAGAATTTTTTTCTGTCACAAAAAAGAATAAGGTAGGGGCTGGAGAGATGGCTTAGCAGTTAAGGTCCTAGCCTGCAAAGCTAAAGGACCTCAGTTTGTTTCCCCAGGACCTATGGAAGCCAGATGCACAAGGTGGCGGATGCGTCTGGAGTTCGTTTGCAGTGGCTGGAAGCCCTAGCACACTCATTCTCAATCTCTCTCAAATAAATAAATAAAAATAAAAAACAAAGAATAAAGTTGGGCTGGAGAGATGGCTTTCCTGCAAAGCCAAAGGACCCAGGCTCTATTCCTCAGGACCCATGTAAGCCAGATGCACAAAGTGATGCATACACCTAGAATTCATTTGCAGTGGCTAGAGGCCCTTGTACACCCATTCTCTCTCTCTAATAAATAAAACTAAGTTTTGGTTTTTTTTTTTTAATTTTATTTATTTATTTGAGAGTGACAGACACAGAGAGAAAGACAGATAGAGGGGGAGAGAGAGAGAATGGGCGCGCCAGGGCTTCCAGCCTCTGCAAACGAACTCCAGATACGTGCGCCCCCTTGTGCATCTGGCTAACGTGGGACCTGGGGAACCGAGCCTCGAACCGGGGTCCTTAGGCTTCACAGGCAAGCACTTTAACCGCTAAGCCATCTCTCCAGCCCCAAATATTTCTTAAGTAGAACTTTATCCAGCTGTTTTATGAGGCTTGTCAAAGATATTGTGGGTGTTGAACAAAATGAAGATACTTTTATTGGTAGCAGCTGACCATTGTCATCACCTGGTGTCCTTTTCACACATCCTATCTCAGTCTTCACATGTGCTACAGTTTAATGGGTTATGATTTATTATACGTATGACATACAGGGATTTACCCTAGCCTCAGTCCCTCTTCTGTGTCAGTAATCTAACATGTTCTTTCCCTTAGTACTCACAAAATGGGGAGGTATGTAGTAACACATTAATTTTGTTGGTGAACAGAAAACCTAGCTTGGGTAATTTAGACAAGACCATGAACCTGAGAAGTATCAGGTAATTTACTGCAGCAGCTCAGAAGAAAATGTGTAACAGCATTCTAAAATAGCTAGAAGTGACCTCCCAGGAGAAAAGAGATAATGTGTCATTTATGCTACACTTTCTCTAAGTATTCAGAGTCACTTCATGGTTTCTCCATTAATACTTGTTTATGGAGTACAGAAAAGAAGGTGATATTATACTCATTTTGTAGATGGCTACTATAAGACAGGTCCCACGTTATCCAGATGCACAAGGGGGTGCACGCGTCTGGAGTTCGTTTGCAGTGGCTGGAAGCCCTGGCGCGCCCATTCTCTCTCTCTCTCCCTCTATCTGTCTTTCTCTCTATGTCTGTCGCTCTCAAATAACTAAATAAAAAATGAACAAAAAATATTTAAAAACAAAAGAAATATTTGGGCTGGAGAGATGTCTTAGTGGTTAAGCACTTGCCTGTGAAGCCTAAGGACCCTGGTTCGAGGCTCAATTCCCCAGGTCCCATGTTAGCCAGATGCACAAGGGGTCGCATGCATCTGGAGTTCATTTGCAGTGGCTGGAGGCCCTGGCATGCCCATTCTTAAATTATACTTACTTATTTATTTGAGGGGGGGGCAGGCAGATAGATCAAGAGAGAGAGAATGGGCACACCAGGGCTTCCAGTCACTGCAAACAAACTCCAGAAGCATGTACCACTTTGTACATCTGGCTTATGTGGGTCCTGGAGAATTGAACCTGGGTCCTTTGGCTTTGCAGGCAAGTGCCTTAACTGTGAAGTCATCCCTCCAGGCCCCCATTCAGATTTTGATGTAAGGTCATACCACTTTCTGCAAAAACTGCTTCTTGTAATTCATAAATACTATTTTCTTTTCTTTTCTTGAGGTAGAGTCTCACTCTAGCTCAGGCTGACCTAGAATTCACTATGTAGTCTCAGAGTGGCCTTGAACTCATGGCAGTTCCCCTACCTCTGTCTCTTAAGTCCTGGGATTAAAAGTGTGTGCCACCATAGCTGGCTCATTAAGTGCTATTTTTTCTATCTTTGTCATATTCCGCAGAAGACTTTTTTTTAGATTTTATTTTTATTTATTTGTTAGACACACACACACACACACACACACACACACACAGAGAGAGAGAGAGAGAGAGAGAGAGAGAGAGAGAGAGAGAGAGAGAGAGAGAGATAGGCAGGGAGAGAGAGGAAGGGAGGGAGAGAATGGGTGCACCAGGGCCTTTAGCCACTGCAAAGGAACTCCAGAAGCATGCGCCACCATATGCATCTGGCTTACGTGGGACCTGGAGAATCGAACAGGGTCCTTAGGCTTCGTAGGCATGCGCCTTAACTGCTAAGCTGTCTCTCCAGCCCAGAAGTCTTTTTTGTTCTGATGATGTTCTTTACGTGGGGATGCCCTGAGGAGTTTACAAGCAACGAGAAACAACAATTCAGCATGACCCAGAAGCCCAAAATAGTTCAAGCCTTTAAGTCTTGTAGTCCTGGGATGGAATAGCATGGAAAGCAGCAACCAGACATAGTCAATCCAAAATCTTCTGCTTTAGTGTCTCCCATAGCCCAACTGCCATTCACCCCTTAATTTTGAAGGCAGGGTCTTACTCTAGCTCAAGCTAGCCTCATACTTACAAGGAACCTCCCGAGTGCTGGGGACTACATGGCGAGCAACCATGCCCAGCTATTCCCTTAGTTATTATGATTTTCCAATACGTACCAGCCTAAACATAAACACAGGTCTTTCTTTACACACTGCCTATTTTTTCTGGGATCAAATCCCAAACTTCCTCCTGCTAAGAAACATGATCTATTCTTTGCAATAGTGAATTAGTTTAAATGAATGATCTAAGAGTGTTGTGCTGCTTTTTCTGAGCAACAGCAGACATGGTTAGTCAGTTACTTTCCAGTTGTATTATTTTACATGTTACCTAACTGTTCTAATCCTCAATAAATTTCCTCATCTACAAAACATAGAAAGTAGTGACTTTTTGGATTTTGTTAATAGTATTTAAAATAGTTCAAAGACTTTGTTTGACCAAATGACACCTCTTTCTAACCTCTTCATGACATTAAAATTCTGACCTAGTAACAGATCTATGGGAGAGTTGAGTGTGTGTAAGAACTACAAATGTACAAGCAAGATCAAGTATGTGAGAATAATGCTCAGTCTAGTTCACAGAAAAGCAAGTGACAATTCATTTGAAAGCATAGTATAGATTTGTTGTATTTTAGAGACAAGCATCTGTCAATTCTACTTCAGCTTCTGAATGATTTGTTTATTGTTTTGCTTACACAAATGTAATAACTAATGCCCACCTGTGCTTGGAGTGTGCTGAGAAAGCTCTGAGTGGGAGCACTTACACAGCAATCACCTCCCCCATCTGGCATAAGCATTCTCAGGCTAGCAATTAGAACTGCTTCAGGCCAACACTTTCAGTTATTGGCATTTTAAAAAACAAACAAAATCTACTTTGTGAATCACAATTATATCAAATGCTGCAGCCCAGGTTGACGTGGAATTCACTATGTAGTCTTAGGGTGGCCTCAAACTCATGGTGATCCTCCTACCTCGGCCTCCTAAATGCTGGGATTAAAGGCATGCACCACCATACCAGGTATATCCCTTGTATTTATTTATTTAACAGAGAAAGAGGGGAAGAGGGAGAGAGAGAATGGGTGTGCCAGGGCCTCCAGCCACTGCAAATGAACTCCAGATGCGTGTGCCCCTTGTGCATCTGGCTAACGTGGGTCCTGTGGAATCGAACCTGGGTCCTT
Source organism: Jaculus jaculus (assembly GCF_020740685.1). Classification (NCBI taxonomy): domain Eukaryota; kingdom Metazoa; phylum Chordata; class Mammalia; order Rodentia; family Dipodidae; genus Jaculus; species Jaculus jaculus. Next base: position 48,285,259 of record NC_059103.1, on the reverse strand, counting down.
TGGCTTTATAGAAAATGCCTTAACAGCCAAGCCATCCCTTCAACCCTCCCTTATATTTTAAAGATCACCATTTTATCTGTATTATTAACCATTTAAAACCATTTGGGGCTGGACATGGTGGTACATGCCTTTAATGCCAGCACTTTGGAGGCAGAGATAGGAGGAATATTTTGAGTTCAAGCCTGAGACTGACTATACAGTGAATTCCAGGTCAGCCTGCACTAGAGACAGACTCTAACTCAAAAAAAAAAAAAAAAAAAAAAATCCAGATGAAAACATCCCGACAGCCTAGTCATTTGCAAAAATGCTCTCCTAGAAGATCTGTTATATATGCATGCATATGTAACATTCCATTTAAGTATGATGTCTTAGCCATAGTCATATTTAAGATAAACTGAGCTTAAAGATTTCATCATGAAGCCATGATCTCTTGCAAGGACCAAGTGAAATAACACATGTTTTTAATTACTGTGATTATAGTATATAAAATATTGCATACAGGGCTGGAGAGATGGCTTAGCGGTTAAGCGCTTGCCTGTGAAGCCTAAGGACCCCGGTTCAAGGCTCGGTTCCCCAGGTCCCACGTTAGCCAGATGCACAAGGGGGCGCACGTGTCTGGAGTTCGTTTGCAGAGGCTGGAGGCCCTGGCGCGCCCATTCTCTCTCTCTCCCTCTATCTGTCTTTCTCTCTGTGTCTGTAGCTCTCAAATAAATAAATAAATAAATAATGAACAAAAAAATTTTTTTTAAAAAAATTGCATACAAACTTTTTTTGGTTTGAAAAAATTATTTTATTATTTTATTTATTTGTTAGAGAGAACGAAAATAAATGAGGGGACCAGAGTCTCTAGCCACTGCAAATGAACTCCAGACACATGCACCACCTTATGCATCTGGCTTACATGGGTCCTTGGGAATGGAACCGAGGTCTTTTGGCTTTGCAGGCAAGTGCCTTAACCACTAAGCAATCTCTCCAGCCCTGCATATAAACTTTTGAAAATTTTGTAATAACCCATGTGATTTCCAGTTTATTTCCTTGTTCCAGAATTCAGCATCTGGTGAGCTATTACAATTAAAGATAATATGGTTGCAACTGAGCATCTAGCAGTCATCCTACCATCCCGGGATTCCATTAAACTTAGGATAAGATTTAAACCACTAGGAAGAACTTGACTGCTAAGCTTACATTAAGAACTCACAGACAAGGGCTGGGTTAAGACGTTTGCCTGCAAAGCAAAAGGACCCAGGTTCGAGTCTCCAGGTCCCATGTAAGCCAGATGCACATGGTGGCATATGCATCTGGAGGTCATTTGCAGTGGCTAGAGGCCCTGGCATGCCCATTCCCCCCCACTCCATCTCAAATAAATAAATAAAATAAACATTAAAAAACAATTCACATATAAGTAATAATTGTTTAAATATTTGAAAAGTCAAGATATTAGAAAAATCTATTTTAAAACAGCTATAGATATCAGTATCAGCAGGAGGAAAAATGTTTCCTTCCCCAGGACAACTATTTTTCTTTTTCTTTTGAGGTAGGGTCCCACTCAAGCCCAGGCTGACCTGAAATTCACTTGGTAGCCTCAGGGTGGCCTTGAAGTCATGGCAATCCTCCTACCTCTGCCTCCCAAGTGCTGGGAGTAAAGGCATGCACAACCACACCCAGCTCATAGCCTAGCTTTTGACTGGGTTGTTTTCTTGATCTTTAGTTTTTTTTAATTCTTTGCATATTTTATAAGTATTTTTATTTACTTATTTGAGAGAGAGACAAAAAAATTATTTTACGGGCCGGAATCAAATTGTCCTTTAAATTTGTATGCCAATATATTAATGCTACTCTCACTTTTTAAAATTTATTTTGAGAAAGAGAGAGAGAAAGAGGCAGAAAGAGAGAGAGAATGGGTGTAACAGACCCTTCAGCTACTGCGAGCAAACTCCTGATATGTGTGAGTCTGGCTTACACAGGACCTGGAGATTCGAACATGAGTTCTTAGGCTTTGCTGGCAAGTGCCTTAACTGTTAAGCCATCTCTGCAGCCCTGCTCTCACTTTTGTAGAAAGAAGCTTCTCATTTTGGACGGCATGAACACAGGGATGACTCAAAACTTAACAAAATGCACAGAAGAAGTAACAGTGGTGTGTTTCAACACTGAGACGTCTTTATCACACATTCCAAGGCTTACAGACCATTGTGGGAGCAGCAGCAGAGAGAACGTAAGAGGAAGGGGAGGAGTGCTCTGTAATACTGTCTTCCAGACACAAAATGGCCACGGTATTCATGACCTCACTGTGGTTGACACTACCTACACAAGACCTGCATAATGAGAGGGAAAGATGATGACATCCAAATAAAGGAGAGATTTGCTGAAAAGGAAAGATTCAGAAGAGGGGGACTTTGGGAGGAGAGAGTGGTGGGAGGGGATTATGACTATGGCAGAGACAGAGTAGCTATGGAGGAAGAAGCATTCAGCAGGCTTCTGGGGAGCCCAAGGGACAGGAAGAGGACAAGAGAGTTACTGGGGAGTGGGTAGTTGCTGGGTACAGCTCAGAGGGGAACAGCAGCACACTACTTAAATGAACTTACAGGAGGTTGCTGATTTGACCTGAGATCCTGACTAGATGAAGAGAGTCACTCCTGTTGGGAGCCACATAATCCAACAGAAACTTTCAAAGGACTAGATGTCAACAAACATGAAAGTCACATCAATTGCTGGGTGTGGTGGTGCACATCTTTAATCCTAGCACTCGGGAGACAGAGGCAGGTGATGGCTGTGAGTTTGAGGTCAGCCTGAGACTACATAGTGAATTCCAGATATGCCTGGGCTAGATAGTGAGACCCTACCTCAGGAAAAAAAAAAAAAAAGAAAGAAAGAAAGAAAGATTACATCAAACAATCCAAAGAAAATCAGTTTGCCCAAGCCTATTAACTCTATTAGGACAATAATTTTGAAGTGACCAGCGTGTTCTCTGTCACCCATTTTTTGCTGTCTCCAACCTTTGTGAAGCCCTGCTTTTCCACTTAGTTCACAGGGAGCTTTTACTAGCCTCTTGAGTGTGTTGCTGCTCCAGTTCATGAACTACTACTAAAAGTGAACTAGATCACTAGAAAAATAATTTGGTAGATGGAGAGCTGACTCAGTAGTTAACGGCACTTGCTTCCAAAGCTTGCCAGCCCAAGTTTGAGTCCCCGGTACTCATGTAAAAGCCAGATGCACAAAGTAGCATATGCATCTGGGGTTTATTTGCAGTGGCAAGACCCTGAAACACCTAAATAAATAAAACGCAAACCTTAATTTACTTATCAGTATAGCACAATGGGAGTCAAAATAACTCATCATTAAATTATTAGTTTGCCTTATTTATACACTTTTTTAGCATGTTGTGTGTTTGGTGCATGTGTGCATGTGTGTCTGTGGGTGTGGGCACCATGCGTGTGTATGCTGGTAGAGGCCACAGGTTGAAATCAAGTGTCTTACTCTTGGATCTATAGGCCTGGCTTCCTGTTCTAGTTCAAGCATGGCCCCTTTTGATGCCAGGTCTCTCAGCCTGGCCCAGAAACACCAAATGCTAAAAGCTAAAACCTGCCTCATTCTACCTTTATCTGCTCAAAATCCCCTGATGCAATATCAACATTTCTGTGTGTGTCTGTGTACATGAAGGCCAGAAGACAAACTTGAGTGTCATTCTGACATACAACACTGGTGCAGTCAGGTTCGCATTGCTGGTAGAAAGCACCCAACCAAGAGCAACTTGTGGGAAAAGGAGGTTTGTTTTGGCTTACAGGCTCAGGGGAAGCTCCATGATGTCAGGGGGAAACGATGGCATGAGCAGAGGGTGGACATCGTTCCCTGACCAACATAAGATGGACAATAGCAACAGGAGAGTATGCCAAACACTGGCATGGGGAAACTGGCTATAACACCCATAAGCCTGCCCCCAACAATACACTCCCTCCAGGAGGCATTAATTCCCAAGTCTCCATCAGCTGGGAACCTAGCATTCAGAACACCTAGGTTTATGGGGGACACCTGAATCAAACCACCACAATACCTATTTACGAGACCTAGACCCTCACTGGTTGGAGCTCATCAACTGGGCTAGACCTCTAGACAGGGAGCCCCAGCAATCCTCCTGTTTCCAATTCCCCAGTGCTGAGGTTGTAGGCATGCATCACCATACCCAGCATTGATATGGGGACTGAACTTAGGTGCTCATGTGTTGGGGAGATGGCTCAGTGATTAAAGGCATTGCTTGCAAAGCCTGCTGGCCCTGGTTCAATTCCTCAGTGGCCAGTGGCACAGGAATCTATGGCCTACTACTCCTATGACAATGGGAGGTAGAGCAGGAGAACTGGAAGCTTAAAAGCCAGAACTCTTTGCATTTGCAGGAGACTGTTTCAAAGAAAGCAGAGCACAGACAACTCCTCTGACCTCCACATGTGCACTGTGGCACACAAACAAGCACGTGCAAACACACACACATACACACACACACACTAAAAACATTAAAATGGATTTAGGTCCTCATGCTTGAAAAGGAAGCACTTTGCCAACTGAGTTATCTCCCCAAGCCAAGAGTTCTATTTTAAAGCAAAACTATCTTTAAACCAAAGAGCTCCATTTCTAGAAGACTGAACAACTACTAAGTACATTTTGTAACTGAACTATTTTACATCTGGTCATAAATAACACTAGAGAGTAGACCATCCCTAGGGCTCAAGTTCATTTCTTTTTGCCATGTGGCTTGCTCAATAGGAGGTTCCAAGACTCCTTGACATAAACTTTTACATTTGCATGAGTTTGGAGGCTCCCGACCTGTCTGGATACAGCTACATACACTAAACAAACCCAGAGGAGGCTCAAAGTCTCAAACATACACATGCACACACATTTATTTGATGCCAGAAGAAAACACTGAGAGCATGAGGAGTCATCAGATAAGAGATTCTAGGACCCACATCCTCCTTCAGATGCCTGACCCCTGTGTAGCCCTCTTCTAGGATGCTCCTAACACTGCCTGCAAGGCAGCCCCTCTTTCCTCTCCTATCTTTCCACCCACCTTCTCCGCGTTCACCCTCTCCTGCCCCTCACTTGGATTGTTTCCATCCACTGCTCTCTGCTCGGCAGCCTTCTGGCTTCAGCTCAGAGTAAGTTCTGGGATTCAGCACAGCCTGCCTGTCTTGGGTTAGTGCCCTATATCCACTCATCACAGCCACCTCACACTATGCTAGGCTGGCTTCTGCATTGTCATTCTTGTTTAAAGTACTAGAGGACAGAGGCCACATTCATCCTGTTCACCATTGTAGCCCTGAGGGAAAAGGAAATAATAATAGCACTTAACACATGGCTTCCTGTGAGCACTACATGAAGTAATGTACATAGAGACCTTAGAAAGGTATCTAGCCCAGAAACAGTATGGAATAAATGTGGGCTATTATTAATTGTAGCAGCAACATTAAAACTGCTGTGTGAATGAATTCTTTTTGTCAACTGGTCCGAGATCTTCTGAAGTCTAGTATCTTTCCCCCACTAATACACCTCATATCTAGAAATGCCTATTCACATCCTGTCAATTCAACTCAAAATTTCCAGCTCCTTCAAGGTTTCTCTGAGATTGAGGCTGACAGCTTCTTCACAACCTGACCTTGTGCCTCATGCTCTATTTTTGTTTTCTATTCTAAAAGATTAACAAGGCTAATCTCAGTCCCATCTACCACCACTAATCTATTGAAGTTTGGCAAACTGCTTTAGTTTCATTACCTATATGTAGATATGGACAGCAAAGGATAGTGCTACCCATCATCAGGAACTTCACAAGGATTTAGTCCTAACGGAAGCAAAGTAAGACACTGTGGGTTACGATGGCAAGTCTTCAAGTGAAAGCCATGAAAGCAGGCTTGGCCCTTGGCTACTGCACAGGGCTTTGAAGTGCTTTCTCTCCTAGTATATAAACTGTCCTACAAGAGAAGCACTTTAAAATGAATAAAAAAAGATCAACAATTCTATCTCAACCCCTTACCTAGCATCACACTCTGGACAGCAGGATGAGTGGGAGGAGATGGCTGTATGGACCAGGGCGGTGACAATCAGCCATGCACTATTACTGGTGCTGGCTCTGGCTCCTATTCATTGAGCTGCTGGCAACTTCCAGTTGATCTTACTCAAAAGGCACTTTATTTATTTATTTATTTGAGAGAGACAAAGAGGCAGAGAAAGATAAAATGGGCACACCAGGGCCTCCAGCCACTGTAAATGAACTCCAGACACATATGCCACCTTGTGCATCTGGCTTACATGGGTCCTGGGAAATCAAACCTGAGTCCTTTGGTGTCACAGGTAAGTGCCTTAACTGCTAAGCCATCTCTCCAGCCTAAATGGTGTTCTACCTATTATTTATTTACTTGTGTGTGTGCATGTGCACACACATGTATGCACACATCAGGGCCCCTTGCCACTGTAAAGAAATGCTGTGCTGCTTTTTGCCCCTGACTTACCTGGGTAGATTGGGAATTGACACAGGGCAGCTGCTACTAAGCCAAGTTTTTAGCCCAAAAGCTGTTATTATGTTAACCAAATAAACAAATAACCCATCCCACTAGCCCAGTCTCACCATCTAGTAAGGGGACATCGTAAACAATAATTACAATACAGCCCGATATGTGATAGGAAGAAGCCACGTAGAGTATTCTATGAACCAATGGAAAGAGAAAATTAATAGCAATTAGAAAAAGCATTTCAGAATAGTGGTTGCCTAAGTTAGGTCTTAAGAATAACAAGGATCTATTTTCACTATATAAGTAAAAGAAGTAAAGAAAGGGACATTCCAGAGAAGTACAAAGGCCTGGATCATCACGTTAGATAAAAGCATGGGCAAAACAAGTACCCATGGTAGAGAATGAGAAATGAAGTAAATGCTTTCAACTTTGTACCTATAAGAACAAAGAGTCGCTAAGATCTTTACAGAAGTGAGGAGCATGGGAGGAAGGCTACATGAAAAGGGAGGTAACACGAGGTGGTTTGCTGTGGTCCTGGAGAGCAATGCACCCTGGGAGAGGCACCTGCTCCTACTAATCATAAAGCTGTAAGAGAGACAGTCAGACCAATGACAGCTGAGACACAAATACTCATTCTGTTGACACTGACCCCTATCTACATTAGGGAGAAAAGGTCTCTGCACTCTGGTCATGTTCTAGTAGCCCCTACACTGTGATCACTGTAATGCCCGCTACAAAGAAGTAACAGGTATTGTGACTTAAACATGAAAAGGCTGCAGTGCTAAGCATATGAAGGTATCTGCGGGTGGCCCAAGGAAACGTCTTCTAGCTGAGGCATTAAGGAAGTAAAGAAGGCGAATAAAGAATTTATAAGAGGGAGTTAAGCTGTCAACAAGAAACTAAGCACCTGCAGATAGATACAGACTTACCTGAGAGGAGATCAAAGATACTGAATAATCAGAAAGGACCAGCCACACATGTGAGAGCCTGCTGTTGAAGAAATCTAAGACGGCTTAACTGTACTAGACATCTTCCCTCTCAAAATCACAATGTGTGGAATATTCTATTTTATTTCAGTATCATATTACATGCAAAAAAGTGCAAAGGGAGGGCTGAAGAGATGGTCAGTGGTTAAGGTGCTTGTCTGCAAAGCCTAAAGACCCAGGTTTGAGTCCTCAGTGCCCACATAAAGTACATAGCAGCGAATGCATCTGAAGTTCATTTGCAACTGTTAAAGGCCCTGGCATGCCCATTCTCTCTGTCTCTCTTTTCTGCTTCTCTCTACTTGTGAATAAAATAAATAGCTTTGGGGGAGGGGGGCTGGAGGGGATTTCTCAGTGGTTAAGGCCTTATCCTGCAAAGCCAAAGGACCCAGGTTCAATTCTCCAGGACCCACGTAAGCCAAATGCACAAGGTGACACATGCATCTGGAGTTCCTTTGCAGTGGCTAGAGGCCCTGGCGTGACCATTCTCTTTCTTACACTGTCTCTAATAAGTGAATAAAAATAAATAAAATTTTGAAAAGTAAATAAATAGCTATGCAGGTAGCACATGCCTTTAAAGTCAGCATTCAAGAGGCAGAGGTAGGAGGAGAACTGTTGAGTTCCGGGCCACCCTGAGACTACATAATGAATTCCAGGTCAGCCTGGGCTAGAGGAGCCTCTACTTTAAAATAAACAAATAAGCCGGGCGTGGTGGCGCATGCCTTTAATCCCAGCACTCGGGAGGCAGAGGTAGGAGGATTGCCATGAGTTCAAGGCCACCCTGAGATGACAGAGTTAATTCCAGGTCAGCCTGGACCAGAGTGAGACCCTACCTCAAAAAACCAAAAAAAAAAAATAATAATAATAAATAAAAAATAAAATAAACAAATAAGCCAGGCATGGTGGTGCACGCCTTTCATCCCAGCACTCAGTAGGCAGAGGTAGGAGGATCGCCATGAGTTTCAGGCCAGCCTGACACTACATAGTGAACTCCAGGTCAGCCTGAACTAAAGTGAGACCCTGCCTTGAAAAACAAAAAATAAATAAATAAATAAGTGTTGCAGTCCGGTTCGCATTGCTGGTAGAAATCACCCAACAAGAGTAGCTTCTGGGAAAAAAAGAGGTTTATTTTGGCTTACAGGCTTGAGGGGGAGCTTCACGATGGCAGGGGAAAACGATGACATGAGCAGAGGGTGGACATCACCCCCTGGCCAACATAAGGTGGACCATAGCAACAGGAGAGTGTGCCAAACACTGGCAAGGGGAAACTGGCTTTAATACCCATAAGCCGGCCCCCAACAATACACTCCCTCCAGGAGGCATTAATTCCCAAATATCCATCATCTGGGAACCTAGCATTCAGAACACCTAAGTTTAGGGGGGACACCTGAATCAAACCACCACAATAAGTTTAAAACAAAAAGTGAAAAAAAAAACAAACAAACAAGAAGTGCAAAGGGAGCTGGGTGTGGTGGCACATGCCTTTAATCCTAGCACTTGGAAGATAGAGGTAGGAAGAGCACCATGAGTTTGAGGCCACCCTGAAACTACAGAGTAAATTCCACGTCAGCCTGGGCTAGTGTAAGATCCTACCTCAAAAAACCAAAACAGGGCTGGAGAGATGGCTTAGTGGTTAAGTGCTTGCCTGTGAAGCCTAAGGACCCCGGTTCGAGGCTCGGTTCCCCAGGTCCCACGTTAGCCAGATGCACAAGGGGGCACACACGTCTGGAGTTCGTTTGCAGAGGCTGGAAGCCCTGGCGCGCCCATTCTCTCTCTCTCCCTCTATCTGTCTTTCTCTCTGTGTCTGTCGCTCTCAAATAAATAAATAAATAAAATAAAACAAAACAAGGGGAAAAGATTAATTTTTATTTATTTGAGAGAAAGGGGGGAGGGAGAGAGAGGGAGAGAGAATAAATGGGTACACCAGGGCCACTAGCCACTACAAATTCCAGATGCATGTACCACCATTTGCATCCAGCTTATGTGGGTACTGGGGAATCAAACCTAGGTCCTTAGGCTTCACAGGCAAGCACCTTAACTGCTAAACCATCTCTCCATTCCTATTCCTTTTTTTTTTCCTATTCCTTTTTTATTATTATTTTATTTATTTATGTATGTATTTATTTGGGAGACACAGAGAGAGAATGGGTATGCCAGGGCTTCCAGCCACTGCAAATGAACTCCAGCTGCATATGCTACCATGTGCATCTGCCTTACATGGGTGCTGGGGACTCAAACCTGGGTCTTTAGGCTTCACAGGCAAGTGCCTTTACCACTAAGCCATCTCTCCAGCTCCTCTTATTGCATTTTTTTCTTTTTTTCTTTATTCATTTGAGGGAGATAGAGAGAGAAGAACAGGCAGATAGAGAATGGATGCATCAGGGCCTTTAGCCACTGCAAAAGAACTCCAGACACGTGCACCACCTTGTGCATCTCGCTTGTATGGGTGCTGGGGACTCAAATCTGGGTCTTTAGGCTTCACAGACAAGTGCCATAACCATTAAGTCATTTTTCCAGCCCCTATTGCATTTTTTTAAAGGAATGAATTTCTTATTTTCAAGGATTCTTCTACCAGTAGACTATAAAAGAAAGCATCTCATTTTGAGTTCCTACTGATATCCATCTAGGAGTAATGCTCAGCTTGGCTGTTACAGTCAGCTCACCAACTTAAAAGTTAAAGCTGTGGTGTCTATAAAGATCTGCAGCATTCTGAACTAAAATATTTACAACATTGAATTGCTTCTCTGTAATTTTACCTTAAGTGTAAAATAGAATAGTATACAATAATCTCATCAATTTTACTGGGCATGTACTTAAAAGACAAGGATTTTATATGGCCTAACAATAAACCAGAGCATGGTGTGTACTCAAAATGTTTGTATGGGGCTGGAGAGATGGCTTAGCAGTTAAGTGCTTGCCTGTGAAGCCTAAGGACCCTGGTTCAAGGCTCGATTCCCCAGGACCCACATTAGCCAGATGCACAAGGGGGCGCACGCGTCTGGAGTTCATTTGCAGTGGCCGGAAGCCCTGGTGCGCCCATTCTCTGTCTCTCTCTGCCTCTTTCTGTCTGTCACTCTCAAATAAATAATTTTTTAAAAAATGTTTGTATGTGTACATTTCTGCCTTCAGGCTAAGACCGACACAAAAAAGAGGAAAAGCTTGTTTAATGGATACGGCAAAGATTGAGTCAAGCGATTTGATCTTTCTGTATAGGTTTTTCTCACTACATGGAATAGGAGAAATCCTGTGTCCAAATGGGGTGGAGGAAATGACAGAAGCAGGAGTGAGATGGAAGGAACCAAGAAAGGAAAAGCTGTCAGACCGATGGAAAGGTGAGGGCATTACCATGGGATATGTTTTATAATCATGGAAATTGTTAATAAAAAAAATATTCTTTGAAAAAAACAGCTGGATGCAAGCATGTGTAATTCCAGCAGAACTAGGGAAGAAGGGAGGTGGAGATTGAAGAATCTACCAGAAGCTTGCGTGCCAGTTAGCCTGGAGAATGGAGCCGTGAGCAATGAGAGACCCCACCTTAAAGGTGGGAGATGAGCGCTGGTACCCAAAAGTTGTCCTTTGACCTCCACGTGCATTGTGGCATGCACGTACCTGTACTCACACACATGAACACACACACAATCATACAAGCACCTATAGAGAGAGAGGGGGGGATTTTGAGATCTTTAGACAAATATTAAATTAATATGTAATATTTTATTAGTAGTATAAATTCTATAGCTGTATTTCCTAAGACAGGGTTTCACTGTATAGCCCAGGATTACAGGTACATAAATTGTAGATTTTAGCACTAGATTTTACAACTCTGTAGAAAATGTTAAGAACAGTAACATACAATTTTCAATCATTTCATGAAAGCCTTATACTTTGCAAAAGCAAAAGAAATCTACTTGTTTTTTTTTTTTTTGCTAACATTTTTTTTAAATTTTATTTATTTATTTATTTGAGAGCAACAGACACAGAGAGAAAGACAGATAGAGGGAGAGAGAGAGAATGGGTGCGCCAGGGCTTCCAGCCTCTGCAAACAAACTCCAGACGCGTGCGCCCCCTTGTGCATCTGGCTAACGTGGGACCTGGGGAACCGAGCCTCGAACCGGGGTCCTTAGGCTTCACAGGCAAGCGCTTAACCGCTAAGCCATCTCTCCAGCCCTTGCTAACATTTTTGTATCTTTAAAAAACTATTTATTTTTGAGAGAATGGACATGCCAGGGCCTTCAGCTGCTGCAAACAAGCTCCAGACACGTGTGCCCCTTGTGTGCATATGCAACAATGCATGCTTCTGTCACTGTGTGTCTGACCACATGGGACCTGGAGAATCGAACTTCAGTTCTTAGGCTTTGCAGGCAAGCACCTTAACCACTAAGCTTTCTCTCCAGCCCTGTACTTTCTTTTATTTTTCCCTTTTTTTTTGTGTGGGGGGGTTTCAAGGTAGGGTCTCACACTAGCCCAGGCTGACCTGGAATTCACTCTGTATTCTCAGGGTGGCCTCGAACTTTTGGCAATACTCCTACCTCTGCCTCCCAAGTGCTGGGATTAAAGGTGTGCGCAACCACGCCCTGCTTGTACTTTCTTTTTATAAAAAATATTATTACTTATTAATTTATAAGCAGAGAGAGAGAGACAGAGAGAATGTGTATGCCAAGGCCTCTAGCCATCACAAACAGACTCCAGATGCATCTTTGTGCATCTGGTTTTACATGGGTACTGAGGTATTGAACCTGGGTCACTAGGCTTTGAAGGCAAGTGCCTTAAGCATTGAGACATCTCCTCAGCCTTGTATTTTCTTAAATTGTATACCATGTAGCACATGGAAACCTATATGGACAATTTATGAAACATACAGTCTGCAACTAAATGTGTAAAAAAATGACCTGCAAATCTGGGTGTGGTGGCACATGCCTTTAATCCCAGCACTCAGGAGGCAAGAGGTAGGAGGATCACTATGAGTTCGAGGGCACCCTGAGATAGTTAATTCTGGGTCATTCTGGGCCAGAGTGAGACCCTACCTCAAAAAACAAAAAACAAACAAACAAACAAAAAATGACCTCCAGTATCAGGATTTAATATGCTTCTCGGCCTGCCTTACTAAGAGTTCTTATTAAATGAATGTTTATGTCTGGTTTTAAGGAATGGCAAGAGCTTTGAAGACCTCATCTATATCTCATAAAAGTTATCATATTTACTAGAACATTTTGATCAAATGTTTCAAAGAGATGCTTTCAAAACTGACTTCTTCCAACCAGAAGAACATCTGTTAAGTTCTGAAAAAAACAGAAACATACAAATCTCCTCAGTTCAATAAACATTTCTAGTGTGTTTCCATGGAGCATGCAAAGTGTGAACCAGGACAGATTTGAGCCAAAAATGAATCCAGGGGCTGAAGATTAGCTCAGGATTTGCCTAGCATGCATGCAGCACTGGACATGATTCCCAGCACTGCATATATTGAGTATGGCGAGCTAAGCCTGTAATTCTAGCACTTGGAAAGTGAAAGCAGGAAGCTCAGAAGTTCAAGGTCAATCCTTGGCAATAGTCAAGGATTATATATATTGAATCTGAGACCAGACTAAGATACATTAAGAGCCTGTCTCAAAAATACAAAAAGCAAACAAATAAATACAATAACAGAAAGAAAACAAAAATGCCAAGGGCCACATACATGCAATAAGCATGTATTCAGAAAATACAAGCTACTGTTAATGAACATCAGCACATTTTGTGCCCTGCTTTATGGGGATGCTGAAGAATTGAACCTGGGATGACAGACTTTGCAAGCAAGTGCTTTTAACTGCTGAACCACCTCCCCAGCCCTGGAAAGATTTTATAAACCCATTTTATTTATTATACCAACCCCAAAGGATTGGATTTGTGCTCTAAAAATAATGCTCTTGGGTGGGAAGAGGTTAGGGCAACCTTGAAAAAAAACCTTTTCTATTATTATCACACTTTAGTTAAGGACTTGATTTCAAATGTTCACTTAGAAGTTTTTTGTTTGCTTGTTTGTTTTGAGGTAGAGTCTCATTGTAGCCCAGGTTGACCTGGAACTCACTCTGGAGTCCCAGGCTGACCTTGAACTCTTAGAAATTCTCCTACCCGAGTGTTGAGATTGAAAGATTGTACCTCCATGCCTGGCCCACTTGGAAGCTTTTATCAGCTCATATTTCCTCTAGTTCTGCATCTAATCAGGTATAAAATCTTTAAATACCACAGTTATATTTCTATCTTTTTTGTTGTTGTTGTTTTGTTTTTTTGAGGTAGGGTCTCAATTTAGTCCAGGCTGACCTGGAATTCATTATGTAGTCTCAGCATGGCCTCAAACTCATGGCTATCCTCCTACCTCAGCCTCCTGAGTGCTGGGAATAAGGGCATGTGCCACCACACCCAGCATGTCACCATTTTTAAAAATATTTTTATATTTATTTATTTTACATAGGAAAAGGGAAAGAAAGAGAGAGAGAGAGAGAGAGAGAGAGAGCATGGACACTCCAGGGCCTCCAGCCACCGCACACAAACTCCAGATGTGTGCATCCCCTTGTGCATCTGGCTAATGTGAATCCTGGGGAATCAAGCCTGGGTCCTTTGGCTTTGTAGGAAAATGACTTAACCACTAAATCATCCCTCCAGCCCCACTTTTTTTGTTGTTCATTTTTATTTATTTGAGAGCAACAGACAGAGAGAGAAAGAGGCAGAGAGAGAGAGAGAGAGAGAATGGGTGCGCCAGGGCCTCCAGCCATTGCAAACAAATTCCAGATGCGTGCACCCCCTTGTGCATCTGGCTAATGTGGGTCCTGGGGAATCGAGCCTTGAACCGGGGTCCTTAGGCTTCACAGGCAAGCACTTAATTGCTAAGCCATCTTTCCAGCCCCAGCCCACTTTTTTTTTTAACCAAGACTAATTAAGTCTTATTTGCAAATAGATTAGCTTCTCCTTCCTTGCTTATATATCTAACATGTGTCTTTCCCTGACCTACGAGTCACGGTAAATTTTAACCCAGCAGTTCATATAAACTCAGAAAAGAAATGAGCTCTCAGTGTGAAAATGCCATGTTGTCTTATATAAGATCTTACTGAATCCTCACAACCATCTGTGTAATATAAAATATGATGATTCACCTTCTAAAGAAAGTAGGACTCTCTTTGGACTTAACATTAACTCACAGACACTAATAACTGATAATTAAATAAAATAACTGAACAATTTTGCATTATCTGAATAGAAATTCCAATCTCCTTCAACAAATCTTTAGTCAAGCCCAAGCTACAATAGTTAAACCATCAGAAGAGAATGTGGCCTTTCTGAATCTTTCCTGAAAAAGGTACTAATATGTTTCAAAATTAACAAAATGGAGTGGCAGAAAGGGGATGAAAAGTGAGTACCATAAGAAACTAATAAAGACATTTCTGGGTTATTTATAGTCTACTTGAAAAGAAGCTTTTGGAATCAAAATATATTTTTAAGATGAATTCATGAAGGCTTAAGCAGGGTATGGCGGAGAATGCCTGTAATTCCCAAACTGGGTTTGAGGCCAGCCTGGAGTATGGTTTATAGAAGACTCTGTCTTATAAGAAAACCAAAGTAAAAAGAACTAAATGAATGGGCAATTCAAGTTTCAGGTTTCCCTTCTGTAATGCCTACAAATATCAAAGCAGTTGTATTTACCTCTTTTGCACTCTTAATTTTGGTCAGGAACGTGTGTAGCTCCATGGTTTCTGCAAACAGTGCACGACATACTGCCTGATAATGATTTGGTGCCTCTGACTCTGTGGAGAGATGAGCAGCACATATCTACAGGAGAAAACATAAAACAATGGCATCTGGTCACTATTTAGGTTTTCAAGTACCATTAAAACAGACTCACTGGGCTGGAGAGATGGCTTAGCGGCTAAGGCACTTGTTTGCAAGGACAGCCCAGGTTCAAATCCCTAGTACCCTCATACAGCCAGGTGCACAAAGTGCGCATGCATCAGGAGTTCATTTGCAGTGGCAAGAGGTTCTGGTTTGCTCACCCCCCCCCCCCCGCCAATTATTTCTCTGTCTCTCTCACTCAAACAGATGAATAAATAAAATATTTTAAAAAAAAACATATACACCAAAGCTAAGCATAACTGCATATACCTTTAATCCCAACACTCAGGAAGCAGAGGTAGGAGGATCGCCATGACTTCAAGGACAGCCTACAGAATGAATTTCAGGTCAGCCTGGGCTAAAGTAACACCTCTCCTCAGAAAAGCAAACCAAACAAACAAACAAATAAACAAATAAAAAACCCAGACACACCCAGTTTGCCTGTATTTTCTCATCAGACATAAGCAGACACAAGGCAATTGCAATCATCCAAGCTTAATGTGCCACAGGTCATCAGTCAAGTCCACACGAATATGTGGAAAGGCGGCTCATTAATAGGTACCAAGCATCACAGATGAGCTGACTAGAATCAGCACTCCACAGTCCTTAGTGATGCCTAGTCTATATCCAGTCAGTTTTGTTTTTCTTTCACGAGAGGAAATACGGGATTTCTCTTTCTGTATCTGGTTTCTTTCACTTAAAATATTATCCTTTAGGGCTGGAGAGATTACTCAGTGGTTAAGGTGCTTGCTTGCAAAGCCTAAGGCCCTGGGTTCTATTCCCCAGTACCCATGTAAAGCCAGATGCACAACATGGTGCATACATCTGGAGTTTGTTTGCAGTGGCAAGAGACCCTGGCATGTCTATTCTATCTGCCTCTTTCTCCCTCTCTCTCAAATAAATAAAATAATTTTTAATTATTTTTAATTTAATTTAATCTTGATTTTTCTGTTTTTGAGGTATGTCTCACTGTAGCTCAGGCTGACCTGGAATCCACTATGTAGTCTCAGGGTGGCCTCGAACTCACAGCCATCTTCCTACCTCTGCCACCCAAGTGCTGAGATTAAAGGCCTGTGTCACCACACTGGCTTAAAATAATTTTTAAAAAAGATACTATGTTTTAGTACTTATCCATCACTCCAGCTCTATTTTTTAAAATGAGACTTAACAGCTGGGCATGATAGTGCACGCTTTTAATCCCAGCACTCAGGAGGCAGAGGCAGGAGGATGGCAGTGAGTTCGAGGCTACTCTGAGACTACATAGTGAATTCCATGCAAGCCTGGGCTAAAAGTGAGACCCTAATTCAAAAAAACAATCATTAATTAAGAAAATTAAGACTTAATATCTCAAAAACCAAAAATGAAATAAAAACTTGTGAAATGTTAACTTATACCTTAATGAGAACATCTCAATTGTATAGGCTTCTGGTTTAAAATTGGAAGGTCATTAAGGAAATTATCTGAGGGCTGAGAAAATGCCTTAGCTGTGAAGGCACTTGCCTGCAAAGCCTAAGGACCCAGGTTCAGTTCCCCAGGAACCACATTAGCCAGATGTACAAGGGGGCATATGCATCTGGAGTTCATTTGCAGTGGCTAGAGGCCCTGGCATGCCCATTCTCTCTGTCTGTCTGCTATAGCTCTCTACTTATAATAAAATAATTTTTTTGAGGCAAGCCCACAGACTGCCTTTTTTTTTTTTAATTTTTTTTTTAAATTTATTTGAGAGTGACAGACAGAGAGAGAAAGACAGAGGGGAAGAGAGAGAATGGGTGCGCCAGGGCTTCCAGCCTCTGCAAACGAACTCGAGACGCGTGCACCCCCTTGTGCATCTGGCTAATGTGGGACCTGGGGAACCGAGCCTCGAACTGTGGTCCTTAGGCTTCACAGGCAAGCGCTTAACCGCTAAGCCATCTCTCCAGCCCTGAGACTGCCTTTTTTTTAAACAAGAAAGAGAGAGAATAGGCACACCAGGGCCTCCAGCCACTGCAATTGAACTCCAGATGTGTGTGTTCCCTTGTGCACATGTGTGGCCATGCACACTTGTGTCACTGTGCGTCTAGCTTATGTGGGACCTGGACAATCAAACATGAGACCTTAGGTTCACAGGCAAGTGCCTTCACTGCTAAGCCATCTCTCTAGCCCTAAAAATATTTTTAATTATTTACTTATTTGAGAGAGAAAGAAGATATATAGAGAGAAGAGGCACACCAGAGCCTTTAGCCACTGCAAACCAGCTCCAGACACATGTGCCACCTTGTATATCTGGTGTTCCGTGGGTACTGGGGAAATCAAATCTGGGTCCTTAGGCTTTGTAGGCAAGTACCTTAATTGCTAAGCCATCTCTCCAACCCCCAAAAATTTTAAATATTTTTACTTATTTATCTGCAAGCAGAAAGAAAGAGACAGACAGGCACAAAGAATGGGCATGACAGGCCCTCTAGCCACTGCAAATCAACTCCAGATCATATACCACTTTACACATCTGGCTTTATGCGGGTACTGGGGAACTGAACCTGGGTCCTTTGGCTTTGCTAGCAAGTGCCTTAACTGCTAAGCCATCTCTCCAGCTCCCCCAATTTTTTTTAAAGAATTTATCTGAATTTCATAAGAACAATAACTTGGATAGTCCCTTCCTAAGGCCCAGGAGATGTCTCATCTAAGGAGGAATAAAGTATCCAGGATGTGTAGCACATCTGGAAAATCGAATGACATACCTAGTAAATATTCTAAATAAAGAGTTGAAAACAGAACACCTAAAAGCCAATTTGTCAAATCTTAGTTTTCATATCTGTATATTTATAAGCTTTCAAATATAAAACAAAATGTAGTTAAAGAGAAAACCTCAATCTTTACCATTTAACATGTTTTTTAAAAAATATTTTTATTTACTTATTTGTGAGAAAAAGAAAGGCAGTGAGATCAAGAATGCGAGCGAGCAAGCAAGCGAGAGAGAAAGAGAAAAAATGGGAACGCCAGAGCCTCTAGCCACTGCAAATGAACTCCAGATGCATGTGCCATCTTGTGCATCTGGCTTATGTGGGTACTAGGTAATCATACCTAGGTCCTGAGGTTTCACAGGCAAGCACCTTAAACACTGAGATATCTCTCCAGTCCTGAACATGTTTCATTACATGTAAATCCCACTAGGAAGGTCCATGAACAAAGTAAGACTATTGGTGCTGGGATTCAGTCTCCATGTACAGAACCGGCTCACAGTTGTTTTCTCCATAAGAAGGAAATACAGAGGCCAGCTAAAGGCACAATGCCCAGGCAGACTGCTGTTTGCAGGGTGAGATAACTATATGCAATATACCAGGAAGTGGTTGAGAGCTATGATCACATCATCAAAGGCCACATTCGGGCTATAGAAAGACTGGCAACTATTACAAATACTGGTTCACTATGGCATTTTTTATTTTATTTTATTTTTTTGGTTTTTCAAGGTAGGGTCTTGCAGGCTGGCCTGGAATTCACTATGTAGTCTCAGGGTGGCCTCAAACTCACGATGATCCTCCTACCTCTGCCTCCCCAGTGACTATGGCATTTTAAAAAATATTTTATTTTTATTTATTTATTTGACAGAGAGAGAGAGAGAGAATACGAATGGGTGCGCCAGAGCCTCCGGCCACTGCAAACAAACTCCAGATGTGTGCACCCCCTTGTGCATCTGGCTAACATGGGTCCTGGGGAATTGAACCTAGGTCCTTTGGCTTTGCAGGCAAATGCATTAACCACTAAGCCATCTCTCCAGCCCGACTATGGCATTTTTTTGTTTTGCTTTGTTTTTGTTTTTCGAGGCAGGGTTTCACTCTAGCACAGGCTGACCTGGAATTCATTATGTAGTCTCAAGCTGGCCTCAAACTCATGGCTACCCTCCTACCTCTGCCTCCCAAGTGCTGGGATTAAAGAGGGTGCGCCACCACACCCGGCTCAGTTTTTAAATAATGAAGCAAACACTAAGTGAACTGTTTTACCTTCATGACGTCTTGATAGGACCGAATAGCTGAGACATTTCTCCTTGCCTCGCCTTCATCTTCTGGGCCTTCATCTGCAGCCTCATAGCCCTCGTCGCTGTTCCCATCAGCCTCTACCGTGTTGGCCATTTGGTCAATGAGCTGCTCCAGGGGAGGGCTCAGCTCCCTTTCTTCATTTTCCTTCAAGCCATAGTCCAGTGCTTTATAAATAATAATTCCCAAAGATTCAATAACCTGAAACATTAAACAAGATGGAAGTGATTAAAGAGTATTAAGACTCGTTGTAAAATATCTAGTATACATAATCTAGGGCTAATCTATTCCATTTCACACAAAGGTGATAACTTTGAGGAAAAATTAAAAATGTTACATATGTATATATTTTAAAAATACAGATTTCCTTATAATATATCAATAAACCCATTTACTTTCTTAGATATGTATTAAATGTTAAGATCAGTATCTTCCATGCATATGAAGAATATTAGCCAAGTTAATTTTTTACATTTGTCCAAAAAATACCCATACTTAGAGATTTCACAGACATCTTAAGCATGTAAGACTGTTAAGAAGCAATTAACTTAAGCCTAAGTAACAACAAAGCATTGACTCATATCAATCTACAGACGACCCAATCATGGGAACCATATCTGTCTCAAATGACACAAACAAATGGGAGATATTTTTTCAAAAACCCAGAGATTATAACAGAATACACATAAAATCTTCCTTCCCACCCACCTCCACCCACACTACTTCCAGGCAATATGAACTTGACCTGTGAACAACGTGTCTATCCATCACTGCTAAACAGAGCCCTGACAGCTGCTTCAATACAGGGAATTCTATGTTATTCCACAATATGGTCTTTCTCTTTGACTCAGAAAAATCATATATAATATAAAATCTCTATTTTATAATCCTAATAGCTCAGTTTATTTCATTTTGGCTGTTTTTTTAAGAGAGGCAATGAAATCAAAGATTTAGGATTACATACTGACCATTCACTAGCTAGCTGGCTCTACAGAAATTAGTTTAGGTGACATTTCTTATCTGTTTAATGAGTACCTATTTACATTTCATGAGATTTTGTTGAAATGCAATGTATGAACTATGCACAGAGATATCTAGTATCATATGTGACCTACCTACCACAGGAACTGAAGAAATACTATCCACCCTCTCCTTCTTGCCTTAGCTCATCCTTTCCAATGTTTATCCAATTACCCTCCAATTTTTTTTAATTAATTAATTTATTTTTTGTTTTTAAAAAGATCATTCCTCATTCTATTTTTTTTTTAGCTAGTTAATGATGTGATTTTGGTCCATATAGTATTAAAAAACAGCCCGACTTCTGTGTGAGAATGAAAATACTTAGTAGCAGAGGCCAGTAACTTGAAAAGGAGACATAAAGGGAAGAGAAAGGAAGGGAGGAGGATACTTAATAGGTTGACCTGGAACACACTCTACTCCCAGGCTGGCTTCAAACTCACAGCAATCCTCCTACCTCTGCCTCCCGAGCGCTGGGATTAAAGGTGTGCACCACCTCGCCGGGCTGACTGTTACCCTTTCTTGTCCCCATCCCACTTTCAATGAACTCCTCCTTCTTCCCAACTATTCTTCCTTTCTACTTTTTGTCTTTTTGTTACTTCTACCGTGACCCAGTGCATGAGGGAACGAGGGTAGGTTACTAGAGTATAGGCAACTCCCCTGGGACTGCCCCACTGAAGAAAATGCCTCCTTCGCTCCCAGGAACCACTTAAGTGCTAAGAGCTCCTCAGGGAGGAGCAGGGCCTTGTTTTTCAGCAATATTTTTTTTTAAAAAAAGGTATTTGTGCTGGGCATGGTGGCACATGTTCTTGAGAGTTCTGTGTAATACAGCAGAACAGAAGCTGCCCCTATGACCTGGTGAAGGGGAAGGCTCAGGACCTAACCAAGCAGACTCTATGCCAAAAAGAGAGGGGAGTATGTAAGCATCAGAAACAAAGCAGGGCTGGAGAGGGGGCGTAGTGATTAAAGGCACTTGACCCAGGTGAGCTCACCACTCAACAGCTTTAATGACAAGGAAATGACTAAAATGTCAGAAAAAGATTTCAAAATGATACTTCTTGAATAAAAAGACCTACACACACATACACATACACACACACACACACACACACACACACACACACACACACGGTATATTTGTTTTTGTTTTGACCGGGAATTCACTCTGTGTTCTCAGGGTGGCCTCGAACCACGGCAATCCTCCTAACTCTGCCTCCCGAATGCTGGAATTAAAGGCTTGTGCCACCATGACCAGCTCTGAAAATTTTTTTTTCCTAAAAATATTTTTTTAATATTTTTATTTTATTTGCAAGCAGAGAGAGATAGAAGAGAGACTGGGCAGGGGGGAGGATGGGCGTGTCAGGGCCTCCAGCCACTGCAAACTCCAGATGTATGTGCCACTTTGTGCATCTGGTTTTACATGGGTACTGGGGAATTGAAACCAGGCTGTCAGACTTTGCAAGCAAGTACATTTAACTGCTGAGCCATCTCCCTAGCTCTCTTCCTTTTTTTTTTTTTCAAGGTAGGGTTTCACTCCAGCCCAGGCTGATCTGGAACTCACTATGTAGTCGTCTCAGGTTGCCACTGAACTCATGGCAATCCAACCACCTCTGCCTCCCAAGTGCAGGGATTAAAGGCATGTACCATCACGCCCAGCTTTTTTTTTTATTTTGTTTTGAGACAAGGGTTCACTAGGTAGCTCAGGCTGGCCTCATGCTTGTGATCCTTCCACAGCTGCTTCCTGAGTGGCTGGTTGAAGGATGTCTTCATAAGGAAACTAACTGAATATGAATGGGAAGTGTCTCTGAATCTGAAAATACCTCAATAGAAACCTCGAAAACTGAAAAGTAAACATACAGAGACAAAAAAAAAAAAAGTAGATCAGAGTATCTGAAGACTATGGAACTGCAAAAGGTGTATGCAATGTGAAATTGGAGTAACAGGAAGAGATAAAAATGGAAAAGGAAAGGATGAACTATTTCAAGCAATAGTGGTTAAGAAATTGCCTATAGGTGTGGAGAGTCTCAATAAAAACTTTAAAAAATAATTCAACCAGTAGAAGAACAACAAAATATTCAGGGTCAAGAAACAAAACAAAACAAACAAACAAAAGCACCAATCTAGAATTTGTACCCGACATCATATCCTTCAGAAGCAAACAGAAAATGCTAACGTATCTGCCTTGCCGGGGGCATAGCTCTGATTGCACACTTGCCTAGTGTGTGCATAAAACAGGAAGGAAGGGAGGAAGGAAAGGAGGCAGGGTAGGGAAGGAATTCTTTAGTAAGAGAGGATGAAAATAGATCAGAAATTCAGATGTACATGAAGAAAAGAAGAACACTGAAGGAAGAATTAAGGTAAACAAAACTTTGGCTTATTCTTTTTACTTTGTTTGAATTTTTCCATGCAGGGTCTCATTGTAGCCCCGCTGACCTGGAGCTCACTCTGTCGTCCCAGATTTGCCTGAAACTTACTGAAGTCCTCCTCTTTCACCCTTCTGAGTGCTGGGACTACGGGTGTGCGCCACCACGCCCAGCAACTCTGACTTTTTCTTTTCCAGGTAGGGTCTCATTCTAGCTCAGGATGACCTAGAATTCACTATGTAGTTTCAGGGTGGCCTCAAACTCCTGGCAATCCTCCTCCTACCTCTGCCAAGTGCTAGGATTAAAGGCGTGCACCACCACACCTGGCTTTGTTGTTGTTGTTGTTTTGAGGTAGGGTTTCACTCTATTCCAGGCTGACCTGGAATTCACAATGTAGTCTCAGGGTGGCCTTGAACTCATTATGATCCTCTTACCTCTGCCTCCCAGGTGCTGGATTAAAGGCGTATGCCACCACCCCTGGCTCTGACTTATTCTTAACTAACAGATACTAGTTGAAAATAACAATGGTAACACTATGTATGCTTACATGCATGTATATCTCATGTATACATACTTATACATGCTTCTCTATAGTGGTTGTCAAAAATGATTCAAGCAATGTGAAGAATGATCTGAGGTTATTTTGGCATGACTAGGAGTGACCATCAGAAAAATTACTGAAAACATCAGAGCATTTAGACTTAAATCTAATTATAGCAGCTTCCATAGACAGCTATTTAAACCAAGTTTACAAGTTCATTGGCCAAAACATGTAGAAACATTAAGAAATCACAAAAGCAGCAGCAGTGCCAGGGCTAAAATATCCATGAGTAAGCAGTCTCGAGACACCTGGGGAGCACTGTACAAGTTCTGCCATCGTGAACAAGAGGTGGACAGCGAGAGGCTGAAAGCAGAAGCACCTTACCATAGTGTGGTCAAGGCCTAACCAGGGGGTACGTGGTGAAGGTGGCCGTATCAGACCTACCTGCTGAACCTGCGAGGGAAAGAAAGGGCTCACAAGTGCAGGGGCCACCTCTCTAACTTCGCCTCCACCCCCGGGAACTCACTGTGGATCAGCAGCCCTCACACCTGTCCTGGCCCATACAGATGGCCCCAGCCTCCACGCCACTCCCCTTCATCAGCCACTCTGCACTCCGCCTTTCCTTTCCTACAGGATGTGAGTCCTTATCTATGTCCTGTGCAGAAAGGCAAGTTTGATTCTTAGTATTTGCTACAATGTCTGGTACTCTGCTTCAGGGAGAGGATGTGCTGGAAAGTATTTGACATGAGTAAACAGCACAGTCGCCAATGCCAACCAATCTGACAAGTGGAGATGACCTACATCAAGGTTGTCAAGCACAGTGCCTGGCACTTTCATACACACCCAACAAATGTGGCTCCTCCTGCTGTCACCTCACGTCGCATTGCCCAAGTCCCCTCTTATTTAGCCTAAAATTTAAGAAACTCACACCAAATAAAAACTCTTTACTTTTGGGCTGGAGAGAAGGCTTAGTGGCTAAGGCATTTGCTTATAAGGCCTAAGGAGACAGGTTCAATTCCTCAGTACCCATATTAGCCAAATGTTCAATTCCCCAGTACCACATAAGCCAGATGCATAAGGTGGTACACGCACCTGGAGTTTGTTTGCAGTGGCTAGAGGCCCTGGTGCACCAATTCTCATTCTCTCTCAAAAATAATACACACATACATTTTTAAATTAAGCCCAGCATGGCAGCACATGCCTTTAATTCCAGCACTCAGTAGGAAGCCAGCCATGAATTCAGGTTAACCTGGGACTAGAATGAGTACCAAGTCAGTCTGGGCTAGAGTGAGACACTATCTTGAAAAACAAACAAAAAGTTAAGAAACCAGGACTCTAGCCTGGGTTAATGCTGGTCTAAAATGTTATGTCCAGAATTAAATTCTATTCCATGAATAGTATGAACATCTGAGAACAAACCAAATGAGTCCCTTAGCAGTTGACCCACGCCATAACTGCATAAATATACCCAGCTTAGTAATTGGATTTCTGGAAAACATTAACCTGCTGACACTGAGTTTACAGTCAACCACAACTAGATCATCCACGCCATATAATAGTTAACTGTCTTAGCGGGGCATGGTGGCACACGTCTTTTTAATCCTAGCACTCTGGAGGCAAAGGGAGGAGGACTGTGAGTTCCAGGCCATCCTGGGCTACAGTGAGGCCCTACCTCAGACACAAGAACAAAATAGAACAAAAAAGTTAACTGCTTTTTGTTCTTAGCTTATAAAAGATGTTTTTCAGGCCTGGTGAAGGGTTTTACACTTTTATTTCAAAACTACTTTTTCCTATTTATCTTGAACAATCACTTTAGCCTAGTAAACATTTAAAAATCTCAACTCTTCTAACACTTACTATCCCTACACACATATAAAATCAGCCACTCTGGGTGCTGCTTGGAGTCTTCAGAAAGCTCATGTTAGTGTTGAGCAGGACTGTCAGGAGCCCTCAAGACATTAAAACTTCAAAACTTTCTCATGCCCCTCTGGATTGGGACCTAACTTTATAAGGACTGATCACACTTATCTCCATCTTATACATAAAAATATTATTAAAAAGGGCTGGAGAGATGGCTTAGTGGTTAAGTGCTTGCCTGTGAAGCCTAAGGACCCTGGTTCGAGGCTCGATTCCCCAGGACCCACATTAGCCAGATGCACAAGGGAGTGCACATGTCTGGAGTTCGTTTTCAGTGGCTGGAGGCCCCAGCGCGCCCATTCTCTCTCTCTTTCTCTCTCTCTCTGTCACTCTCAAATAAATAAATACAAATTAACAGCAACAACAAAAAAAAACCTAGCTGGGCATGGTGGCATATGCCTTTAATCCCAGTACTTGGGAGGTTGAGATAGGAGGATCCCTGTGAGTTCAAGGCCAGTCTAAGACTACATGGTGAATTCCAGGTCAGTCTGGGCTAGAGCAAGACCCTACCTTGAAAAACCAAAATAATAACCTAATGCCTTGCTGTGATTGCTAATGTCATAATCTTACTTTTAACAACACCTACCATTAAAAATGTGCTTTCCCAGACTGGAAAGATGGCTTAGTGGTTAAGGCACCTGCCCATGAAGCCTAATGACCTGGGTTCAATTCCCCAGTAGCCATGTAAGCCAAATCACAAGGTGGCGCATGCATCTGGAGTTTGTGACTAGAGGCCCTGGTATGCCCCTTCTCTTTCTCTGTCTGCCTCTTTCTCTCAAATAAAATAAAATATTTTTTTTAATTCTCAAAAAGTATGCTTTCCCAATAATAAATCTAGTTAGTATTTATTACACATAGTTTCCATCATTAACTCACTCAAGAGAACTCTATCAAATGTTAAATGTGTGTTTATGTGTGAGTGTGTGTGTGTGTGAGAGAGAGAAAGAGGGTTAAAATGTACGGGGATGGGCTGGAGAGACGGCTCAGCAGTTAAGGCATTTGACTACAAAACCTAACAACTGGTGTTTGATTCTCCAGTACCCATGTAAAGCCAGATGCACAGAGTGGCATATGTACGTACATACATACTGTGTACATACATGGGGTGGGGCATGGTGGTGCATGAGACCTTGAAAAAATAAAAATAGAGATAATAAACTTCATCATATACTCATGCTAAGCATTACAATAAAGAAGGGTACCATGAGAATGCATAGCAGGAACTTTTAAAACTGCCTGGGAATCTCCACTAAGAGAGTACATTTTGTTTGTTTTGAGGCAGGGTCTCACTTTAGCCCAGGCTGGCCTGGCCTGGAATGACGCACCCTGTAGCCTAGGCTGTTTGTGAACTCACAGTGATCTTCCTACCTCTGCCTCCCAAGTGCTTACATTATAGGTATGAGCCATCATACCTAGTTGAGAGTACAACTTTTTTTAGGCAAGCCCAGAGACTGCCTTTTTTTACATAAAAGTGAAGGGGAGAGAGAGAGAAAGAGAACTGGTGCACCAGGGCCTCCAGCCACTGCTACTGAATCCAAGATGTGTGAGCCATCTTGTGCGTATGTGTGGCTGTGTTCACTTGCGTCATTGTGCCTCTGGCTTACACGGACCTGGAGAGTCGAACAAGTCCTTAGGCTTTACAGGCAAGTGCCTTAACTGCTAAGCACCTCTCCAGCCTGAGAGTACATTTTAAACAGAGCTCATAAAATGAAGAAGATAACCTGTATTACAGGAAGGTAAAACGGCTTCAAAGAGAGAGGACCATGTAACATCCCTCCAAAAAAATATGGAAATGACTGGGAAAAATACTGTAATGTCTAGAGGAAGGGCTAGGATGAGGCTAGATGGGAGAGTATAAGGGGATAGACCCCCCACACACACCAGAATGGTTTGTCCACAAGAGAACAGCAGCAAATGCTAACAATATGCAGAGCACTGGGAACTATTTTTCTTTCTGTTGGACAGGGTCTCACTATAATGTCAGACTGATGTCAAACTCCTGGGCTCAAGTCACCCTCTGTCCTCAAGTCACCCTCTGTCCTCAGCCTGTAGAGTCGGTGGACTACAAGTGCATGCTACTAATTAAAAAGAACTCTTATTCATGGAGACAAGGGGTACAAAATGGCACACCCAGTGTGCAGGAAAATGACTGCCAAAATGTGGAGGTAACCAAGATGTTCTTCAGTAGATAAATGGATATTAAGTAATGAAATGTACAAAGCCACTGGGTCAATTCCCCAGGACCCACATAAACCACATAAGCCACATGCATCTGGAACCTGTTTTGATACCCCAGGACCCACATAAACCACATGTGTCTGGAGTTTGTTTGCAGCAGCTAGAGCCCTCTCTAAAAAAAGGGGGGGGGCTGGAGAGATGGCTTAGTGGTTAAGGCACTTGCTTGCAAAGACTAAAGACCCAGGTTCAATTCTTCAGGTCCCACATAAGCCAGATGCACATGGTGGCACATGCATCTGGAGTTCATTTGCAGTGGCTGGAGACATGGCATGCCAATTCTCTCTCTCTCTGTCTCAAATCAATTAAAAAAGAAAAAGAATTCTCCTAGTATAATAGGGAAAGACCTAAGTGAATAGGATGTGCTGGTAGAAGTTCTCACTATAATTCACCTGCAGCTTTCTAAGCTCCAAGGCTATTTTCTGCAGGCTCCTTCCTGTCATTACTATGGCAAACTCAGTCAGACACCGTGGGAGCCCATTTCACTGTACAAGAGGAAAGCTTGTACTAGCCAGTGGTAGCTGCTGAATGGGGCGCCTGTTCAAATATCCAGAGCGTTCACTGTCACGTGGTCTCACAACCGCCGGTACTCTTGGGTCACTTACAGCCTGTCTTCTCCTCCCTTGTTTTCTTCTTTCTCTTCAATGTTGATGACTATTCTTCACAATTTTTTTTGTTATTGTTTGCTGTTTTATCTTTCAAGGTAGGGTCTCACTCTAGCCGAGGCTGACCTGGAACTCACTCTGTAGTCCCAGGATGACCTCGAAGTCAAAGGAATCCTTTTTATAAATATTTTTTTTGTTCATTATTTATTTATTTATTTATTTGAGAGCGACAGACACAGAGAGAAAGACAGATAGAGGGAGAGAGAGAGAATGGGCGTGCCAGGGCTTCCAGCCACTGCAAACGAACTCCAGACGCGTGCGCCCCCTTGTGCATCTGGCTAACGTGGGACCTGGGGAACCGAGCCTCGAACCGGGGTCCTTAGGCTTCACAGGCAAGTGCTTAACCGCTAAGCCCTTTTTATAGGCATCAGAAAAGAGGCTTCTTCCCAACGGTCCACATCACATCCATCCCTGCTACTCTCATTGCTAATCCCATCATTTCTCTGCATCACTGAGCGGCGCTGCTAGCGTCACCTGATTCCCACAGGTGAGGCTCTATACGGGAGTCTACACACACGATGCAAGAGTCTCTCTGCATGGTCTACACGCATGATACACAGGAGAGTCTCTCTGCAGGGTCTACACACATGATGCAAGGAGAGTCTCTGACTCTCCATACTGTCTATACACAGGATGCTTGCCAAGACTTTTGGGAGTCACTATGAAAAGAACTAAAGAGCCTTGCTGGAGGCTCCAAGCTGGGGGATGGTTTCCAGAAGTAGTTTGCTGATGTGGATACTCTGTTTGGCATTATTAAGCAAATCGTTTCTATAAGTACTGAGCCAGAAATTGAGGCCCAAGTCCCTACAGCAGATGCTTAAGCCAACTGTCTTAACAATTATCAGTTATAGAAAAGGACCAAAGTGGATGGTGGATGAGACAATGGGGAATACAGTCCCAGATAGTAGATAGGGAACTATGTGGCTTCCAAAAGAGTTATGGGTTAGGGTCATGAAGGAGGACTTCTTGGCATATAATTGGTCAGTGAAGTTGTATGAGTATGTGAATCAGTCTGAGGGGACAAGACAGACAGCGAGAGGCTGAGAAACCAAGGACCAGACTGTGAAGGAGCAACAGTAGTGGGTAAGGGTGACAGCAAAAGGACTGTGGAATCACAAAAACCAAAGTAGGAAAAGATTTCAAGTAGCAAACCATAGTCACGTTACGAATGTGGGCAACAGGGAAATCCAACAAAGGTAGTCACGGCATGTGAACAGTAACACGGGTACCTAGCGGTCTCAGAAATCTCTATCAGTAGGAGGCGAAACATATGGCAGGAGATGGTGATGAGACATGACAGGTTAGGTTTCACTTTTTAAGATCACAGAAATAAAGTATTCAAATAGTGAAGAAAATGGAAAGACAAGGAGTCAGTTACTGACCAAAATAAATAAATAAAAATCCTCGAAGGGCTTATTTCAGCTTACAGTTCCAGGGCAGTCGGTCCGTCATAGTGGGAAAGGCAGGGCTGCAGGAGCTTGAGGCAGCTGGCCACATTGACAGCAGAGTAAGGAAGCAGCAGCAAGTGATGAACGCTGGTGCTCAGCCAGCCCTCCTCGGCATTGCATCCGAGCCCAGCAGACCAGGGCAGGTTGCAGCCGCCAGGGAAGTCTTCTCACCTCAATTAACCTAATCAAGAGAATCCCCAAGCTGGGCGGAGTGGTGCACGCCTTTAATCCCAGCACTTGGGAGGCAGAGGTAGGTGGATCATCATGAGTTCACGGCTGCCCTGAGACTGCATAGTGAATTCCAGGTCAGCCTGAGCTTGAGTGAGAACCTACCTCAGAAAACCAAAAAAAAAGAGAATCCCTCACAGACATGCACAGAGGCTAACCTAATCTACATAATCAACACAAAGCATCACACCAGGTCAATACATTTTAAAGTCATTTACATGTCACCCTAAGCCTTTTTACACCTATGACCCAGCCTTTCAGCTTCTCTATATATAACACTCCAATCACTTTCTCACTGCTGTGCCTTTTTTTTTTTTTTTTTTTTTAGCATTTTTAGCAAATTCTGCCTCTGCTCAGTCTTTAAAGTCCAGCTTAGTGTTACCTCCTCTGAGAAGCACTTCTCACTGCAGGGCAGAACTCTTTCTTGGATCCTGTCGATTTTTTCCTGCTCTATCTGACTTTCAGCATTGTTTCTGTGATGATTATGTTGCACTGCATACTGCAGAATAATCAGACATTCTCTTCAAGTAAGGATGGGACATTCAGCAAGAAAACCAAAAATAAATCTCATTAAACTTCAAGACTGAAACACCAAATAATATGTTTTCTTTTCTTTATATATTTATCTATCTATCTATCTATCTATTTATTTATTTATTTATTTATTTCACATATTTACTTGAGAGAGAGAGAATGGGCATGCCAGGGCTTCCAGCCACTGCAAATGAACTCCACATGCATGCAACACCTTGTGCATCTGGCTTACATGGGTCCTGGGGAATGGAACCAAGGTCCTTTGGCTTTGCAGGCAAGCACCTTAACCACTAAGCCATTTCTCCAGCCCTGTTTTCTAACAATAGAATGGGATGAAAAATTAGTTAACAAGATATCTAGAACATTTCCAACTACTGAAAATTTAATTAACCCACATTTATTGAAAAAGATTTAATTAAGTAATTTTTTAAAATATATTTTATTTTATTTATTTGAGAGAAAGAGAGAGAATGGCCACACCAGGGCCTCCAGCCACTCCAGATGCTTATGCCCCCTTATGCATCTGGCTCACATGGGTCCTGGAGAGTCAAACCGGGATCCTTTGGCTTTGCAGACAAATGCCTTAACCACTAAGCCATCTATTCAGCCTGTAATTAATTTATTTTGGGGGCATAGAGAGGGAAAGAGAGAAAGAGGCAGATAAAGAGAGAGATTGGGTACACCAAGGCCTCCAGCCACTTAAACTCTAAACACATGCCTTGTGCATCTGGCTTACATGGGTATGGGGGAATTAAACCTGGGCCCTTAGGCTTCACAGGCAAGCACCTTAACCACTGAGCCATCTCTCCAGCCCTCAACCTACATCTAAAAGACACTTAGGTAAAAGAATGAATCTTAAGGGAAATGAGGAAAGATTTCATGATGACATAAGGACAATACATCAAAAATTTTAAGATGTAGTTAAAACAGTGTTTATGAAGAAAATTATAGATTTAGAGGAATGGAAAACTAGGAGATCCTAACATTGAAACTATAAAACATTACTAAATAATAAGTGATGAAATATACCAACTTCATAGGCTGGAAGACCACTGTTACAATGTCAGCTCTGAGTAGTAACA
This sequence comes from Jaculus jaculus, assembly GCF_020740685.1. NCBI lineage: Eukaryota > Metazoa > Chordata > Mammalia > Rodentia > Dipodidae > Jaculus > Jaculus jaculus. Next base: position 48,253,885 of record NC_059103.1, on the reverse strand, counting down.
GCCAAAGGGTGGGTGGATATGTCATCTGAGAAGCCACAGTTAGTCCCACATTTCCAGGATCAGCTGATCACTAATAAGTGTCAAGGGGAAGGGTATCATTTCAACAAATGGTGCTGCAGCAACCAGTATTGACCTGGAAAACAAACCCTTCCTCTTCCTGTAAGAATCTGTTTTAAACAGATAATATATCAAACAAAAACTTAGCTGGGTGTAGTGGCTCATGATTGTAACCCCAACACTCAAGAAATAGATTGTGGTGGTTTGATTCAGGTGTCTCCCATAAACATGGGTGTTCCAAATGCTAGGTTTCCAGCTGATGGAGATTTGGGGATTAACACCTCCTGGAGGCAGTGTATTGCTGGGGGCAGGCTTATGAGTGTTATAGCCAGTGTTCCCTTGCCAGTGTTTGACACACACTCTTATTCCTGTTGTCCACCTGATGTTAGCCAGGGGGTTTTCCCCTGCCATCATGGAGCTATCCCCTTCAGCCTATAAGCCAAAATTAACCATTTTTCCCCCCACAAACTGCTCTTGGTTGGGATTTCTACCAGCAATGTGAACCTGACTACAACATAGACATAAGAGGATTGTGAAATCAAAGCTAGTCTAGGTGTTTTCTGCTTCCATTTTTTTTGACTTCTGTGAAGAAAGTCATTAGACTTTTTAAAAAAGATTTTATTTTTATTTATTTATTTGACAGAGAGAGAGAGAGAGAGAGAGAGTGTGTGTGAGAATGGGCACTCCAGGGCCTCCAGCCACCGCAAACTCCATATGCATGTGCCACCATGTGCATCTGGCTTACATGAGACCTGGAGAATCGAACCTGGGTCCTTAGGCTTTGCAGACATGTGCCTTAACCACTAAGCCATCTCTCCAGCCCCTCATTAGACATTTTTTTTAAAAAAATTTTGTTTTAATATTATTTATTTGAGAGCAACAGACAGAGAGAAAGAAGCAGATAGAGAGATAGAGAGAGAGAGAGAATGGGTGCGCCAGGGCCACCAGCCATTGCAAATGAACTCCAGACATGTGGGCCCCCTTGTGCATCTGGCTAACATGGGTCCTGGGGAATCAAGCCTCAAACCAGGGTTAGGTTTCACAGGCAAGTGCTTAACTGCTAAACCATGTCTCCAGCCCCTCATTAGACTTTTAATGGGGACTGCACTGAATCTAATGATGGCTTTTGGTAATATACCCATTTTCACAGTATTAATTCTAACAATCCAGACTAAGGAGAGGAGAGGGAGACCAATTACACAAGACACAGAAAGCTCTAATCATGTAAAAATGAATTAAAAATTCATCAAAAGTTAAAACTTGGGGCATAATATCTGCTGGTGTCTGGCTAAATGTATATACTGTGCTCACCAAACTGCCCAGTATGCACTTCTCTTAACGTTCATACCCGTATATTAATGCTACTTTCACTTTTGGATAGAGAAGCTTCTTTTTTCAGATGGCAGTGACCTCTGGGATGACTCAAAAGGTACCACAGTGCTGAGAAGAAGTGACAGAGGCGTGTTCAGCACTGAAATATCTCTATCACACCTTCCAAGGCTCAGAGTCTAATGCGGAAGAGGTGGCAGAAAGAATCTAAGAGCCAAAGGAAGGGTAGGACTCCTTACAACATGCTCCTCCAGACACAAAATGGCCTGGATATCCATGACCTCACAGTGCCTGACACTACCTACACAAGATCATCATAATAGGAAAAGATCATGACATCAAAATAAAAGAGAGACTGATTGAGAGGGGGAGGGGATACAATGGAGAGTGGAGCTTCAGAGGGGGAAGTGGGGGGGGGAGGAGGGAGAGAATTACTATGGGATATTGTTTATAGTTATGGAAACTGTTAATAAAAAAATAAATGAAAAACTTTGGGGCAGGCACAGTGGCACACTCCTTTAATCCCAGCACTGAGGAGGCAGAGGCAGGAGGATCGCTATGAGTTGTTCAAGGCCACCCTGAGACTACATAGTGAATTCCAGGTTAGCCTGGGCTAGAGCAAGACCCTACCTTAAGAAACAAAACAAAACAAAACACTGTTTTGCTTACGGAGTTATTTTGCAAGTACTACCAGGGGGAAAACACTAACTTGCTACTAGTACTGTTAATAAAATGCAGGCATTGGACTCTGTAAGGAAACTGTGGTCTTGTGGTTAAGATCCTGGGATAATTCAGATGGAAAAATCAGATCAGTGGTGACATGTGTTGTTAACAATATTAAATAGTATTAATACCATGGGATAGCATTGCATACCAACTTCGTGCAGTTTGTACTGTATGAAATATGGCAATGCTTCCAATGCCTCTTTAAAGTTTTCACCTTAAAGTTTGTTCCATTCACCTGTGCAGCTTCTAGGTGACTTTGTGACTAGCTTTTTCAGTCGATACAGATCTTTCCCATGTTGGTATTATATACATGTAGATAATTCTCTATGTCTAATTATTATACTTATAAATTAAGGTATACATTTAATTATAGCAACTGTTTATTGTGGTTTGTATCCCAGAATGTATTGCGTTTAAAATTAAAAGATGCATAAAACTGAATGTATGCATGATTTTGAGGGAAAGTTAAAACTGTTTTTTTTTTTTCCATCTCTTGTACATTTAAACCAAGCCAAATATATTTGCCAAGCAGTAAGTCACTAAATTACAAAAACAGTAGTTTTAGCAACAATTTTTGTTTGCCATAGACCACCCATATACTGTGGCTTGGTATTAAACAGAACTATCTGTTTTTCAGGTCTAATCACCTTGCTAAATTTGGCCTGCTATAACATGGTTAGCCTATAAGGCAGTGTTGGTCCCCTCCTAATGTCAGCCTCATAAAGGGATTCCACTGTACTTTCCTCATATCATTTCGTTGTCATTTTCCTTTGTGGATCTATAACCAAATTGAGTTTCATTGATTTTTATGAAGATAATTAGACAATACTATAGTAGTGATTTTACTTAATAGGTTATCATCTTAAGAGATGCTTAAATGTGGTAAATCACTTCATGTTATGAAACAGTTTTACACTTAATATTCATGTTAACATTGGGTGCAATAATTTAGTAGTCTTAGCTTTAGTTATAAATAACTGGATCTTTTCGCTGACAACTTAGGTTGTATGAGTAATGCTTAAAAGCTTTAAATCTGGTGTTTCCTGTACTTGCCACACTTTGTTAGAATGTGTCCTTCAAACATCCTCCTGCAACTTCTTCACACTGTACTAAATTGATATTTCTTGATGTCTAACTCTGTGCTAACAGATCTTCATTTTAAAGAGAATACTGTTTTAATTTTTGATAAGCTGCTGAATTTTAAAGAGAGTTTTTTGGGGCCATCAAATATTTTGGATCATGCACAGAATATATATTGTACTGTAGTAATTTTGTATTTACATTTGTATGATGTGACATAATAGATGTGAATGTTAATCACTGCTTGACTATGTTAATAAAGTTGTTTAACTATTAAAAAAAATTAAAGTTTTGGGACGGGGGTGGGCTCAGTTGGTAAAGCACTTGCCACACAAGCATGAAGACATCAGTTCAGCCCCCCAGCCCTCAGTCTGCTTTTCCACACCTGCATGCATGCGTGCGAGCGTGTATGTGTGGCTTTTGGACTTTTGGAAAAGAAAAAGACCATCACTGAAGTAGGTGGTAGGAGAACATGGGCATTTTCAGGTTACTTCTATTATAGCTGAGCATGAGGAGGACAGAGGGCGTGCTAGAGGGCTGAAGATAGAGATCAAGCTTGAAAGGGTGTCCCAGCTATATACAGGTATGGTCTCCATGCAGGTAGAATGACAACCACGTCCCTCTCTTGCCAGAACACCATTGCCTCTTCAACACTGACCACACAAAGAAACGTCTCCTGCAGAATGGGAGAAAACTGTAGTCATCCCTGGGTGGAAGGACACTCCCATCAGCCTCGCCTGCCCCTGAGAGCACACAGTGGCATCTACCCCAGGTGGATGTGGACAGCGAGGTGCAAGGTAGTAGTTGCTACTTCACAAACAGACTTGTTTTACTTAGAAATACAGGCACTTCACTGCGTGCATAATGTCAGCAGTGCTGCTGTTGGCACACCCATCAAGTAAATCAGGTGACCTAAGGAACACCAGCAGAAGGGCAGCTCACGGCAATACAGGACTGTTAAACAAGTCCTACTGATACTTAGTTTTCAATAGCACAAACTTGGCCATTTCATTTTGATTAACATAGAGGATACAGTTTTATTAGTAGGATGTTCATTTAGTAAAGTTCCCAATAAAAAATATTTTAAAACTTTAAACATGTTTGTTTGCTGGTAACATGGTAAATTCCTGAGTTTTTTTGTTTTGTTTTGTTTTGTTTTTTTACTTTTTTGAGCTGGTAGACATTGAATCCAGAGCCTTGCACATGCTAAGCAAAGCATTCTATTCCTGAGCTATACCTTCAGCCCACCTGAGGTCTTTATAAAGCTAATTTTATTGAATAACAGATCATAAAGACCCCACTCTATTAACTCATGAGTGGATAAACTAAGCAAGGCATATCCATCCATACAACATAGTTTTTGTTTGTTTGTTTGTTTGGTTGGTTGGTTGGTTGGTTTTCCAAGGCAGGGTCTCACTCTAGCTCAGGTGGACCTGGAATTCACTATGTATTCTCAGGGTGGCCTCTAACTCATGGTGATCCTCCTACCCCTGTCTTCTGAGTGCTGGGATTAAAGGTGTGCACCACCATGCCTGGAAAACGTAGTATTATTGAACCATAAGAAAGAAGGAATCAGAGCTAGGCATGGTGGCACATACTTTTAGTCCCAGCACTTGGGAAGCAGCGGTTAGGAGCATCACCATGAGTTCAAGGCCAGCCTGAGACTTCATAGTGAATTCCAGGCCAGCCTGGGCTAGAGCGAGACCCTACCTTAAGAAACCAAAAGAAGAAAAATATCATGAACATACAGATATGCCATAAACAGACCCTGAAAGACTTAAACTAAGTGAAAGATGCCAGTCACAAAGGGCATAGGTTATATAATACAATTTATACAAAATGTCTAGAAATGGCAATCCATAGAGAAAATTATGAATTAAGCACTTTGAATGGGAAAATGGCATAATATGTACATACTATCTCAACAAAGATATAAAAATCCACATAAATTGCTGTGTGGTGGTGCACACCTTTAATCCCAACACTCGGGAGGCTGAGGTAGGAGGATCGCCATTAGTTCTAGGCTAACCTGAGACTACAAAGTGAATTCCAAGTCAGCCTAAGCTAGACTGAGACCCTACCTTGAACCCCCCCCCAAAAAAAATCCACATAAATGAAAAATGCACATGGCAAAGAATTGGTAATCTGGTATGATATGGCATTATATACACCAAGAACTAAAAATCATATTAAGAAGAAGCATTTTTTTTTTTTTTTTTGGTTTTTCGAGGTAGGGTCTCACTCTAGCCCAGGCTGACCTGGAATTAACTATGTAGTCTCAGGGTGGCCTCGAACTCATGGCGATCCTCCTACCTCTGCCTCCCGAGTGCTGGGATTAAAGGCGTGCGCCACCACGCCCAACTTAAGAAGAAGCATTTTTAATGCATTGCAAAAGAAATAATAAAAATGGAAAGTGGGCTGGAGAGTTGCCTTAGGAGTTAAGGCACTTGCCTACAAAGCCTAAGGACACAGGTTCCATTCCCCAGCACCCACGTAAGCCAGATGCACAAGGTGGCACATGCATCTGGAGTTTGTTTGCAGTGGATGGAGGCCCGGATGGGCCCATTCTCTCTCTGTATCTGTCTCCTCTCTCTCCCTCCAATAAGAGAAACCCAAATTGTGAGCTGGCCATGGTGATTATTAAGGTACCCTGGCTTAATCCTCATGTCTAGGATCTGCTTGAAATTCTTCTGCTCTAGAATAAAAATGTCTTAGAAGTTATTAAAATTAATAGGCAAAAATAGCAAGCTTGCAGAAAACAACATCTAGGACTGGAGAGATGGTTTAGCAGCTAAAGCGCTGGCCTGTGAAGCCTAAAGACCCAGACTCGATTCCTCAGTACCCACGAAAACCAGATGCACAAGGTGGTACATGCTTCTAGAGTTCATTTGCAGTGGCTGGAGACCGTGGTGTGCCCATTCTCTCTCTACATATATATCTGCCTCTCTCTCTCTCAAATAAATAAATATTTTTTTAAAAAAAGAAATAGAAGGCCAGGATTGGTGGCACACACCTTTAATCCCAGCACTCGAGAGGCAGAGGTAGGAGGATCACTGTCCAGCTTGGGACTTCATAGTGAATTCCAGGTCAGCCTGAGCTACAATGAAACCCTACGAAAAGAAAAGAAAAAGAAATGGAAAATGACTGTGAAGATAGCTCAGTCAGTAAGCTGCTTATGTTACAAGCTTGAGGACCTGAGTTTGATTCCCAGAGCCCACATAAAAATGCTGAATATGGTGGTACATGTTTGTAATCTCAGCACTAAAGAGGTGTAGACAGGTGAACCCCTAGAATTCACATGCCCTTGACTCAGTTTGGCCTAACTGGTGAGCTCCAGACCATTAAGAGTTCCTGACTCAAAAGGTGGACAGCATTCCTGAGGAAAAACACCCAAGGTTCCCCTCTGGCCTTCACACTCATGCACAAATGTGCCCCACCACACCCCTGCACACACACGAACTTAGGAATTTTAAAAAAAAGGAGATGAGGGCTGGAGGGGTGGCTTAGTGGTTAAGCAGTTTGCCTGCAAAGCCAAAGGACCCAGGTTCAGTTCCCTAGGACCCACATTAGCCAGATGCACAAGGGATGCATGTGTCTGGAGTTCGTTTGCAGTGGCTGGAGGCCTTGGCACACCCATTCTCTCTCTCTCTCTCCCTCTTTCTGTACCAAATAAATAAATAAAAATATTAAAAAAGAGATGGAAAATGGCTGAGAATCACAGGATCATATGTCTAAAATCATAGCTTAAATGCAGATTTGCTCCACATGAATGAATAAATGAATGAATGGAATTACGTAAAAATGGATAGCATGGGCTGGAGAGATGGCTTAGCGGTTAAGCACTTGCCTGTGAAGCCTAAGGACCCCGGTTAGAGGCTCAATTCCCCAGGACCCACGTTAGTCAGAGGCACAAGCAGGCACATACGTCTCGAATTCATTTGCAGTGGCTGGAGGCCCTGGCGCGCCCATTCTCTCTCTCTTTCTCCACCTGCCTCTTCCTCTCTCTGTCTGTCACTCTCAAATAAAAATAAATAGGGCTGGAGAGATGGCTTAGTGGTTAAGCGCTTGCCTGTGAAGTCTAAGGACCCCGGTTTGAGGCTCGGTTCCCCAGGTCCCACGTTAGCCAGATGCACAAGGGGGCGCACACATCTGGAGTTCGTTTGCAGAGGCTGGAAGCCCTGGCGCGCCCATTCTCTCTCTCTCCCTCTATCTGTCTTTCTCTCTGTGTCTGTCGCTCTCAAATAAATAAATTTTTTAAAAAAATTTAAAAAAAATAATAAAAATAAATAAATAAAATGAACAAAATTTTAAAACATGGATAGCATGCTTCATTCTCAAGTACAGTATTGTCTTACAGAGCTCTCTAGGGTAACAGGCTCTATATTTATGATACCTAATGCTATATCCACTATGCAAAAGTGACCTTTGACTAAGTTTAGCTCAGAAAAGCTCATGCAGAAAGGCTATCAGTGTGTGGGCTACCTGACCACTGGTGAACCTCCAGCTTCTGGTGAGTTTCTCAGCTGGGCCAAGATGAGGGGAGAACCCCTTAATACCTATTTTCCTTTCCATATGGGCTCTTTACCCCTCCTACCTACCCTCTTCATGGCAGGAGCTCTTTGTACTTTCTTTTCTGACCTCTCTATAGTTTTTCCAGTCCCACCATGTGGGCTCTCAGGCAATATGGGTGTATTCATTTTCCTCCCCTTGGTTTGTACTTCCCTCACTAAATATAATAATCTACTAATAAAGGAAGGCTATTGTATGGAATAGTAAAAGAGGAAATGCAATGCTTCCATATGCATCTATGAACAGGTTACAGAGAAAACAAAAAAAGAAGGGGTTAAAAGAAAGGCCAAAGCTGGAATATGGGGCACATTACATAGTCTAGAGATGAGAAGAAGAGTAAAGGTAGGTAGTGTCTTTTAGACACCTGAACACTTCACCCACGGTTAATATTGCTACACAACAAAGGGACCACATGCTGCTAAGGGCATGAGCTAGTGCAGTGGAGGTGAAAGGGTAAATGTGTGTGGCACAATGTCTGACCACAGAGCACTTGGAGAAACAGGGCAAGGAAAGGAGGACATTCTCTTATTCCCAGCACAATGCCTGGCACATGGAAGGTACTCTGTAAACACCAATGAAATACTAAGTAAACATGTCACAGAATGAAAGAGAAGGACTGAAGAATTCCACAGGTGAACTGAGAATCTCTGGAAAAGAAGAAACATGGCTAGTTCATCAAAAACAATGTAATCATGACATTTACATCAATTATCTGAGGTTAGCTGTTTCCCCAGAAAGTTCTCCGAGTACTTATTTAAAACATTATTATTCTAGTACTTTGATCTGAGGTGACTTTCATCTAAGCTGCTTAAAGAATATGACTGTAACCACTAATTAAGCTTCCATTCTGCACAGACTGTAATTTCAAGTTTGAAAACCAAGGCACCAAAAGGTTAAAACAACAAATGAGGGCTGGAGAGAAGGTTCAGTGATTAAGACCCTTGCCTGCAAAGCCTAACAAACCAGGTTTGCTTCCCACTGCCCACATAAACCCAGATGCACAGAGTGGCACATGCATCTGGAGTATGCAATGGCTGGAGACCCTGGTATACCTATTCTCTCTCTCTCTCTCTCTCTCTGTCTTTCTGTTTCTATCTGCTTGCAAATAAATAATTTAAAAATTATTACAAGATGAAAATTTATGGAAAGATGGCTCAGTGGTTATGTGCACCTGTAGGGAGCCAATGCAGATGCCATTCTCGCCAGTCTTGAGGTAAATACTTCCTCAGTTAGGCAGCAACCTCCCTTGAGGTTGTGCATGCGCTTGATGCACCTTGTCCTGAGCCTATCCCGTGGCTCCTGTGGGTGGGTGAGCCTATGGCAGCCAATCAGCAGGCATCCCATAGTATTCTGCCCTATAAAAGCAGCTACACTCCTGCGCCCCTCGCCCCTCGCCATCAACTTTCCTGTTAACCAAGAGGCTCTCCAATAAAGTGTGATCGAGAAGGATCCTTGTTTGCTGGTCGTGCTTTTCCTGTGGGACAGGGGCTCGCCGCAAAGTGGTGCTGAAACCCGGGAACGCCGGGTGTTTTGTGGTCACCGGGCGAGGGGCCGAAGAGGATCCAGAACTTGACACACGGAGAGGAAGACGTCGGAGAGGAAGACGTCGGTAAGTCATCCCCAGTCATAATGTTTTTTTACTTAGATCCCTACCTGGTCCTTCTTATTTTCATTCCTGTGTGGGTTGTTGTCTTTATTGTTTGCTGTGAGTGCAACATGGGCAATTCTAAAGAAAACCACATGGAATTTATTAGAAGGGGGCGAGAAATTCTCGCAAGACATCAGGATAATGTTTCTGAGTCAGATTCAAATGGGGAGTCAAAAACTAGGCCTAGAAAAAGAAAAAAAATAAAAAAGAAGGGATTAAACAAAGAAAAAAGTTTAAAAGGTGAGCTCAGAGAAACAGGTAAAATCTGTAATTGCTCCCCCGCCCCCGAGGGGGAAAGAGGAGCCTTTAACAGACTCTATCCTCCCATTGAGGAGCTTACATATGCAAATGTACTTGACACAGATAAGGAGGCTAACTCCGATTCTGCAGAGGAGGAAGAAGAAGAATTATTTAAAGGGGAAGAGGAAAGACTAAAGGAGGCCACCGCCTGTTATAAAAGGGAGCAGACAAAGGGGCCTAAAGGCCAAGGATGTAGTCCTTTACAGTCCCTAGAGCCTTCCGCACCCCCACCCTATAACTCCCCTGGGGACACATGCTGCTTCATTAAAACAAAAACCTGGTCGCGGCTGGCCTCCGCTAGGAGGGGCTTCTATTATGGCTTCAAGAGAAAAAAAAAAAAGAAACTCTTTGGGAGCCCGCACTCTTCAGTACTTTCCACAGCTGGTCGCTCGACAAGCTTGTTTGGGGCTTAAATATTGCTTAATACACTTTGCAAAGCTGCCTGACAAACTCATCATCCCCTATACTAAGGAACAAGTAGAAGTTTTGTCTGGCACTGTGGATGATTAGAGCATTCTTATGTGTGCTTTCCCAAATGTCATAGATAATCATTATCCAAAGAGCCCTATTTTGTCTTTTGTTAAAAATAATCTGGTTTACTTTCCTAAAATCACTGTTCAGGAGCCTATTACATCAGCCCCTGCCATCTTTACTGATGGCTCAAAGTCTGGTCGTGGGGCCTACCTGGTACAGGGATCGGAGCCTATAGTAAAAATGTTCAGACCTGACTCTCCTCAGATTGTTGAATGCTTAATAGTCTTGGAGGTATTTCAGACATTTCCCACTTCCTTTAATTTGTTTACAGATTCCTTGTATGTGGCCAATACAGTGGCTAATTTAGAGATCGCAGCTTCAGTTCGCTCCTCTAGTTCAGTGTCCAATATTCTATTACAACTTCAATCTTTAATTCAGCAGAGAACTTGCCCATTTCATGTTTCTCATATCCGAGCCCATTCATTGCTGCCTGGACCCCTGTCACAGGCTAATGACCTAATAGATCGGGCTACCAGGCTGGCCATGGTCTCCTTAGGAGATCCTAAGGCTTCAGCTATAGAATTTCATAGATTATATCATGTGCCTACAAATACTTTAAAACTCAAATTTCTCATTTCCAGAAATGAAGCACGAGACATTGTAAAATCTTGTCAGTCTTGTGTCACCTTTTTACCCTCCCCACATGTGGGCGTTAACCCTCGAGGCCTACGTCCTGGAGACCTTTGGCAAATGGATGTGACACATCTTCCAGAGTTTGGAAGATTAAAATACCTACATGTCTCAGTGGACACGTGCTCAGGTATTATTTTTGCCTCACCATTGGCAGGTGAGAAGGTCTCTCATGTAAAAACTCACTGCCTAGAGGCCTGGGCTGCTTGGGGAAAGCCACACCGCCTAAAAACTGATAATGGCCCAGCGTACTCATCTGGTGGCTTTCGAGCCTTCTGTGCCCAAATACAGGTTACACATACCACTGGCCTTCCTTACAACCCACAAGGTCAAGGTATAGTAGAAAAAGCCAATAAAAGTCTAAAAGCTCTTTTATTTAAACAAAAAGGGGGTATAGCGGAAAATGCAACTCCCAAGGAAAGAGTGTCTTTAGCCCTTTTTACCCTTAATTTTTAAATCTTGGATAATAATAATAAATGTACAGCTGACAGGCACAGTCAACATGTGATTCAATCATCTAGTGAGATGGTGTTGTGGAAGGATGTCTTAGATAATAAATGGAAAGGACCGGATCTTGTTGTGATAAGATCCAGGGGAGCTGTTTGTGTTTTTCCACAGGAACAGGATTCCCCTCATTGGGTTCCAGCCCGGCTGATGAGGACAGTCAAGCGATCTCCGGAGGAGGGTCCAGGAGACAGTGATGTTCATCAGGGCGGAGATGATGAAGGTCTAGTGAATAATCTTCCTCCTGTGCCTGGAATCCATGAATCAAGTGGAAGAGGAAGGGACACAAGATGAAGGGGCGTCTTGGAAGCGCCTCAATATATCTGGGGGTGTTAATGACATTGGACATGGCTGTGGGAGGAATACTTCCTTTGCCCCTGCGCTGGTGTGTGTTCATCCACCGTTTCTGTTCGTTCTTAGTAACTTCTCTTTTAGTAATTGCACCAATGCTTCCTGCTATCTGTCATTTTTAAGGAAGGGGTAGGAGTGGGAATGTTCCTAGTGTGCTGCCTGGGAGGATGTGTACTTTGCCTCTGGTTGATTTGCCGCCTGCGAACCCAAACCAAGAGGGACAAGGTGGTCATTTCTCAAGCGCTTGCTGCCTTGGAAAGTGGTTCCTCCCCCCAAATTTGGCTGTCAGCTTTAAAAGGCATATAGCTCCCCTGGCCCTTGCACCCTCAGGGTCTCAGAGTACCCATTGCACGAGGATGGGCAGGGATCTGGTAGCTTTCGTTTGACCGCCGCCTTTGCACTCTCAGGGGATCTGTCCCATTGCACTGAGGAAGGGGAGGTTGAACTTCTTCCCTTGATCGGTCAACACATCATGAGGTGCGGACCTGATCGGAAAGGTGGCTATTTTTCTGAGCTATGCCATAAGTTAATAAAAAAGGGGGAACTGTAGGGAGCCAATGCAGATGCCATTCTCGCCAGTCTTGAGGTAAATACTTCCTCAGTTAGGCAGCAACCTCCCTTGAGGTTGTGCATGCGCTTGATGCACCTTGTCCTGAGCCTATCCCGTGGCTCCTGTGGGTGGGTGAGCCTATGGCAGCCAATCAGCAGGCATCCCATAGTATTCTGCCCTATAAAAGCAGCTACACTCCTGCGCCCCTCGCCCCTCGCCATCAACTTTCCTGTTAACCAAGAGGCTCTCCAATAAAGTGTGATCGAGAAGGATCCTTGTTTGCTGGTCGTGCTTTTCCTGTGGGACAGGGGCTCGCCGCATGCACCAGCTTGCAAAGTCTGACAGCTTGGGTTCAATTCCCCATGACTCATGTAAAGCCAGATGCACAAAGTGGTGAATGCATCTGGAGCTCGTTTGCAGTGGGAAGAGGCCCTGGTGTTCTCTCTCTCTCTCTCTCAAAAAAAAGAAAAAAGAAAAGGTGAGCCTGGAGTGGTGGCACATGCCTTTAATCCCAGCGCTTGGGAGGCAGAGGTAGGAGGATTGTCAAGAGTTTGAGGCCACCTGAGACTAGTGAATACCCGGTCAGCCTGGGCTAGAGCGAGACCCTACCTCAACCCCCCCCCCAAAAAAAATAAACAGATGAAAATTTACTTTAACCTAGCTAAAGTCTGAAAATACCATTGTCACTTTATCTCCTGTAAAAGAGATTCCCTATGTGAGATGACCCTACCCAATGTTCCCAAGACTTAGATGCAGGATGATGACATGGAACCTGACAAGCTACTTTTCAATCATGGGTCACATTCACAGTGCTCTGCAACTCCAACAGGTCTACAAGTCTATGAAGCTTGCTCTTAAAGGCAAGTGAATTTCCCAGTTCCACAGATGAGTTAACTCCACTAAGACATCATGAGCAAAATAGCAGTGCAACACAGAAATTGAGTCCATTTCACGAACCATGATAAATGTCTACTAAAACACTTAAGGAAATGGAGACTAAGTTTTTACTCCAACACTCAGTCCCTGTAGTTCATTATTCCCTTTAGCATTTTCCACTGGTTAATACGGAAAAGCCACAAAGGCATGTCTAGCAAAACTGTCTCTTATAGAACACATGAAGATGTAGGGAACCATAAAGAGTTATTTGGGGAGGCTAGAGGCTACATAGTGAGTTCCAGGTCAGCATAGGTTACAGTGAGACACTACCACAAATAAAATAAAGCCAGGCATGATGGCACATGCCTTTAATCTCAGAACTCTGGAGGCAGAGGTAGGAGGATTGCCCTGAATGCTAGGCCATCCTGAGATTACATAGTGAATTCCAGGTTAGCCTGGGCTAGAGTGAGACCCTACACCTCGAAAAATCAAAAAACACAAACAAAATATAAAAAATAAAAAGACAGGCCCGATGGCGCACACCTTTAATCCCAGCTCCGGGGAGGCAGAGGTAGGAGGACTGCTGCGAGTTCGAGGCCCCCGAGAGCTCTCGGGCTCAACACCAGCCCCAAGTGCAAACACGCCCACCACCGACCCGAGCGCTCACACGCCCACCACCGACCCGAGCGCTCACACGCCCACCACCGACCCCGAGCGCTCACACGCCCACCACCGACCCCGAGCGCTCACACGCCCACCACCGACCCGAGCGCTCACACGCCCACCACCGACCCCGAGCGCTCACACGCCCACCACCGACCCCGAGCGCTCACACGTCCACCACCGAACCGAGCGCTCACACGTCCACCACCGACCCCGAGCGCTCACACGTCCACCACCGACCCGAGCGCTCACACGTCCACCACCGACCCGAGCGCTCACACGCCCACCACCGACCCCGAGCGCTCACACGTCCACCACCGACCCGAGCGCTCACACGCCCACCACCGACCCGAGCGCTCACACGCCCACCACCGACCCCGAGCGCTCACACGCCCACCACCGACCCCGAGCGCTCACACGCTCACCACCGACCCCAAGTGCTCACACGCTCACCACCGACCCCAAGCGCTCACACGCTCACCACCGACCCCAAGCGCTCACACGCTCACCACCGACCCCAAGTGCTCACACACTCATCACCAACCCTGAGTGCTCACACGCTCACCACCAACCCTGAGTGCTCACACGTTCACAACCAGCCCTGAGTGCTGACATGCTACATAATTCTGGGAGATTTATTAGCCATTCTTCCATGCCTATAAGCTCCTTTTGTAATGGGTACAATAACTGTACCCAATTCAAAGGTTCTTGTAATGATTATTAAATAAGGTAATAACAGACACAAAGAGCTTAGAACAGCAAGCTGTCAGCTTTAAACAATGTTTGCATGCTAGTAAACACCACGAGATGGCTCTGTATATTCTGTATATTTGACATGTATATATGTCAAAAAAGGCATGCTGCAAAACAATAAGTCAACATAAAATTATGTAGAAAATAAATATGTATAATAAACATAAATGCCTATAAGTTTTTTAGAGGAACACATAAGTTTTTGACAGTTACTTTAGGGCAGTAAAACTGGAATAACTGGACAAACATTTGTGTTTCTGTACTGTGTGGATTTCTCTTATTTTGACAACTCATGTTACTCTGCCAGCCACAGTAACTGTACCACAGTAAGGCCTGAGTAGGAACCTGTTGTTCCCCTCAAGGGCCTTGGTTTGACCCATCTCTACTCTCTTTCCTTTGCCCATGAAGCACAGTTCCAAGTCAGGTGCCAAGTTACCATGGGATTCCATGGGCAGAAAAGCATCAGACTACCAACAGCCAAGAATAGCAGGCTTTCCTAAGCCACAGAAATACTACAATTCGTGAAAACAATTCCCTCCCCCAAAAAAATCTTTCACTGTGTTCTGGTGTGGTGGGGCATGCATGTAATCCCAGCACTTGGGAGGTAGAGGCAAAAGAATCAGGAGTTCAAGGTCAGCCTGGACTACATGAAACCTTGTCACAAAAGATTCAAAACAAAACAAAAACAAACCCTCTCAGAAAAAGAAAAAACTCTCTCAGTTGTGGTATCTGCTACACTTTAACTGGCAGATGACAAAACTAGTTAATTATTAAAAAAATAACACTTATTTATAAGGAGTTGGTTAAGCATGTGCTTATCATGAATTTATATTACACCAACCCAATGAAATCACTGTGCACCCCAGAGACTATGGTCTATAAGACAGCTTATGGTATGTTCTGACATAGCATGACCCTTCATCCTACAAACAAATGTGGTCATGTGTGCTTTAGGTTTGCCTCCTGAACCCCATCTGGAAAATTAATTAATTGAGAAAACAAACACTTTAACTTTTCGTGTATTGCTCAGGGCTGTTCCAGCAAGATTACCTGAAAGTCTATTATTAGAGTAACAGTTGCTGGCATGGTGGTGCACACCTTTAATCAGAGCACAAGGGAGGCAGAAATAGGAGGATCGCTGTGAGTTTGAGGCCAGCCTGAGACTACATAGTGATTTTCAGGTTAGCCTCGGCTAAAGAAAGGCTCTACCTTGAGAAAGAAATAACAGTTACTTTTACCGGGCATGCACCAGTTGTCCCAACTATACCAAGCTTTACATCCTGTACCTCCTTACAATAATTCAACCAAGTAGATAGATCTTACTCTACTTCTTTTTAATTAAGAAACCGAAGCAAGGCTGGAGAGATAGCTGAGAATCCTAAGGCCCCAGGTTCAACTCTCTAGGTCCCACATAAGGCAGACAGATGCACAAGGTGATGCAAGCACGCAAGGTTGTACATGCGCACAAGATGGCACATGCATCGGGAGTTTGGATGCAGTAGCTGGAGGCCCTGGATGCCAATTCTCTCTCACACTCACAAAGAAGAAGAACGAAGAAAGAAGAAAGAAGAAGAAGAAAGAAGAAAGAAGAAAGAAGAAGAAAGAAGAAAGAAGAAGAAGAAAAGAGAAAGAAATTGAAACAGAGAGGTTAAGAAATTTACTCAAAATCCCATAGACAGTAGATAAATAAGGCCACTTTTTAGTGTAGCATGAAAGCTGGTGGAGGTTAAGGAGTAACTGTATACAAAATAAAACTGCCTGATGATGATAAGCTGGAGAGTCCTCAAGAAGCAAGAGCAGACCGCAAGCTGTATTCCAGTTCTTAGTAGCTTTGAAACTCTCAACAGAATCTACCCTCTCTAGCCTTAGCTGCCTGGTCGTTAATAAAACAATGCAGGCTTGGGTCCCCCATTCCAAAATACAAACAATTAAATGCTACATGTATAGCAGTACTGGTAAGATAGCCAAGATGGGTGAGGTAGCTCACACCTGTAATCCCAGCACTCAGGAGTATGAGGCAGGACAACGACACCTGGAGTTAAAGGCCAGCCTGGGCTACACAGAGAGTTCTAGGCTAACGTGGGCTACAGAGTGAGACAATGTCTCGGAAAAAAATAGAGCCAAAGTAAGAAAATAGAAGTCAAGAGCTGCAGAGATTGCACAGTTTTAAGGCACTTGCCTGCAAAGCTTAACCATGCAGGTTCAATTCCCCAGGAGGCATGTAAAGCCAAGGGCACAGAGTGGCTCATGCATCTGGAGTTTGTATGCAGCAACTGGGAGCCTGGCCATTCTCTCTGTCTCTCTACCTCTCTCAGCTTGCAATTAAATAAAGTGTGTATGTGTGTATGTTTAAAAAAATGAAAGCCAAGGCTGAGTCTTCAGGCCAAAGGGTATTCTCAGAGATCCTCTACCAGAGCCAGAGGCCCTTCCCACTGCTGACTGCCCCTTACACGGACAGACCCCAGGTGCCATACATACACTCTGCACTTGAGAACTTCTGCTAGCCAGTGCAGCTGCTGCCCATGCACCTCAATAGTAGAGAGAACCCAATTCAACATAAAGTACAGATTTTACCTTATACTACTGAAGAGAAGGGGTTCCTCCAATTGCTGGATGCAGTAACAATTGACAGGTTTCTATCAACATACCATACATGCACCGCAAGTGCATACATAATTCAGGAGATTTTAGTGACTCAGGGTTATACAACCACAGGCACAACTGCTTCCAGATGTTCATTATCCCAAAATAAACACTGTGCCCTTTACCAGTCACTCCTTTTCCTGACCTCAAATAGTCTCCCACTCCCAGTCCTAATGACTTGTCATATAAATGGAGTCCTACAGCATATGGTCTTTTGTGAAGGGCCACTCTCACTGAGCAGTTTATGTGGTCCATTTACATGGTGATGCCTATTGGTACGTCACATCTTCCTACTCACTAGGAATATTATAGGGATATGCCACACTTTAGTCACCCGTTTGTTCATCAGCTGGATAAATGGATATTTAGGGTTGTTTTTTTTTTGAAGTTTTATTTGCTAAGACATAGGGGAAGGGAGGAGAGGGGAGAGGGAAGAAGATGAGGAAGGGAAGGGGAAGGGGAAGGGGAAGGGGAAGGGGAAGGGGAAGGGGAAGGGGAAGGGGAAGGGGAAGGGGAAGGGAAGAAGAAAAGAGAAAGGAAGAAAAGGCAAGAGAAGGGAAAGAAGAAACGAGAAAGGAAGGGAAGGGAAAGAAGAAAAGAAAGGGAAGGCAACAGAAAGGAAAGAAAGAGGGAAGGGAAGAGAAAGGAGGAAGGTAAGGGGAGGGAAGGAAAAGTACTGGCACACCAGAATGAACTCCAGACACATGTGCCATTTTGTGCATCTGTCAAAATTTGAGTGGGTACTGGGGAACGAACCTGGGCCATGAGCCCTTACAAGCAAGTACCTTTAACCACTAAGCTATCTCTGTAACCCAATATTTAGTTACTTTAAAAAAAAAAATCTCTTTTTAAAATATTTTATTATTTATTGAGAGAGAGAGAAGGGGTACACCAGGGCCTCTAGCCACTGCAAACAAACTCCAGATGCATGCATCACCATGTACATTGGGCTTGCATGGGTCCTGGGGAATCAAACCTGTGGCCTAAGACTTTGCAGGCAAGTGCCTTTACCACTAAGCTATCTCTCCAGGCCTGCTTTTGTTTTTATTTTTACTTATTTATTTGTAAGCAGAGAGATAGAGAAAAGAGACAGAGAGAATGGATGTACCAGGGCCTCCAGCTGCTGCAAACCAACTCCAGATGCGTGCACCACTTTGTACAGCTGCCTTTAATAGGGTACTGGGGAACTGAACTAAGGCTGTCAGACTTTGCAGGTAAGTAGGTCTTGTGGTGCAATGACAGCACATCTGACTCCAGACCTTGAAGATGAGCGCTGTAACCACTAAGATATCTCTCCAGCCCAATATCTAGTTACTTTTATATTGCCTAATTTAAATATAAAGGAAAGTAAATGAGGCAAATTTTTAATTTTTCTAGATAATACACATCAATACGTTTAATCTGGTAATTACACACTAAATCTCATTGCAATATAAAATGATGTACTATTTATAGTTAACAGTACACTTTCACATATTTACATATTATTTACAGATATTAAGAACAAATATGACCACCATCACATGTTAGAATGATAAAGGTATGTTTATACTTGAAACCAAATCCCATTTCTTTCAAAGCCAGCTGTCCAGTCTGACCCTGCCACCCAGAAATCATGGCTTCAGCACTGGAAAATTACAGACTTCACCCGCGTTCACAACTGCTCTCCTTGTTCACAAAGAAAATTTAAAAAAAAAAGCCTCGATGGACTTGCTCCAGTCCACTGTGCAGCCCTTCTTACTCCCTTTCTTCCACTTCCAGTGCTGACCTACTAACTGTCCTTCCAGGACAGTTACACAAGCCCTATCAGCTTGTGCGAGAGCGCTGGAAACTACATTGATCTTTCTGAATTTCTTTTTTTTTTAATATATATATTTTTGTTGTTTATTTTTATTTATTTGAGAGTGACAACTTAAAGTAGGTTCACTTTTTTAAAATATTTTATTTATTTGAGAGAGAGAATGAGCACACCAGGGCCCCAGCTGCTGCAAACAAACTCCAGATGCATGTGCCACCTTGTGCATCTGGTTTATGTGGGTCCTGGGGAATCGGACCTGGGTCCTTTGGCTTTGCAGGCAAATGCCTTAGCTGCTCTTAGCCATCTCTCCAGCCCCCTAAAGTAGGTTTTCCTATCAGCTGATCTTTATGAAGTTCAACGTGCAAGGTCCTATGCTAAGTCATCTTATTTCACACACTACTATTATTAAATAAGAGTTATGCATATTAACACATACACCTCTCCAATTTACAGACAAAGAAACTGAGATTAATATATTAGGGACTAAGGGGCTGGGGAGATGGCTCAGTGGGTAAAGTGCTTGCTGTTCAAACATGAAGATGAGTTTGGATCCCCAGTACCCATGTGTTGCAGTCTGGTTCACACTGCTGGTAGAAATCACCCAACCAAGAGTAGCTTCTAGGAAAACGAGATTTATTTTGGCTTACAGGCTCGAGGGGAAGCTTCATGATGGCAGGGGAAAGCAATGGCATGAGTAAAGGGTGGACATCACCCCCTGGCCAATGTAAGGTGGACAATAGCAACAGGAGAGTGTGCCTAAGCACGGGCATGGGAAACTGGCTATAACACCCATAAGCCCGCCCCCAACAATACACTCCCTCCAGGAGGTATTAATTCCCAAAAATCCATCAGCTGGGAACTTAGAATTCAGAATACCTAACTTTATGGGGGACACCTGAATCAAACTACCACACCATGTAAAAGCCATGCATGTAGCACACACCGTAGTCGAATACTTGGGAGGCAAAGGCAAGAGGATTTTTAGGACCTACTGACTAAGCTATTGTGGCCGAATCAGTGACCTCTGAGTTCAATAAGAGGGCTGTCTTAAAAAATAAGGAGAGGGCTGGAGAGATGGCTTAGTGGTTAAGCACTTGCCTGTGAAGCCTAAGGACCCTGGTTTGAGACTTGGTTCCCCATGCACAAGGGGGCGCATGTGTCTGGAGTTCGTTTGCAGAGGCTGGAAGCCCTGGCGCGCCCATTCTCTCTCTCTCCCTCTATCTGTCTTTCTCTCTGTGTCTGTCGCTCTCAAATAAATAAATTAATTAATTTAAAAAAATAAGGAGAACAGTTGAGAATGCTACTTGACTTCAGCCTCTGGCCTCCGTATCTATACATGTGCATGTGCATGCATACCTACACCCACGCCACACATGTTTAAAGAAAAAGAAAGAAACACTAAGGTATTGGGCTATCAGGGGCTAAACTGTTAGAGTAAGTAGGCACATGAGTCAGAACTCAAACCCAGTTCTGCCTCCAGAGCCCATGAACTCCACTGTTGTATGGTTTGATTCATGTAACATCAAAGGCCACAGAGTGAGAAAGACTAACAGCAGGTGAGAGAGAAGGACCTTGGACACCCTGCCCAGGTACTGAGGAAGGAGGTGGGCAGTCAGCCTCCCTCGTTTGGGCTTCCTGTCGAGAAAGCAGGTGTATGCTTAATGTGACTTTTCTTCAAACATGCACAAATACCAATAGGACAGAAAGGTAACAAAAAAGTTCCCAGGATCATAAAATGTTTTCTTTCAGTCCTAGGCGTTTAGGTAAAAGTGACCTTTAAGTGAAATCAGCCTGTTCTAAGCAGTTTATACCTCATCACTTCTGACAAAAGCTCCTGTGCCAAGCTGAGAAAACAAAAAAGAAAGCCCAGCCTTGGAAGAGTCAGGGCAAGGGCACATGACAGCCAGCCACCAACTCTTCCCAGTCTAATCCAGTGGCGACCACCTCAGCCCTTGTCTTCTACATCAAAACACAGACTTACCACCATTGAAGACGAAATCACCTTTTGCTACACACAGGGTAACCTAATGCAATGATAACATTACATTATCAAAATAAATAGTGTCCCAATTATCTGCTCACATACAAATTAACTTCATAAAGCAAACACATGGATAAGGAACAAAGGCTTGCAAGTGTGTAGGATTAGCTGGGTGGTGAAGATAATTTTTTTTTTTTTTTTTTGGTTTTTTGAGGTAGGGTCTCACTCTGGCTCAAGCTGACCTGGAATTCACTATGTAGTCTCAGGGTGACCTCGAACTCACGGCGATCCTCCTACCTCTGCCTCCCGAGTGCTGGGATTAAAGACGTGCGCCACCACGCCCGGCTTGGTGAAGATAATTTAATGCTCCCTGTTCCAATAATATTTTCTTTGCTTTTGCTTTTTTTTGAGGGGGGGGGTACTGAGCTAGGGTCTCACTCTAGCCCAGGTTGACCTGTAATTCACTATGTAGTCTCAGGCTGGCCTGGGAATCACAGCAATCCGCCTACCTTTACCTCCTCAGTGCTGGGATTAAAGGCATGTGCCACCACTCCTGGATAATATTTTTCTTATATAGTACCTAAGAAGTTATTCTAAAGGTATTCCCTAAGTGCTATTCAGTTATAAGTTAATTTCAAAGTCCTCTTTCAATGCAGCCCTAAAGACTAGAATTTTTTTATTTTACTTTTTTTTTTTGGTTTTTTGAGGTAGGGTCTCACTCTAACCCAGGCTGACCTAGAATTCACTATGTAGTCTCAGGGTGGCCTCGAACTCATGGTGATCCTCCTACCTCTGCCTCCCAAGTGCTGGGATTAAAGGCATGCACCACCACACCCGGCTTATTTTACTTTTTAAATGTGAATGATCTGATTTTACTTAGCATGCCAAAACAATTTCTGCAGATAATAAATTTAATACATAGCTCTCAAAAATGTTGGTTGTGGGCTGGAGAGATGGCTTAGCAGCTAAGCGCTTGCCTGTGAAGCCTAAGGACCCTGGTTTGAGGCTCGAATCCCCAGGACCCACGTTAGCCAGATGCACAAGGGGGCACACACGTCTGGAGTTCGTTTGCTGTGGCTGGAAGCCCTGGCACGCCCATTCTCTCTCTCTCTCTCTCTCTCTCTCTAGCTGCCTCTTTCTCTCTCTCTCTCTGTCACTCTCAAATAAATAAATAAAAATGAACAAAAAAATTTAAAAATATGGTTTGCTGCACAGATTGTCTCCTAGCTTTGGGATGGTGGAGGATACTGGGGATAACCAGTATATATCAATACATCAAGAATAGAGAGCTTTAAGCTAAGTGTGGTGGCACACACCTTTAATCCCAGCACTTGGGAGGCAGAGGTAGGAGGATCACAATGAGTTCAAGGCCACCCTGAGACTATATAGTTAATTCCAGGAATCCTATCTCGAAAAACCAAAAAGAGAAAGAGAGAGAGCGAGAGAGAGCGAGCTTGGGCTAGAGAGGTGGCTCATCAACTAAAGGCATTTAAAAAAAATTTTAATATTTAGGGCTGGAGAGATGGCTTAGCGGTTAAGCGCTTGCCTGTGAAGCCTAAGGACCCCGGTTCGAGGCTCAGCTCCCCAGGTCCCACGTTAGCCAGATGCACAAGGGGGCGCACATGTCTGGAGTTCATTTGCAGAGGCTGGAAGCCCTGGCACGCCCATTCTCTCTCTCTCCCTCTGTCTTTCTTTCTGTGTCTGTCGCTCTCAAATAAATAAATAAATAATTAAAAAATATATTTAAAAAAATTTAATATTTATTTATAAACTGGAGAGAGAAAGAGGCAGATAGAGGGAGAATAGGTGTGCCAGGGCCTCTGGCCACTGCAAATGAACTCCAGATGCATGTGTCACCTTGTGCATCTGGCTTATGTGGGTATTGGGGAATCAAACCTGGGTCCTTAGTCCTTAGGCTTTGCAGGCAAGCACCTTAACCACTAGACCATTCCTCTAACCCAGAGGCAATTTTTTTTTTTATAAAGCTAAGTTTGATTCCCCAGTACCCATGTGAAGCCAGATACACAAAATGGTGCATGCATTTGGAGTTCACTTGTAGTGAGTAGAGGCCCTGGTGTGCCCATTCTCTCCTCCCCACCCCATCTGTCTGTCTCTTCTTATAAATAAATAAGGTTTGTTTATTAATTATTTAAAGTTGCCTGTGTCTTTTTTTTTTTTTTTAATATTGTCCCAGCACTTGGGAGACAGAGGTAGGAAGATAGCTGTAAGTTCGAGGCTACCTTGAGACTACCTAGTGAATTCCGGATCAGCCTGGACTATAGTGAAACCCTACCTCCAAAAACCAAAACCAAACAAACAAAAAATGTATTGGTTGCTAGTCAATAAAAATGTGTGTGAATACATGTACAAAAATATACATGCAGAATGTTTTAAACTGACTTAACTCTTTTCAAACTCAGAAGTGCGATAACGTCATCAGTGAAGAAAAACAAAGATTCTGTTTGCTGTGATTCATTATGTAGACAGCTTTGAGTTTACACAGGTTTCAGTCACATTTCTGTTTCACAAGCAACCACACCTGAAATGAGAGCCAACAGCTGAGCGGTCACCTGACCCAGTCTCACTGTAGAGATGAGAAATCCACAGGCCTTGCCAAAGACTACAAAACTGGTAGGAGACACAGCCTGGGTTACTAGCTTGTTCTCAATCCACTGGAAATGTCTGGACTATGCAAGGCATCTGTATACACAGAGCTCCAATCACATCTCAGAGATCTTGGGTTTTCTGTCTGCTCTAGACAGGATGAAGTCTGGATCTAATTTTCTGTGGTTCACAAATTTTGTGCCTCAGTTACTTGAAAATGAAGTCACTTGCCAGGCAGGGTGGCACACGCCTTTAATCCTAGCACTTGGGAGGCAGAGGCAGAAAGATCGCCATGAGTTCAAGTCACCTGAGATTACAGAGTGAATTCCAGGTCAGCCAGGGATAGAGTGAGACCCTACCTTGAAAAAAAAAAAAAAAAAACAAAACTAAAGTCACTCCCATTTCTATAGCTCATCACCTCATTGAAGCTAGCCTTTTTACACTTCCTTTTTCCTGTAGTGAACTTGGAAACTTTGTCCTCTCACCTGTGCTCAACAGGCCTGCAGCAGCGTGTGCTCTTAGCAGTACCTACAGCACCCTCAGCAGGACCACAGGACATTCAATTCTCTCTGCAGCTCCTCCTTGCAATATGGAATATGGCTCTGTCACCTGGGCAGCTGCTTTGCAGAGGCAGTGTGGGTGATATCTCGGGCATCTGTGCTCAGTGAGATTTCTCCTCATGTAAAACTTGTGCTGGGCTACAGATGTAGCTCAGGGATGGAACACCTGCTCAACACAAGGAGGCCGTAGGTTCAATCCTCAGTAGTCAAAAGGAAATAAAACAGGGGCTACAGGGATTACTTAGCAGTTAAGGTGCTTCCCTGCAAAGCCAAAGGAGCCAGGTTTGATTCTCCAGGACTCACGTATGCCAGATGCACAAGGTGGCGCATGCATCTGGAGTTCAGTTGCAGCAGCTGGAAGGCCCTGGTGCACCCATTCTCCCCCCACCTCTCTCTGCTCTTTCTCTCTGTCAAATAACTAAGTCAAAATAAAGAAAAATTTTTTTAGAAGGGGGGATACACTCTATCAGCTACTCCTGACGATATTCTCTTGGTGTTTTTTCCAAGTAGGGTCTCACTTTAGCCCAGGCTGACCCAGAACTCCCTCTAGCCCCGCACTGATCTCAAACTCATGATGATCAAAGTCCCTGACATTTAGCATGACCCTTAAAGCTAGAACAAGGTTAAAAGAAAGACAGCTGGGCATGGTGGTGCCCACCTTTAATACCAAGACTCGGGAGGCAGAGGTGGGAGGCGCTGTGAGTTTAAGGCTAATCTGAGACTACATAGTCAATTCCAGGTCAGGCTGGGCTACAGCGAGACCCTACCTAAAAAAAAAAAAAAAAAAAAGTGGCTTAGTGGTTAAGGCATTTGCCTGCAAAACTGAAGAACCCAGATTCAATTCCCCAGGATCCACATAAGCCAGATGCACAAAGTGGTGCATGGATCTGGAGTTTGTTTGCAGCAGCTGGAGCTGGCATACACACCTTCTCTTTCTCTCTCTCAAATAAATAAAATGAAAAACAGCCAAAAGAACAAAGGAAGTGAATGGAATTGGCAACACTGAAAGAAATGAAACGTGGCAAGTTGGTAAATGAAAATGCTTGGATGATTTTGCTAAATCAGAACAAATTTTTGCATTTGAAAAAGAGTCTGAGCTTGAAAATGGGAAGGCAGCTCTGTGTAATATGTCCCTGAGAGCACATCTCATGAGCCTCCATAACAGACATCCAAATCAGACATGCATCGCTGCTCAGTGCTGTTGCCCTGCAGAAAGGAAAATGTGGGGTTGGAGAGATGGCTTAGCTGTTAAGGCACATGTCTGAGAAGCCTAAGGACCCAGCTCGATTCTCCAGATCCCAGGTAAGCCAGATGCACATGGTGGCACATGCGTCTGGAGTTTGTTTGCAGTGGCTGGAGGCCCTGGCATGCCCATTCTCACTCTCCCCCCGCCCCCGCTCTCTCTGTCTCTAATAATAAAAAAAAAAAAAAAGAAAGAAAGGAAAATGTGTCCAGCTGGGCTATTCATCTTCCTTGGCTACAGTGCTGAGAAGTGAAAAGGAAGAAGCACTTCTGTGGAAAATGCAAAATTCTCTTTATAAACACACCTTTTTTGGCACATGTGCCTTTAATCCTCGTGCTCCAGAAGCAGAGGTAGAAAGATTGCTATGAGTTCCAGGTCAACCTGGGCTAAAGTGAGACCCTACCTGAAGGGTGCGGGGGGAGAACAAACAAACAAAAACTCAGAAGATCAAGGACTCCATCTTTTTATTTATTGATTGATTTATTTAGTTTTTCTAGATAGGGTCTCACTCTAGCCCAGGCTGACCTAGAATTCACTATGTAGTTTCAGGGTGGCCTTGAACTCATGGTGATCCTCCTACCTCTGCCTCCCAACTGCTGGGATTAAAGACGTGTGCCACCACACTGAGCTTTATTTATTTATTTATTTGAGACACAAGGAGGGAGAGGATGGACACACCAGGACCTCTAGCCACTGCAAACAAATTCCAGATGCATGCGCCACCTTGCGCATCTGGCTTCCATGGGTCATGGGG